>NW_027135943.1:0-307189 GCF_039906515.1 Pseudorca crassidens
CCAAATATGTAATAGACAAGAGCTACTGCTTGCTCAACGAAGTGGACTCAACACCCCATATTAAACGCCTAAGGATATACCTGACTAGTAAGAATCTTAAAACCTATTGATTTATATGTCTCCGAAAGAGAATCAAGTGTGTGTACAGCGGCATAAACGCAGCAGTGATAGGATTGGTGAGGTTCGGTGAGCAAATGCAGACCCTTTGAAGTCATATTGCATGGTACCCATTCCATGGTTCTCAACTCTCCATGTTTAAGGGATTCTTCCTTCAGCTAAAACACGCATCTGGAACCCAGAGTATGATCCACCGTGTGATCGGGAAACGTGTTCAAATGTGTCTCAGTTTTCGTCCCATGGTACTCGAGTGTAACATTCCAGACGCTTTACTAACACTCTCCCCACTTGGAGAGTCAGTGCCTTTAACCTCCTGTTTGGCCCAGTTTGCAATTTCTGCGGAAAATGAACAGGAATAGGGAGAACCAATGAGAGACTAACTGGAGGTGTCTGGACGGGTAAATTTAACTCTCATTTCCCACCAAGAAGAGGAATTAACCAAAGGCTCGGCGAGCCATGCCGGAACCACACTAGGGCCTGAAGCAATCCTGCGGTGTTGCGGCCAGCTCACAAGAAATCGAGTTGAAGAAAGGAGCTCAGGGACCCTGTAATTCACAAACCTACAGAGTTATACATGACAGCTATCGTCCAAAAATATATTGAAGTAAGGCTGCCAAGAGGACTTGAAAGCGGGGCAGAATTGCAGGAAACCGATTTCAGGAGGTAGACTGGAATTGCATGTAAAGCATAGGAAAAGAGGCAGAACGTCCACAATGATGCACTTGGCCAAAAAGGGCGTAGCGTTTTTTCCTGAATATATTCAGGAAAAAACGCATACGCCCTTTTTGGCCAACCAAGCAAGCTTGCAAAGGAAATCTGCACTACAATGAAGTCTCACTGCCCCCCGGTCAGAAGGGCCATCTGAAAAAAGTGTAAAACCCAGAAAGGCAGGACAGTCCATGGAGAACTGGGAGCCTTGTTATGCTGATGGGCGGGATGTAAATTGTCAACAGCCACTCTGCAGAAGTGTATGGTGTTTCCTGAAACATATAAAAAACAAAGCAACAGAGCCTAGGGCACTTCCACTTATGGTCCTATAGCTTAGGGAAATTAAAATAAAAAAGAAACACCCACCCCAAAGTTTGGGACGGCTCTGTTTACAAGAAGCTCTTTTACGGTACAAGTTCAATATTGCAGAAAGCGAAAAATGGATAAAGAAGTTGTGGTACTTACGTACAATGCAATATCACTCAGCAATGAAATGTATGTCATCAGGCCAGTAGCAGCATAATGAGTGGATTCAGGTACGATGATTCTAAGTGAAATAAGTCACACAGAAAAAGAAACATCATAAGATATCACTAATACATGGAATGTAAACTTGGCTACACAGGAACTGAATTACAAAACAGAATAGTGTCTCAAATGTAGAAAACCAACTTATGCTTGCTTAAGGGGAAAGGTGAGTTGGGGTGCTGCATAAAACCAGAGATTGAAATTAACACAGATACCTTTCCATAAGCCAAATATGTAATAGACAAGAGCTACTCCTTGCTCAACGAAGTGGACTCAACACCCCATATTAAACGCCTACGAATATACCTGACTAGTAAGAATCTTAAAACCTATGGATTTATATGTCTCCTAAAGAGAATCAAGCGTGTGTACAGTGGCATAAACGTAGCAGTGAAAGGATTGGTGAGGTTCGGTGAGCAAATGAAGACCCTTTGAAGTCATATTGCATGGTACCCATTCCACGGTTCTCAACTCTCCAGGTTTAAGGGATTCTTCCTTCAGCTAAAACATGCATGTGGAACCCAGAGTATGATCCAACGTGTGATCGGGAAACGTGTTCAAATGTGTCTCAGTTTTCGTCCCCTGGTACTCGGGTGCAACATTCCAGACGCTTTACTAACACTCTCCCCACTTGGAGAGTCAGTGCCTTTAACCTCCTGTTTGGCCCAGTTTGCAATTTCTGCAGAAAATGAACAGGAATAGGGAGAACCAATGAGAGACTAGCTGGAGGTGTCTGGACGGGCAAATTTAACTCTCATTTCCCACCAGGAAGAGGAATTAACCAAAGGCTCAGTGTGCCATGCCACTACCACACTAGGGCCTGAAGCAATCCTGCAGTGTTGCAGCCAGCTCACAAGAAAGCGAGTTGAAGAAAGGAGCTCAGGGGCACTGTAATTCACAAACCTGCAGAGTTATAAATGACAGCTATCATCCAAAAATATATTGAAGTAAGGCTGCCAAGAGGACTTGAATGCGGGGCAGAATTGCAGGAAACCGATTTCAGGAGGTAGACTGGAATTGCATGTAAAGCATAGGAAAAGAGGCAGAACGTCTACAATGATGCACTTGGACAAAAAGGGCGTATGCGTTTTTTCCTGAATATATTCAGGAAAAAACGCATACGCCCTTTTTGGCCAACGAAGCAAGCTTGCAAATGAAATCTGCACTACAATGAAGTCTCACTGCCCCCCGGTCAGAAGGGCCATCTGAAAAAAGTGAAAAGCCCAGAAAGGCAGGACAGGCCATGGAGAACTGGGAGCCTAGTTAGGCTGATGGGCGGGATGTAAATTGCCAACAGCCACTCTGCAGAAGTGTATGGTGTTTCCTGAAACATCTAAAAAACAAAGCAACAGAGCCTAGGGCACTTCCACTTATGGTCCTATAGCTTAGGGAAATTAAAATCAAAAAGACACAGCCACCCCAAAATTTGGGACGGCTCTGTTTACAGGAACCTCATTTACGGTACAAGTTCAATATCACAGAAAGCGAAAAATGGATAAAGAAGTTGTGGTACTAACGTACAATGCAATATCACTCAGCAATTAAATCTATGTCATCAGGCCCATAGCAGCATAATGAGTGGATTCAGGTACGATGATTCTAAGTGAAATATGTCACACAGAAAAAGAAACATCATAAGATATCACTAATACACGGAATGTAAACTTGGCTACACAGGAACTGAATTACAAAACAGAATAGGGTCTCAAATGTAGAAAACCAACTTATGCTTGCTTAAGGGGAAAGGTGAGTTGGGGTGCTGCATAAAACCAGAGATTGAAATTAGCACAGATACATTTCCATAATACAAATATGTAATAGACAAGAGCTACTGCTTGCTCAACGAAGTGGACTCAACACCCCATATTAAACGCCTAAGAATATATCTGATTAGTAAGAATCTTAAAACCTATGGATTCATATGTCTCCGAAAGAGAATCAAGTGTGTGTACAGCGGCATAAACGCAGCAGTGATAGGATTGGTGAGGTTCGGTGAGCAAATGCAGACCCTTTGAAGTCATATTGCATGGTACCCATTCCATGGTTCTCAACTCTCCAGGTTTAAGGGATTCTTCCTTCAGCTAAAACATGCATGTGGAACCCAGAGTATGATCCACCGTGTGATCGGGAAACATGTTCAAATGTGTCTCAGTTTTCGTCCCCTGGTACTGGGGTGCAACATTCCAGAAGCTTTACTAACACTCTCCCTACTTGGAGAGTCAGTGCCTTTAACGTCCTGTTTGGCCCAGTTTGCAATTTCTGCGGAAAATGAACAGGAATAGGGAGAACCAATGAGAGACTAGCTGGAGGTGTCTGGACGGGCAAATTTAACTCTCATTTCCCACCAGGAAGAGGAATTAACCAAAGGCTCAGCGAGCCATGCCGGAACCACACTAGGGCCTGAAGCAATCCTGCGGTGTTGCGGCCAGCTCACAAGAAAGCGAGTTGAAGAAAGGAGCTCAGGGGCCCTGTAATTCACAAACCTGCAGAGTTATACATGACAGCTATCATCCAAAAATATATTGAAGTAAGGCTGCCAAGAGGACTTGAAAGCGGGGCAGAATTGCAGGAAACCGATTTCAGGAGGTAGACTGGAATTGCATGTAAAGCATAGGAAAAGAGGCAGAACGTCCACAATGATGCACTTGGCCAGAAAGCGCGTATGCGTTTTTTCCTGAATATATTCAGGAAAAAACGCATATGCCCTTTTTGGCCACCCAAGCAAGCTTGCAAAGGAAATCTGCACTACAATGAAGTCTCACTTCCCCCCGGTCAAAAGGGCCATCTGAAAAAAGTGTAAAATCCAGAAAGGCAAGACAGGCCATGGAGAACTGGGAGCCTTCTTATGCTGATGGGCGGGATGTAAACTGCCAACAGCCACTCTGGAGAAGTGTATGGTGTTTCCTGAAACATCTAAAAAAGAAAGCAACAGAGCCTAGGGCACTTCCACTTATGGTCCTATAGATTAGGGAAATTAAAATCAAAAAGACACAGCCACCCCAAAGTTTGGGATGGCTCTGTTTACAAAAACCTCATTTACGGTACAAGTTCAATATCGCAGAAAGCGAAAAATGGATAAAGAAGTTGTGGTACTTACGTACAATGCAATATCACTCAGCAATGAAATCTATGTCATCAGGCCAGTAGCAGCATAATGAGTGGATTCAGGTACGATGATTCTAAGTGAAATAAGTCACACAGAAAAAGAAACATCATAAGATATCACTAATACACAGAATGTAAACTTGTCTACATAGGAACTGAATTACAAAACAGAATAGGGTCTCAAATGTAGAAAACCAACTTATGCTTGCTTAAGGGGAAAGGTGAGTTGGGGTGCTGCATAAAACCAGAGATTGAAATTAACAAAGATACCTTTCCATAAGACAAATATGTAAAAGACAAGAGCTACTGCTTGCTCAACGAAGTGGACTCAACACCCCATATTAAACGCCTAAGAATATACCTGACTAGTATGAATCTTAAAACCTATGGATATATATGTCTCCAAAAGAGAATCAAGCGTGTGTACAGCAGCATAAACGCATCAGTGATAGGATTGCTGAGGTTCGGTGAGCAAATGAAGACCCTTTGAAGTCATATTGCATGGTACCCATTCCATGATTCTCAACTCTCCAGGTTTAAGGGATTCTTCCTTCAGGTAAAACATACATGAGGAACCCAGAGTATGATCCAACGTGTGATCAGGAAACGTGTTCAAATGTGTCTCAGTTTTCATCCCCTGGTACTCGGGTGCAACATTCCAGACGCTTTACTAACACTCTCCCTACTTGGAGAGTCAGTGCCTTTAAACTCCTGTTTGGCCCAGTTTGCAATTTCTGCGGAAAATGAACAGGAATAGGGAGAACCAATGAGAGACTAGCTGGAGGTGTCTGGACGGGCAAATTTAACTCTCATTTCCCACCAGGAAGAGGAATTAACCAAAGGCTCAGCGAGCCATGCCGGAACCACACTAGGGCCTGAAGCAATCCTGCGGTGTTGCGGCCAGCTCACAAGAAAGCGAGTTGAAGAAAGGAGCTCAGGGGCCCTGTAATTCACAAACCTGCAGAGTTATACATGACAGCTATCGTCCAAAAATATATTGAAGTAAGGCTGCCAAGAGGACTTGAAAGCGGGTCAGAATTGCAGGAAACCGATTTCAGGAGGTAGACTGGAATTGCATGTAAAGCATAGGAAAAGAGGCAGAACGTCCACAATGATGCACTTGGCCAAAAAGGGCGTATGCGTTTTTTCCTGAATATATTCAGGAAAAAACGCATACGCCCTTTTTGGCCAACCAAGCAAGCTTGCAAAGGAAATCTGCACTACAATGAAGTCTCACTGCCCCCCGGTCAAAAGGGCCATCTGAAAAAAGTGTAAAATCCAGAAAGGCAGGACAGTCCATGGAGAACTGGGAGCCTTCTTATGCTGATGGGCGGGATGTAAATTGCCAACAGCCACTCTGGAGAAGTGTATGGTGTTTCCTGAAACATCTAAAAAACAAAGCAACAGAGCCTAGGGCACTTCCACTTATGGTCCTATAGCTTAGGGAAATTAAAATCAAAAAGACACAGCCACCCCAAAGTTTGGGACGGCTCTGTTTACAAAAACCTCATTTACGGTACAAGTTCAATATCGCAGAAAGCGAAAAATGGATAAAGAAGTTGTGGTACTTACGTACAATGCAATATCACTCAGCAATGAAATGTATGTCATCAGGCCAGTACAGCATAATGAGTGGATTCAGGTACGATGATTCTAAGTGAAATAAGTCACACAGAAAAAGAAACATCATAAGATATCACTAATACACGGAATGTAAGCTTGGCTACACAGGAACTGAATTACAAAACAGAACAGGGTCTCAAATGTAGAAAACCAACTTATGCTTGCTTAAGGGGAAAGGTGAGTTGGGGTGCTGCATAAAACCAGAGATTGAAATTAGCACAGATACCTTTCCATAAGCCAAATATGTAATAGACAAGAGCTACTGCTTGCTCAACGAAGTGGACTCAACACCCCATATTAAACGCCTAAGAATATACCTGACTAGTAAGAATCTTAAAACCTATGGATTTATATGTCTCCGAAAGAGAATCTAGCGTGTGTACAGCGGCATAAACGCAGCAGTGATAGGATTGGTGATGTTCGGTGAGCAAATGCAGACCCTTTGAAGTCATATTGCATGGTACACATTCCATGGTTCTCAACTCTCCAGGTTTAAGGGATTCTTCCTTCAGCTAAAACATGCATGTGGAACCCAGAATATGATCCACCATGTGATCGGGAAACATGTTCAAATGTGTCTCAGTTTTCGTCCCCTGGTACTCGGGTGCAACATTCCAGACGTTTTACTAACACTCTCCCCACTTGGAGAGTCAGTGCCTTTAACCTCCTGTTTGGCCCAGTTTGCAATTTCTGCGGAAAATGAACAGGAATAGGGAGAACCAATGAGAGACTAGCTGGAGGTGTCTGGACGGGCAAATTTAACTCTCATTTCCCACCAGGAAGAGGAATTAACCAAAGGCTCAGCGAGCCATGCCGGAACCACACTAGGGCCTGAAGCAATCCTACGGTGTTGCGGCCAGCTCACAAGAAAGCGAGTTGAAGAAAGGAGCTCAGGGGCCCTGTAATTCACAAACCTGCAGAGTTATACATGACAGCTATCGTCCAAAAATATATTGAAGTAAGGCTGCCAAGAGGACTTGAAAGCGGGGCAGAATTGCAGGAAACCGATTTCAGGAGGTAGACTGGAATTGCATGTAAAGCATAGGAAAAGAGGCAGAACGTCCACAATGATGCACTTGGCCAAAAAGGGCGTATGCGTTTTTTCCTGAATATATTCAGGAAAAAACGCATACGAACTTTTTGGCCAACCAAGCAAGCTTGCAAAGGAAATCTGCACTACAATGAAGTCTCACTGCCCCCCGGTCAAAAGGGCCATCTGAAAAAAGTGTAAAATCCAGACAGGCAGGACAGTCCATGGAGAACTGGGAGCCTTGTTATGCTGATGGGCGGGATGTAAATTGCCAACAGCCACTCTGCAGAAGTGTATGGTGTTTCCTGAAACATCTAAAAAACAAAGCAACAGAGCCTAGGGCACTTCCACTTATGGTCCTATAGCTTAGGGAAATTAAAATAAAAAAGACACAGCCACCCCAAAGTTTGGGACAGCTCTGTTTACAAGAACCTCGTTTACGGTACAAGTTCAATATCACAGAAAGCGAAAAATGGATAAAGAAGTTGTGGTACTTTGGTACAATGCAATATCACTCAGCAATGAAATCTATGTCATCAGGCCCATAGCAGCATAATGAGTGGATTCAGGTACGACGATTCTAAGTGAAATATGTCACACAGAAAATGAAACATCATAAGATATCACTAATACATGGAATGTAAACTTGGCTACACAGGAACTGAATTACAAAACAGAATAGGGTCTCAAATGTAGAAAACCAACTTATGCTTGCTTAAGGGGTAAGGTGAGTTGGGGTGCTGCATAAAACCAGAGATTGAAATTAGCACAGATACCTTTCCATAAGACAAATATGTAATAGACAAGAGCTCCTGCTTGCTCAACGAAGTGGACTCAACACCCCATATTAAACGCCTAAGAATATACCTGATTAGTAAGAATCTTAAAACCTATGGATTTATATGTCTCCGAAAGAGAATCAAGCGTGTGTACAGCGGCATAAACGCAGCAGTGAAAGGATTGGTGAGGTTCGGTGAGCAAATGAAGACCCTTTGAAGTCATATTGCATGGTACCCATTCCACGGTTCTCAACTCTCCAGGTTTAAGGGATTCTTCCTTCAGCTAAAACATGCATGTGGAACCCAGAGTATGATCCAACGTGTGATAGGGAAACGTGTTCAAATGTGTCTCAGTTTTCGTCCCCTGGTACTCGGGTGCAACATTCCAGACGCTTTACTAACACTCTCCCCACTTGGAGAGTCAGTGCCTTTAACCTCCTGTTTGGCCCAGTTTGCAATTTCTGCAGAAAATGAACAGCAATAGGGAGAACCAATGAGAGACTAGCTGGAGGTGTCTGGACGGGCAAATTTAACTCTCATTTCCCACCAGGAAGAGGAATTAACCAAAGGCTCAGCGTGCCATGCCAGTACCACACTAGGGCCTGAAGCAATCCTGCAGTGTTGCGGCCAGCTCACAAGAAAACGAGTTGAAGAAACGAGCTCAGGGGCACTGTAATTCACAAACCTGCAGAGTTATAAATGACAGCTATCGTCCAAAAATATATTGAAGTAAGGCTGCCAAGAGGACTTGAAAGCGGGGCAGAATTGCAGGAAACCGATTTCAGGAGGTAGACTGGAATTGCATGTAAAGCATAGGATAAGAGGCAGAACGTCCACAATGATGCACTTGGCCAAAAAGCGCGTATGTGTTTTTTCCTGAATATATTCAGGAAAAAACGCATACGCACTTTTTGGCCAACCAAGCAAGCTTGCAAAGGAAATCTGCACTACAATGAACTCTCACTGCCCCCCGGTCAGAAGGGCCATCTGAAAAAAGTGTAAAACCCAGAAAGGCAAGACAGGCCATGGAGAACTGGGAGCCTAGTTAGGCTGATGGGCGGGATGTAAATTGCCAACAGCCACTCTGGAGAAGTGTATGGTGTTTCCTGAAACATCTAAAAAACAAAGCAACAGAGCCTAGGGCACTTCCACTTATGGTCCTATAGCTTAGGGAAATTAAAATCAAAAAGACACAGCCACCCCAAAATTTGGGACGGCTCTGTTTACAGGAACCTCATTTACGGTACAAGTTCAATATCACAGAAAGCGAAAAATGGATAAAGAAGTTGTGGTACTAACGTACAATGCAATATCACTCAGCAATGAAATCTATGTCATCAGGCCCATAGCAGCATAATGAGTGGATTCAGGTATGATGATTCTAAGTGAAATATGTCACACAGAAAAAGAAACATCATAAGATATCACTAATACACGGAATGTAAACTTGGCTACACAGGAACTGAATTACAAAACAGAATAGGGTCTCAAATGTAGAAAACCAACTTATGCTTGCTTAAGGGGAAAGGTGAGTTGGGGTGCTGCATAAAACCAGAGATTGAAATTAGCACAGATACCTTTCCATAAGCCAAATATGTAATAGACAAGAGCTACTGCTTGCTCAACGAAGTGGACTCAACACCCCATATTAAACGCCTAAGGATATACCTGACTAGTAAGAATCTTAAAACCTATGGATTTATATGTCTCCGAAAGAGAATCAAGTGTGTGTACAGCGGCATAAACGCAGCAGTGATAGGATTGGTGAGGTTCGGTGAGCAAATGCAGACCCTTTGAAGTCATATTGCATGGTACCCATTCCATGGTTCTCAACTCTCCATGTTTAAGGGATTCTTCCTTCAGCTAAAACATGCATGTGGAACCCAGAGTATGATCCACCGTGTGATCGGGAAATGTGTTCAAATGTGTCTCAGTTTTCGTCCCATGGTACTCGGGTGTAACATTCCAAACGCTTTACTAACACTCTCCCCACTTGGAAAGTCAGTGCCTTTAACCTCCTGTTTGGCCCAGTTTGCAATTTCTGCGGAAAATGAACAGGAATAGGGAGAACCAATGAGAGACTAACTGGAGGTGTCTGGATGGGTAAATTTAACTCTCATTTCCCACCAAGAAGAGGAATTAACCAAAGGCTCAGCGAGCCATGCCGGAACCACACTAGGGCCTGAAGCAATCCTGCGGTGTTGCGGCCAGCTCACAAGAAATCGAGTTGAAGAAAGGAGCTCAGGGACCCTGTAATTCACAAACCTACAGAGTTATACATGACAGCTATCGTCCAAAAATATATTGAAGTAAGGCTGCCAAGAGGACTTGAAAGCGGGGCAGAATTGCAGGAAACCGATTTCAGGAGGTAGACTGGAATTGCATGTAAAGCATAGGAAAAGAGGCAGAACGTCCACAATGATGCACTTGGCCAAAAAGGGCGTAGCGTTTTTTCCTGAATATATTCAGGAAAAAACGCATACGCACTTTTTGGCCAACCAAGCAAGCTTGCAAAGGAAATCTGCACTACAATGAAGTCTCACTGCCCCCTGGTCAGAAGGGCCATCTGAAAAAAGTGTAAAACCCAGAAAGGCAGGACAGGCCATGGAGAACTGGGAGCCTTGTTATGCTGATGGGCGGGATGTAAATTGCCAACAGCCACTCTGGAGAAGTGTATGGTGTTTCCTGAAACATCTAAAAAACAAAGCAACAGAGCCTAGGGCACTTCCACTTATGGTCCTATAGCTTAGGGAAATTAAAATCAAAAAGACACAGCCACCCCAAAGTATGGGACGGCTCTGTTTACAAGAAGCTCTTTTACGGTACAAGTTCAATATCGCAGAAAGCGAAAAATGGATAAAGAAGTTGTGGTACTTACGTACAATGCAATATCACTCAGCAATGAAATGTATGTCATCAGGCCAGTAGCAGCATAATGAGTGGATTCAGGTACGATGATTCTAAGTGAAATAAGTCACACAGAAAAAGAAACATCATAAGATATCACTAATACATGGAATGTAAACTTGGCTACACAGGAACTGAATTACAAAACAGAATAGTGTCTCAAATGTAGAAAACCAACTTATGCTTGCTTAAGGGGAAAGGTGAGTTGGGGTGCTGCATAAAACCAGAGATTGAAATTAACACAGATACCTTTCCATAAGCCAAATATGTAATAGACAAGAGCTACTCCTTGCTCAACGAAGTGGACTCAACACCCCATATTAAACGCCTACGAATATACCTGACTAGTAAGAATCTTAAAACCTATGGATTTATATGTCTCCGAAAGAGAATCAAGCGTGTGTACAGTGGCATAAACGTAGCAGTGAAAGGATTGGTGATGTTCGGTGAGCAAATGCAGACCCTTTGTAGTCATATTGCATGGTACCCATTCCATGGTTCTCAACTCTCCAGGTTTAAGGGATTCTTCCTTCAGCTAAAACATGCATGTGGAACCCAGAGTATGATCCACCATGTGATCGGGAAACATGTTCAAATGTGTCTCAGTTTTCGTCCCCTGGTACTCGGGTGCAACATTCCAGACGCTTTACTAACACTCTCCCCACTTGGAGAGTCAGTGCCTTTAACCTCCTGTTTGGCCCAGTTTGCAATTTCTGCGGAAAATGAACAGGAATAGGGAGAACCAATGAGAGACTAGCTGGAGGTGTCTGGACGGGCAAATTTAACTCTCATTTCCCACCAGGAAGAGGAATTAACCAAAGGCTCAGCGAGCCATGCCGGAACCACACTAGGGCCTGAAGCAATCCTACGGTGTTGCGGCCAGCTCACAAGAAAGCGAGTTGAAGAAAGGAGCTCAGGGGCCCTGTAATTCACAAACCTGCAGAGTTATACATGACAGCTATCGTCCAAAAATATATTGAAGTAAGGCTGCCAAGAGGACTTGAAAGCGGGGCAGAATTGCAGGAAACCGATTTCAGGAGGTAGACTGGAATTGCATGTAAAGCATAGGAAAAGAGGCAGAACGTCCACAATGATGCACTTGGACAAAAAGGGCGTATGCGTTTTTTCCTGAATATATTCAGGAAAAAACGCATACGCCCTTTTTGGCCAACGAAGCAAGCTTGCAAATGAAATCTGCACTGCAATGAAGTCTCACTGCCCCCCGGTCAGAAGGGCCATCTGAAAAAAGTGTAAAACCCAGAAAGGCAGGACAGGCCATGGAGAACTGGGAGCCTAGTTAGGCTGATGGGCGGGATGTAAATTGCCAACAGCCACTCTGCAGAAGTGTATGGTGTTTCCTGAAACATCTAAAAAACAAAGCAACAGAGCCTAGGGCACTTCCATTTTTGGAACTATAGATTAGGGAAATTAAAATCAAAAAGACACAGCCACCCCAAAGTTTGGGACGGCTCTGTTTACAGGAACCTCATTTACGGTACAAGTTCAATATCACAGAAAGCGAAAAATGGATAAAGAAGTTGTGGTACTAACGTACAATGCAATATCACTCAGCAATTAAATCTATGTCATCAGGCCCATAGCAGCATAATGAGTGGATTCAGGTACGATGATTGTAAGTGAAATATGTCACACAGAAAAAGAAACATCATAAGATATCACTAATACACGGAATGTAAACTTGGCTACACAGGAACTGAATTACAAAACAAAATAGGGTCTCAAATGTAGAAAACCAACTTATGCTTGCTTAAGGGGAAAGGTGAGTTGGGGTGCTGCATAAAACCAGAGATTGAAATTAGCACAGATACATTTCCATAATACAAATATGTAATAGACAAGAGCTACTGCTTGCTCAACGAAGTGGACTCAACACCCCATATTAAACGCCTAAGAATATACCTGATTAGTAAGAATCTTAAAACCTATGGATTCATATGTCTCCGAAAGAGAATCAAGTGTGTGTACAGCGGCATAAACGCAGCAGTGATAGGATTGGTGAGGTTCGGTGAGCAAATGCAGACCCTTTGAAGTCATATTGCATGGTACCCATTCCATGGTTCTCAACTCTCCAGGTTTAAGGGATTCTTCCTTCAGCTAAAACATGCATGTGGAACCCAGAGTATGATCCACCGTGTGATCGGGAAACATGTTCAAATGTGTCTCAGTTTTCGTCCCCTGGTACTGGGGTGCAACATTCCAGAAGCTTTACTAACACTCTCCCCACTTGGAGAGTCAGTGCCTTTAACCTCCTGTTTGGCCCAGTTTGCAATTTCAGCGGAAAATGAACAGGAATAGGGAGAACCAATGAGAGACTAGCTGGAGGTGTCTGGACGGGCAAATTTAACTCTCATTTCCCACCAGGAAGAGGAATTAACCAAAGGCTCAGCGAGCCATGCCGGAACCACACTAGGGCCTGAAGCAATCCTGCGGTGTTGCGGCCAGCTCACAAGAAAACGAGTTGAAGAAAGGAGCTCAGGGGCCCTGTAATTCACAAACCTGCAGAGTTATACATGACAGCTATCGTCCAAAAATATATTGAAGTAAGGCTGCCAAGAGGACTTGAAAGCGGGGCAGAATTGCAGGAAACCGATTTCAGGAGGTAGACTGGAATTGCATGTAAAGCATAGGAAAAGAGGCAGAACGTCCACAATGATGCACTTGGCCAGAAAGCGCGTATGCGTTTTTTCCTGAATATATTCAGGAAAAAACGCATATGCCCTTTTTGGCCACCCAAGCAAGCTTGCAAAGGAAATCTGCACTACAATGAAGTCTCACTTCCCCCCGGTCAAAAGGGCCATCTGAAAAAAGTGTAAAATCCAGAAAGGCAAGACAGGCCATGGAGAACTGGGAGCCTTCTTATGCTGATGGGCGGGATGTAAATTGCCAACAGCCACTCTGGAGAAGTGTATGGTGTTTCCTGAAACATCTAAAAAACAAAGCAACAGAGCCTAGGGCACTTCCACTTATGGTCCTATATCTTAGGGAAATTAAAATCAAAAAGACACAGCCACCCCAAAGTTTGGGACAGCTCTGTTTACAAGAACCTCGTTTACGGTACAAGTTCAATATCGCAGAAAGCGAAAAATGGATAAAGAAGTTGTGGTACTTACGTACAATGCAATATCACTCAGCAATGAAATCTATGTCATCAGGCCAGTAGCAGCATAATGAGTGGATTCAGGTACTATGATTCTAAGTGAAATATGTCACACAGAAAAAGAAACATCATAAGATATCACTAATACACGGAATGTAAACTTGGCTACACAAGAACTGAATTACAAAACAGAATAGGGTCTCAAATGTAGAAAACCAACTTATGCTTGCTTAAGGGGAAAGGTGAGTTGGGGTGCTGCATAAAACCAGAGATTGAAATTAGCACAGATACCTTTCCATAAGACAAATATGTAATAGACAAGAGCTACTGCTTGCTCAACGAAGTGGACTCAACACCCCATATTAAACGCCTAAGAATATACCTGACTAGTAAGAATCTTAAAACCTATGGATTTATATGTCTCCGAAAGAGAATCAAGCGTGTGTACAGCGGCATAAATGCAGCAGTGATAGGATTGGTGAGGTTCGGTGAGCAAATGCAGACCCTTTGAAGTCATATTGCATGGTACCCATTCCATGGTTCTCAACTCTCCAGGTTTAAGGGATTCTTCCTTCAGCAAAAACATGCATGTGGAACCCAGAGTATGATCCACCGTGTGATCGGGAAACATGTTCAAATGTGTCTCAGTTTTCGTCCCCTGGTACTCGGGTGCAACATTCCAGACGCTTTACTAACACTCTCCCCACTTGGAGAGTCAGTGCCTTTAACCTGCTGTTGGGCCCAGTTTGCAATTTCTGCAGAAAATGAACAGGAATAGGGAGAACCAATGAGAGACTAGCTGGAGGTGTCTGGACGGGCAAATTTAACTCTCATTTCCCACCAGGAAGAGGAATTAACCAAAGGCTCAGCGAGCCATGCCGGAACCACACTAGGGCCTGAAGCAATCCTGCAGTGTTGCGGCCAGCTCACAAGAAATCGAGTTGAAGAAAGGAGCTCAGGGACCCTGTAATTCACAAACCTGCAGAGTTATACATGACAGCTATCGTCCAAAAATATATTGAAGTAAGGCTGCCAAGAGGAGTTGAAAGCGGGGCAGAATTGCAGGAAACCGATTTCAGGAGGTAGACTGGAATTGCATGTAAAGCATAGGAAAAGAGGCAGAACGTCCACAATGATGCACTTGGCCAAAAAGGGCGTATGCGTTTTTTCCTAAATATATTCAGGAAAAAACGCATATGCCCTTTTTGGCCACCCAAGCAAGCTTGCAAAGGAAATCTGCACTACAATGAAGTCTCACTGCCCCCCGGTAAAAAGGGCCATCTGAAAAAAGTGTAAAATCCAGAAAGGCAGGACAGGCCATGGAGAACTGGGAGCCTAGTTAGGCTGAAGGGCGGGATGTAAATTGCCAACAGCCACTCTGGAGAAGTGTATGGTGTTTCCTGAAACATCTAAAAAACAAAGCAACAGAGCCTAGAGCACTTCCACTTATGGTCCTATAGCTTAGGGAAATTAAAATCAAAAAGACACAGCCACCCCAAAATTTGGGACGGCTCTGTTTACAGGAACCTCATTTACGGTACAAGTTCAATATCGCAGAAAGCGAAAAATGGATAAAGAAGTTGTGGTACTTACGTACAATGCAATATCACTCAGCAATTAAATCTATGTCATCAGGCCAGTAGCAGCATAATGAGTGGATTCAGGTACGATGATTCTAAGTGAAACAAGTCACACAGAAAAAGAAACATCATAAGATATCACTAATACACGGAATGTAAACTTGGCTACACAGGAACTGAATTACAAAACAGAATAGGGTCTCAAATGTAGAAAACCAACTTATGCTTGCTTAAGGGGAAAGGTGAGTTGGGGTGCTGCATAAAACCAGAGATTGAAATTAACACAGATACCTTTCCATAAGCCAAATATGTAATAGACAAGAGCTACTCCTTGCTCAACGAAGTGGACTCAACACCCCATATTAAACGCCTAAGAATATACCTGACTAGTAAGAATCTTAAAACCTATGGATTTATATGTCTCCGAAAGAGAATCAAGTGTGTGTACAGCGGCATAAACGCAGCAGTGATAGGATTGGTGAGGCTCGGTGAGCAAATGCAGACCCTTTGAAGTCATATTGCATGGTACCCATTCCATGGGTCTCAACTCTCCAGGTTTAAGGGATTCTTCTTTCAGCTAAAACATTTATGTGGAACCCAGAGTATGATCCACCGTGTGATCGGGAAACATGTTCAAATGTGTCTCAGTTTTCGTCCCCTGGTACTCGGGTGCAACATTCCAGACGCTTTACTAACACTCTCCCCACTTGGAGAGTCAGTGCCTTTAACCTCCTGTTTGGCCCAGTTTGCAATTTCTGCGGAAAATGAACAGGAATAGGGAGAACACATGAGAGACTAGCTGGAGGTGTCTGGACGGGCAAATTTAACTCTCATTTCCCACCAGGAAGAGGAATTAACCAAAGGCTCAGCGAGCCATGCCGGAACTACACTAGGGCCTGAAGCAATCCTGCGGTGTTGCGGCCAGCTCACAAGAAAGCGAGTTGAAGAAAGGAGCTCAGGGTCCCTGTAATTCACAAACCTGCAGAGTTATACATGACAGCTATCATCCAAAAATATATTGAAGTAAGGCTGCCAAGAGGACTTGAAAGCGGGGCCGAATTGCAGGAAACCGATTTCAGGAGGTAGACTGGAATTGCATGTAAAGCATAGGAAAAGAGGCAGAACGTCCACAATGATGCACTTGGCCAAAAAGCGCGTATGCGTTTTTTCCTGAATATATTCAGGAAAAAACGCATATGCCCTTTTTGGCCACCCAAGCAAGCTTGCAAAGGAAATCTGCACTACAATGAAGTCTCACTGCCCCCGGTCAAAAGGGCCATCTGAAAAAAGTGTAAAATCCAGAAAGGCAAGACAGGCCATGGAGAACTGAGAGCCTTCTTATGCTGATGGGCGGGATGTAAATTGCCAACAGCCACTCTGGAGAAGTGTATGGTGTTTCCTGAAACATCTAAAAAACAAAGCAACAGAGCCTAGGGCACTTCCACTTATGGTCCTATAGCTTAGGGAAATTAAAATCAAAAAGACACAGCCACCCCAAAGTTTGGGACAGCTCGGTTTACAAGAACCTCGTTTACGGTACAAGTTCAATATCGCAGAAAGCGAAAAATGGATAAAGAAGTTGTGGTACTTACGTACAATGCAATATCACTCAGCAATGAAATCTATGTCATCAGGCCAGTAGCAGCATAATGAGTGGATTCAGGTACGATGATTCTAAGTGAAATAAGTCACACAGAAAAAGAAACATCATAAGATATCACTAATACACGGAATGTAATCTTGGCTACACAGGAACTGAATTACAAAACAGAACAGGGTCTCAAATGTAGAAAACCAACTTATGCTTGCTTAAGGGGAAAGGTGAGTTGGGGTGCTGCATAAAACCAGAGATTGAAATTAGCACAGATACCTTTCCATAAGCCAAATATGTAATAGACAAGAGCTACTGCTTGCTCAACGAAGTGGACTCAACACCCCATATTAAACGCCTAAGAATATACCTGACTAGTAAGAATCTTAAAACCTATGGATTTATATGTCTCCGAAAGAGAATCTAGCGTGTGTACAGCGGCATAAACGCAGCAGTGATAGGATTGGTGATGTTCGGTGAGCAAATGCAGACCCTTTGAAGTCATATTGCATGGTACCCATTCCATGGTTCTCAACTCTCCAGGTTTAAGGGATTCTTCCTTCAGCTAAAACATGCATGTGGAACCCAGAGTATGATCCACCATGTGATCGGGAAACATGTTCAAATGTGTCTCAGTTTTCGTCCCCTGGTACTCGGGTGCAACATTCCAGACGCTTTACTAACACTCTCCCCACTTGGAGAGTCAGTGCCTTTAACCTCCTGTTTGGCCCAGTTTGCAATTTCTGCGGAAAATGAACAGGAATAGGGAGAACCAATGAGAGACTAGCTGGAGGTGTCTGGACGGGCAAATTTAACTCTCATTTCCCACCAGGAAGAGGAATTAACCAAAGGCTCAGCGAGCCATGCCGGAACCACACTAGGGCCTGAAGCAATCCTACGGTGTTGCGGCCAGCTCACAAGAAAGCGAGTTGAAGAAAGGAGCTCAGGGGCCCTGTAATTCACAAACCTGCAGAGTTATACATGACAGCTATCGTCCAAAAATATATTGAAGTAAGGCTGCCAAGAGGACTTGAAAGCGGGGCAGAATTGCAGGAAACCGATTTCAGGAGGTAGACTGGAATTGCATGTAAAGCATAGGAAAAGAGGCAGAACGTCCACAATGATGCACTTGGCCAAAAAGGGCGTATGCGTTTTTTCCTGAATATATTCAGGAAAAAACGCATACGAACTTTTTGGCCAACCAAGCAAGCTTGCAAAGGAAATCTGCACTACAATGAAGTCTCACTGCCCCCCGGTCAAAAGGGCCATCTGAAAAAAGTGTAAAATCCAGAAAGGCAGGACAGTCCATGGAGAACTGGGAGCCTTGTTATGCTGATGGGCGGGATGTAAATTGCCAACAGCCACTCTGCAGAAGTGTATGGTGTTTCCTGAAACATATAAAAAACAAAGCAACAGAGCCTAGGGCACTTCCACTTATGGTCCTATAGCTTAGGGAAATTAAAATAAAAAAGAAACAGCCACCCCAAAGTTTGGGACAGCTCTGTTTACAAGAACCTCGTTTACGGTACAAGTTCAATATCACAGAAAGCGAAAAATGGATAAAGAAGTTGTGGTACTTTGGTACAATGCAATATCACTCAGCAATGAAATCTATGTCATCAGGCCCATAGCAGCATAATGAGTGGATTCAGGTACGACGATTCTAAGTGAAATATGTCACACAGAAAATGAAACATCATAAGATATCACTAATACATGGAATGTAAACTTGGCTACACAGGAACTGAATTACAAAACAGAATAGGGTCTCAAATGTAGAAAACCAACATATGCTTGCTTAAGGGGTAAGGTGAGTTGGGGTGCTGCATAAAACCAGAGATTGAAATTAGCACAGATACCTTTCCATAAGCCAAATATGTAATAGACAAGAGCTACTGCTTGCTCAACGAAGTGGACTCAACACCCCATATTTAACGCCTAAGAATATACCTGATTAGTAAGAATCTTAAAACCTATGGATTTATATGTCTCCGAAAGAGAATCAAGTGTGTGTACAGCGGCATAAACGCAGCAGTGATAGGATTGGTGAGGCTCGGTGAGCAAATGCAGACCCTTTGAAGTCATATTGCATGGTACCCATTCCATGGGTCTCAACTCTCCAGGTTTAAGGGATTCTTCTTTCAGCTAAAACATTTATGTGGAACCCAGAGTATGATCCACCGTGTGATCGGGAAACATGTTCAAATGTGTCTCAGTTTTCGTCCCCTGGTACTCGGGTGCAACATTCCAGACGCTTTACTAACACTCTCCCCACTTGGAGAGTCAGTGCCTTTAACCTCCTGTTTGGCCCAGTTTGCAATTTCTGCGGAAAATGAACAGGAATAGGGAGAACACATGAGAGACTAGCTGGAGGTGTCTGGACGGGCAAATTTAACTCTCATTTCCCACCAGGAAGAGGAATTAACCAAAGGCTCAGCGAGCCATTCCGGAACTACACTAGGGCCTGAAGCAATCCTGCGGTGTTGCGGCCAGCTCACAAGAAAGCGAGTTGAAGAAAGGAGCTCAGGGTCCCTGTAATTCACAAACCTGCAGAGTTATACATGACAGCTATCATCCAAAAATATATTGAAGTAAGGCTGCCAAGAGGACTTGAAAGCGGGGCCGAATTGCAGGAAACCGATTTCAGGAGGTAGACTGGAATTGCATGTAAAGCATAGGAAAAGAGGCAGAACGTCCACAATGATGCACTTGGCCGAAAAGCGCGTATGCGTTTTTTCCTGAATATATTCAGGAAAAAACGCATATGCCCTTTTTGGCCACCCAAGCAAGCTTGCAAAGGAAATCTGCACTACAATGAAGTCTCACTGCCCCCGGTCAAAACGGCCATCTGAAAAAAGTGTAAAATCCAGAAAGGCAAGACAGGCCATGGAGAACTGAGAGCCTTCTTATGCTGATGGGCGGGATGTAAATTGCCAACAGCCACTCTGGAGAAGTGTATGGTGTTTCCTGAAACATCTAAAAAACAAAGCAACAGAGCCTAGGGCACTTCCACTTATGGTCCTATAGCTTAGGGAAATTAAAATCAAAAAGACACAGCCACCCCAAAGTTTGGGACAGCTCGGTTTACAAGAACCTCGTTTACGGTACAAGTTCAATATCGCAGAAAGCGAAAAATGGATAAAGAAGTTGTGGTACTTACGTACAATGCAATATCACTCAGCAATGAAATCTATGTCATCAGGCCAGTAGCAGCATAATGAGTGGATTCAGGTACGATGATTCTAAGTGAAATAAGTCACACAGAAAAAGAAACATCATAAGATATCACTAATACACGGAATGTAAACTTGGCTACACAGGAACTGAATTACAAAACAGAATAGGGTCTCAAATGTAGAAAACCAACTTATGCTTGCTTAAGGGGAAAGGTGAGTTGGGGTGCTGCATAAAACCAGAGATTGAAATTAGCACAGATACCTTTCCATAAGCCAAATATGTAATAGACAAGAGCTACTGCTTGCTCAACGAAGTGGACTCAACACCCCATATTAAACGCCTAAGAATATACCTGACTAGTAAGAATCTTAAAACCTATGGATTTATATGTCTCCGAAAGAGAATCAAGTGTGTGTACAGCGGCATAAACGCAGCAGTGATAAGATTGGTGAGGTTCGGTGAGCAAATGCAGACCCTTTGAAGTCATATTGCATGGTACCCATTCCATGGTTCTCAACTCTCCAGGTTTAAGGGATTCTTCCTTCAGCTAAAACATGCATGTGGAACACAGACTATGATCCACCGAGTGATCGGGAAACGTGTTCAAATGTGTCTCAGGTTTCTTCCCCTTGTACTCGGGTGCAACATTCCAGACGCTTTACTAACACTCTCCCCACTTGGAGAGTCAGTGCCTTTAACCTCCTGTTTGGCCCAGTTTGCAATTTCTGCGGAAAATGAACAGGAATAGGGAGAACCAATGAGAGACTAGCTGGAGGTGTCTGGACGGGCAAATTTAACTCTCATTTCCCACCAGGAAGAGGAATTAACCAAAGGCTCAGCGTGCCATGCCGGTACCACACTAGGGCCTGAAGCAATCCTGCAGTGTTGCGGCCAGCTCACAAGAAAGCGAGTTGAAGAAAGGAGCTCAGGGACCCTGTAATTCACAAACCTGCAGAGTTATAAATGAAAGCTATCGTCCTAAAATATATTGAAGTAAGGCTGCCAAGAGGACTTGAAAGTGGGGCAGAATTGCAGGAAACCGATTTCAGGAGGTAGACTGGAATTGCATGTAAAGCATAGGAAAAGAGGCAGAACGTCCACAATGATGCACTTGGCCAAAAAGGGCGTATGCGTTTTTTCCTGAATATATTCAGGAAAAAACGCATATGCACTTTTTGGCCAACCAAGCAAGCTTGCAAAGGAAATCTGCACTACAATGAAGTCTCACAGCTCCCCGGTCAAAAGGGCCATCTGAAAAAAGTGTAAAATCCAGAAAGGCAGGACAGGCCATGGAGAACTGGGAGTTTTGTTATGCCAATGGGCGTGATGTAAATTGCCAACAGCCACTCTGGAGAAGTGTATGGTGTTTCCTGAAACATCTAAAAAACAAAGCAACAGAGCCTAGGGCACTTCCACTTATGGTCCTATAGCTTAGGGAAATTAAAATCAAAAAGACACAGCCACCCCAAAGTTTGGGACGGCTCTGTTTATAAAAACCTCATTTACGGTACAAGTTCAATATCGCAGAAAGCGAAAAATGGATAAAGAAGTTGTGGTACTTACGTACAATGCAATATCACTCAGCAATGAAATGTATGTCATCAGGCCAGTACAGCATAATGAGTGGATTCAGGTACGATGATTCTAAGTGAAATAAGTCACACAGAAAAAGAAACATCATAAGATATCACTAATACACGGAATGTAATCTTGGCTACACAGGAACTGAATTACAAAACAGAACAGGGTCTCAAATGTAGAAAACCAACTTATGCTTGCTTAAGGGGAAAGGTGAGTTGGGGTGCTGCATAAAACCAGAGATTGAAATTAGCACAGATACCTTTCCATAAGCCAAATATGTAATAGACAAGAGCTACTGCTTGCTCAACGAAGTGGACTCAACACCCCATATTAAACGCCTAAGAATATACCTGACTAGTAAGAATCTTAAAACCTATGGATTTATATGTCTCCGAAAGAGAATCTAGCGTGTGTACAGCGGCATAAACGCAGCAGTGATAGGATTGGTGATGTTCGGTGAGCAAATGCAGACCCTTTGAAGTCATATTGCATGGTACCCATTCCATGGTTCTCAACTCTCCAGGTTTAAGGGATTCTTCCTTCAGCTAAAACATGCATGTGGAACCCAGAGTATGATCCACCGTGTGATCGGGAAACGTGTTCAAATGTGTCTCAGTTTTCGTCCCCTGGTACTCGGGTGCAACATTCCAGACGCTTTACTAACACTCTCCCCACTTGGAGAGTCAGTGCCTTTAACCTCCTGTTTGGCCCAGTTTGCAATTTCTGCGGAAAATGAACAGGAATAGGGAGAACCAATGAGAGACTAGCTGGAGGTGTCTGGACGGGCAAATTTAACTCTCATTTCCCACCAGGAAGAGGAATTAACCAAAGGCTCAGCGAGCCATGCCGGAACCACACTAGGGCCTGAAGCAATCCTACGGTGTTGCGGCCAGCTCACAAGAAAGCGAGTTGAAGAAAGGAGCTCAGGGGCCCTGTAATTCACAAACCTGCAGAGTTATACATGACAGCTATCGTCCAAAAATATATTGAAGTAAGGCTGCCAAGAGGACTTGAAAGCGGGGCAGAATTGCAGGAAACCGATTTCAGGAGGTAGACTGGAATTGCATGTAAAGCATAGGAAAAGAGGCAGAACGTCCACAATGATGCACTTGGCCAAAAAGGGCGTATGCGTTTTTTCCTGAATATATTCAGGAAAAAACGCATACGAACTTTTTGGCCAACCAAGCAAGCTTGCAAAGGAAATCTGCACTACAATGAAGTCTCACTGCCCCCCGGTCAAAAGGGCCATCTGAAAAAAGTGTAAAATCCAGAAAGGCAGGACAGTCCATGGAGAACTGGGAGCCTTGTTATGCTGATGGGTGGGATGTAAATTGCCAACAGCCACTCTGCAGAAGTGTATGGTGTTTCCTGAAACATCTAAAAAACAAAGCAACAGAGCCTAGGGCACTTCCACTTATGGTCCTATAGCTTAGGGAAATTAAAATAAAAAAGACACAGCCACCCCAAAGTTTGGGACAGCTCTGTTTACAAGAACCTCATTTACGGTACAAGTTCAATATCACAGAAAGCGAAAAATGGATAAAGAAGTTGTGGTACTTTGGTACAATGCAATATCACTCAGCAATGAAATCTATGTCATCAGGCCCATAGCAGCATAATGAGTGGATTCAGGTACGACGATTCTAAGTGAAATATGTCACACAGAAAATGAAATATCATAAGATATCACTAATACATGGAATGTAAACTTGGCTACACAGGAACTGAATTACAAAACAGAATAGGGTCTCAAATGTAGAAAACCAACTTATGCTTGCTTAAGGGGTAAGGTGAGTTGGGGTGCTGCATAAAACCAGAGATTGAAATTAGCACAGATACCTTTCCATAAGCCAAATATGTAATAGACAAGAGCTACTGCTTGCTCAACGAAGTGGACTCAACACCCCATATTTAACGCCTAAGAATATACCTGATTAGTAAGAATCTTAAAACCTATGGATTTATATGTCTCCGAAAGAGAATCAAGCGTGTGTACAGCGGCATAAACGCAGCAGTGAAAGGATTGGTGAGGTTCGGTGAGCAAATGAAGACCCTTTGAAGTCATATTGCATGGTACCCATTCCACGGTTCTCAACTCTCCAGGTTTAAGGGATTCTTCCTTCAGCTAAAACATGCATGTGGAACCCAGAGTATGATCCAACGTGTGATCGGGAAACGTGTTCAAATGTGTCTCAGTTTTCGTCCCCTGGTACTCGGGTGCAACATTCCAGACGCTTTACTAACACTCTCCCCACTTGGAGAGTCAGTGCCTTTAACCTCCTGTTTGGCCCAGTTTGCAATTTCTGCAGAAAATGAACAGGAATAGGGAGAACCAATGAGAGACTAGCTGGAGGTGTCTGGACGGGCAAATTTAACTCTCATTTCCCACCAGGAAGAGGAATTAACCAAAGGCTCAGCGTGCCATGCCAGTACCACACTAGGGCCTGAAGCAATCCTGCAGTGTTGCGGCCAGCTCACAAGAAAACGAGTTGAAGAAAGGAGCTCAGGGGCACTGTAATTCACAAACCTGCAGAGTTATAAATGACAGCTATCGTCCAAAAATATATTGAAGTAAGGCTGCCAAGAGGACTTGAAAGTGGGGCAGAATTGCAGGAAACCGATTTCAGGAGGTAGACTGGAATTGCATGTAAAGCATAGGAAAAGAGGCAGAACGTCCACAATGATGCACTTGGCCGAAAAGCGCGTATGCCTTTTTTCCTGAATATATTCAGGAAAAAACGCATATGCCCTTTTTGGCCACCCAAGCAAGCTTGCAAAGGAAATCTGCACTACAATGAAGTCTCACTGCCCCCCGGTCTAAAGGGCCATCTGAAAAAAGTGTAAAATCCAGAAAGGCAAGACAGGCCATGGAGAACTGAGAGCCTTCTTATGCTGATGGGCGGGATGTAAATTGCCAACAGCCACTCTGGAGAAGTGTATGGTGTTTCCTGAAACATCTAAAAAACAAAGCAACAGAGCCTAGGGCACTTCCACTTATGGTCCTATAGCTTAGGGAAATTAAAATCAAAAAGACACAGCCACCCCAAAGTTTGGGACAGCTCGGTTTACAAGAACCTCGTTTACGGTACAAGTTCAATATCGCAGAAAGCGAAAAATGGATAAAGAAGTTGTGGTACTTTGGTACAATGCAATATCACTCAGCAATGAAATCTATGTCATCAGGCCCATAGCAGCATAATGAGTGGATTCAGGTACGACGATTCTAAGTGAAATATGTCACACAGAAAATGAAACATCATAAGATATCACTAATACATGGAATGTAAACTTGGCTACACAGGAACTGAATTACAAAACAGAATAGGGTCTCAAATGTAGAAAACCAACTTATGCTTGCTTAAGGGGTAAGGTGAGTTGGGGTGCTGCATAAAACCAGAGATTGAAATTAGCACACATACCTTTCCATAAGACAAATATGTAATAGACAAGAGCTACTGCTTGCTCAACGAAGTGGACTCAACACCCCATATTAAACGCCTAAGAATATACCTGATTAGTAAGAATCTTAAAACCTATGGATTTATATGTCTCCGAAAGAGAATCAAGCGTGTGTACAGCGGCATAAACGCAGCAGTGAAAGGATTGGTGAGGTTCGGTGAGCAAATGAAGACCCTTTGAAGTCATATTGCATGGTACCCATTCCACGGTTCTCAACTCTCCAGGTTTAAGGGATTCTTCCTTCAGCTAAAACATGCATGTGGAACCCAGAGTATGATCCAACGTGTGATCGGGAAACGTGTTCAAATGTGTCTCAGTTTTCGTCCCCTGGTACTCGGGTGCAACATTCCAGATGCTTTACTAACACTCTCCCCACTTGGAGAGTCAGTGCCTTTAACCTCCTGTTTGGCCCAGTTTGCAATTTCTGCAGAAAATGAACAGGAATAGGGAGAACCAATGAGAGACTAGCTGGAGGTGTCTGGACGGGCAAATTTAACTCTCATTTCCCACCAGGAAGAGGAATTAACCAAAGGCTCAGCGTGCCATGCCAGTACCACACTAGGGCCTGAAGCAATCCTGCAGTGTTGCGGCCAGCTCACAAGAAAACGAGTTGAAGAAAGGAGCTCAGGGGCACTGTAATTCACAAACCTGCAGAGTTATAAATGACAGCTATCGTCCAAAAATATATTGAAGTAAGGCTGCCAAGAGGACTTGAAAGCGGGGCAGAATTGCAGGAAACCGATTTCAGGAGGTAGACTGGAATTGCATGTAAAGCATAGGATAAGAGGCAGAACGTCCACAATGATGCACTTGGCCAAAAAGCGCGTATGCGTTTTTTCCTGAATATATTCAGGAAAAAACGCATACGCGCTTTTTGGCCAACCAAGCAAGCTTGCAAAGGAAATCTGCACTACAATGAACTCTCACTGCCCCCCGGTCAGAAGGGCCATCTGAAAAAAGTGTAAAACCCAGAAAGGCAGGACAGGCCATGGAGAACTGGGAGCCTAGTTAGGCTGATGGGCGGGATGTAAATTGCCAACAGCCACTCTGGAGAAGTGTATGGTGTTTCCTGAAACATCTAAAAAACAAAGCAACAGAGCCTAGAGCACTTCCACTTATGGTCCTATAGCTTAGGGAAATTAAAATCAAAAAGACACAGCCACCCCAAAATTTGGGACGGCTCTGTTTACAGGAACCTCATTTACGGTACAAGTTCAATATCACAGAAAGCGAAAAATGGATAAAGAAGTTGTGGTACTAACGTACAATGCAATATCACTCAGCAATTAAATCTATGTCATCAGGCCCATAGCAGCATAATGAGTGGATTCAGGTACGATGATTCTAAGTGAAATATGTAGCACAGAAAAAGAAACATCATAAGATATCACTAATACACGGAATGTAAACTTGGCTACACAGGAACTGAATTACAAAACAGAATAGGGTCTCAAATGTAGAAAACCAACTTATGCTTGCTTAAGGGGAAAGGTGAGTTGGGGTGCTGCATAAAACCAGAGATTGAAATTAGCACAGATACCTTTCCATAAGCCAAATATGTAATAGACAAGAGCTACTGCTTGCTCAACGAAGTGGACTCAACACCCCATATTAAACGCCTAAGGATATACCTGACTAGTAAGAATCTTAAAACCTATGGATTTATATGTCTCCGAAAAAGAATCAAGTGTGTGTACAGCGGCATAAACGCAGCAGTGATAGGATTGGTGAGGTTCGGTGAGCAAATGCAGACCCTTTGAAGTCATATTGCATGGTACCCATTCCATGGTTCTCAACTCTCCAGGTTTAAGGGATTCTTCCTTCAGCTAAAACATGCATGTGGAACCCAGAGTATGATCCACCGTGTGATCGGGAAACGTGTTCAAATGTGTCTCAGTTTTCGTCCCATGGTACTCGGGTGTAACATTCCAGACGCTTTACTAACACTCTCCCCACTTGGAAAGTCAGTGCCTTTAACCTCCTGTTTGGCCCAGTTTGCAATTTCTGCGGAAAATGAACAGGAATAGGGAGAACACATGAGAGACTAGCTGGAGGTGTCTGGACGGGCAAATTTAACTCTCATTTCTCACCAGGAAGAGGAATTAATCAAAGGCTCAGCGAGCCATGCCGGAACCACACTAGGGCCTGAAGCAATCCTGCAGTGTTGCGGCCAGCTCACAAGAAAGCGAGTTGAAGAAAGGATCTCAGGGACCCTGTAATTCACAAACCTGCAGAGTTATAAATGAAAGCTATCGTCCAAAAATATATTGAAGTAAGGCTGCCAAGAGGACTTGAAAGTGGGGCAGAATTGCAGGAAACCGATTTCAGGAGGTAGACTGGAATTGCATGTAAAGCATAGGAAAAGAGGCAGAACGTCCACAATGATGCACTTGGCCAAAAAGGGCATATGCGTTTTTTCCTGAATATATTCAGGAAAAAACGCATATGCACTTTTTGGCCAACCAAGCAAGCTTGCAAAGGAAATCTGCACTACAATGAAGTCTCACAGCTCCCCGGTCAAAAGGGCCATCTGAAAAAAGTGTAAAATCCAGAAAGGCAGGACAGGCCATGGAGAACTGGGAGTTTTGTTATGCCAATGGGCGTGATGTAAATTGCCAACAGCCACTCTGGAGAAGTGTATGGTGTTTCCTGAAACATCTAAAAAACAAAGCAACAGAGCCTAGGGCACTTCCACTTATGGTCCTATAGCTTAGGGAAATTAAAATCAAAAAGACACAGCCACCCCAAAGTTTGGGACGGCTCTGTTTACAAAAACCTCATTTACGGTACAAGTTCAATATCGCAGAAAGCGAAAAATGGATAAAGAAGTTGTGGTACTTACGTACAATGCAATATCACTCAGCAATGAAATGTATGTCATCAGGCCAGTACAGCATAATGAGTGGATTCAGGTACGATGATTCTAAGTGAAATAAGTCACACAGAAAAAGAAACATCATAAGATATCACTAATACACGGAATGTAAGCTTGGCTACACAGGAACTGAATTACAAAACAGAACAGGGTCTCAAATGTAGAAAACCAACTTATGCTTGCTTAAGGGGAAAGGTGAGTTGGGGTGCTGCATAAAACCAGAGATTGAAATTAGCACAGATACCTTTCCATAAGCCAAATATGTAATAGACAAGAGCTACTGCTTGCTCAACGAAGTGGACTCAACACCCCATATTAAACGCCTAAGAATATACCTGACTAGTAAGAATCTTAAAACCTATGGATTTATATGTCTCCGAAAGAGAATCTAGCGTGTGTACAGCGGCATAAATGCAGCAGTGATAAGATTGGTGATGTTCGGTGAGCAAATGCAGACCCTTTGAAGTCATATTGCATGGTACCCATTCCATGGTTCTCAACTCTCCAGGTTTAAGGGATTCTTCCTTCAGCTAAAACATGCATGTGGAACCCAGAGTATGATCCACCATGTGATCGGGAAACATGTTCAAATGTGTCTCAGTTTTCGTCCCCTGGTACTCGGGTGCAACATTCCAGACGCTTTACTAACACTCTCCCCACTTGGAGAGTCAGTGCCTTTAACCTCCTGTTTGGCCCAGTTTGCAATTTCTGCGGAAAATGAACAGGAATAGGGAGAACCAATGAGAGACTAGCTGGAGGTGTCTGGACGGGCAAATTTAACTCTCATTTCCCACCAGGAAGAGGAATTAACCAAAGGCTCAGCGAGCCATGCCGGAACCACACTAGGGCCTGAAGCAATCCTACGGTGTTGCGGCCAGCTCACAAGAAAGCGAGTTGAAGAAAGGAGCTCAGGGGCCCTGTAATTCACAAACCTGCAGAGTTATACATGACAGCTATCGTCCAAAAATATATTGAAGTAAGGCTGCCAAGAGGACTTGAAAGCGGGGCAGAATTGCAGGAAACCGATTTCAGGAGGTAGACTGGAATTGCATGTAAAGCATAGGAAAAGAGGCAGAACGTCCACAATGATGCACTTGGCCAAAAAGGGCGTATGCGTTTTTTCCTGAATATATTCAGGAAAAAACGCATACGAACTTTTTGGCCAACCAAGCAAGCTTGCAAAGGAAATCTGCACTACAATGAAGTCTCACTGCCCCCCGGTCAAAAGGGCCATCTGAAAAAAGTGTAAAATCCAGAAAGGCAGGACAGTCCATGGAGAACTGGGAGCCTTGTTATGCTGATGGGCGGGATGTAAATTGCCAACAGCCACTCTGCAGAAGTGTATGGTGTTTCCTGAAACATCTAAAAAACAAAGCAACAGAGCCTAGGGCACTTCCACTTATGGTCCTATAGCTTAGGGAAATTAAAATAAAAAAGAAACAGCCACCCCAAAGTTTGGGACAGCTCTGTTTACAAGAACCTCGTTTACGGTACAAGTTCAATATCACAGAAAGCGAAAAATGGATAAAGAAGTTGTGGTACTTTGGTACAATGCAATATCACTCAGCAATGAAATCTATGTCATCAGGCCCATAGCAGCATAATGAGTGGATTCAGGTACGACGATTCTAAGTGAAATATGTCACACAGAAAATGAAACATCATAAGATATCACTAATACATGGAATGTAAACTTGGCTACACAGGAACTGAATTACAAAACAGAATAGGGTCTCAAATGTAGAAAACCAACTTATGCTTGCTTAAGGGGTAAGGTGAGTTGGGGTGCTGCATAAAACCAGAGATTGAAATTAGCACAGATACCTTTCCATAAGACAAATATGTAATAGACCAGAGCTACTGCTTGCTCAACGAAGTGGACTCAACACCCCATATTAAACGCCTAAGAATATACCTGATTAGTAAGAATCTTAAAACCTATGGATTTATATGTCTCCGAAAGAGAATCAAGCGTGTGTACAGCGGCATAAACGCAGCAGTGAAAGGATTGGTGAGGTTCGGTGAGCAAATGAAGACCCTTTGAAGTCATATTGCATGGTACCCATTCCACGGTTCTCAACTCTCCAGGTTTAAGGGATTCTTCCTTCAGCTAAAACATGCATGTGGAACCCAGAGTATGATCCAACGTGTGATCGGGAAACGTGTTCAAATGTGTCTCAGTTTTCGTCCCCTGGTACTCGGGTGCAACATTCCAGACGCTTTACTAACACTCTCCCCACTTGGAGAGTCAGTGCCTTTAACCTCCTGTTTGGCCCAGTTTGCAATTTCTGCAGAAAATGAACAGGAATAGGGAGAACCAATGAGAGACTAGCTGGAGGTGTCTGGACGGGCAAATTTAACTCTCATTTCCCACCAGGAAGAGGAATTAACCAAAGGCTCAGCGTGCCATGCCAGTACCACACTAGGGCCTGAAGCAATCCTGCAGTGTTGCGGCCAGCTCACAAGAAAACGAGTTGAAGAAAGGAGCTCAGGGGCACTGTAATTCACAAACCTGCAGAGTTATAAATGACAGCTATCGTCCAAAAATATATTGAAGTAAGGCTGCCAAGAGGACTTGAAAGTGGGGCAGAATTGCAGGAAACCGATTTCAGGAGGTAGACTGGAATTGCATGTAAAGCATAGGAAAAGAGGCAGAACGTCCACAATGATGCACTTGGCCGAAAAGCGCGTATGCCTTTTTTCCTGAATATATTCAGGAAAAAACGCATATGCCCTTTTTGGCCACCCAAGCAAGCTTGCAAAGGAAATCTGCACTACAATGAAGTCTCACTGCCCCCCGGTCTAAAGGGCCATCTGAAAAAAGTGTAAAATCCAGAAAGGCAAGACAGGCCATGGAGAACTGAGAGCCTTCTTATGCTGATGGGCGGGATGTAAATTGCCAACAGCCACTCTGGAGAAGTGTATGGTGTTTCCTGAAACATCTAAAAAACAAAGCAACAGAGCCTAGGGCACTTCCACTTATGGTCCTATAGCTTAGGGAAATTAAAATCAAAAAGACACAGCCACCCCAAAGTTTGGGACAGCTCGGTTTACAAGAACCTCGTTTACGGTACAAGTTCAATATCGCAGAAAGCGAAAAATGGATAAAGAAGTTGTGGTACTTACGTACAATGCAATATCACTCAGCAATGAAATCTATGTCATCAGGCCAGTAGCAGCATAATGAGTGGATTCAGGTACGATGATTCTAAGTGAAATAAGTCACACAGAAAAAGAAACATCATAAGATATCACTAATACACGGAATGTAATCTTGGCTACACAGGAACTGAATTACAAAACAGAACAGGGTCTCAAATGTAGAAAACCAACTTATGCTTGCTTAAGGGGAAAGGTGAGTTGGGGTGCTGCATAAAACCAGAGATTGAAATTAGCACAGATACCTTTCCATAAGCCAAATATGTAATAGACAAGAGCTACTGCTTGCTCAACGAAGTGGACTCAACACCCCATATTAAACGCCTAAGAATATACCTGACTAGTAAGAATCTTAAAACCTATGGATTTATATGTCTCCGAAAGAGAATCTAGCGTGTGTACAGCGGCATAAACGCAGCAGTGATAGGATTGGTGATGTTCGGTGAGCAAATGCAGACCCTTTGAAGTCATATTGCATGGTACCCATTCCATGGTTCTCAACTCTCCAGGTTTAAGGGATTCTTCCTTCAGCTAAAACATGCATGTGGAACCCAGAGTATGATCCACCATGTGATCGGGAAACATGTTCAAATGTGTCTCAGTTTTCGTCCCCTGGTACTCGGGTGCAACATTCCAGACGCTTTACTAACACTCTCCCCACTTGGAGAGTCAGTGCCTTTAACCTCCTGTTTGGCCCAGTTTGCAATTTCTGCGGAAAATGAACAGGAATAGGGAGAACCAATGAGAGACTAGCTGGAGGTGTCTGGACGGGCAAATTTAACTCTCATTTCCCACCAGGAAGAGGAATTAACCAAAGGCTCAGCGAGCCATGCCGGAACCACACTAGGGCCTGAAGCAATCCTACGGTGTTGCGGCCAGCTCACAAGAAAGCGAGTTGAAGAAAGGAGCTCAGGGGCCCTGTAATTCACAAACCTGCAGAGTTATACATGACAGCTATCGTCCAAAAATATATTGAAGTAAGGCTGCCAAGAGGACTTGAAAGCGGGGCAGAATTGCAGGAAACCGATTTCAGGAGGTAGACTGGAATTGCATGTAAAGCATAGGAAAAGAGGCAGAACGTCCACAATGATGCACTTGGCCAAAAAGGGCGTATGCGTTTTTTCCTGAATATATTCAGGAAAAAACGCATACGAACTTTTTGGCCAACCAAGCAAGCTTGCAAAGGAAATCTGCACTACAATGAAGTCTCACTGCCCCCCGGTCAAAAGGGCCATCTGAAAAAAGTGTAAAATCCAGAAAGGCAGGACAGTCCATGGAGAACTGGGAGCCTTGTTATGCTGATGGGCGGGATGTAAATTGCCAACAGCCACTCTGCAGAAGTGTATGGTGTTTCCTGAAACATATAAAAAACAAAGCAACAGAGCCTAGGGCACTTCCACTTATGGTCCTATAGCTTAGGGAAATTAAAATAAAAAAGAAACAGCCACCCCAAAGTTTGGGACAGCTCTGTTTACAAGAACCTCGTTTACGGTACAAGTTCAATATCACAGAAAGCAAAAAATGGATAAAGAAGTTGTGGTACTTTGGTACAATGCAATATCACTCAGCAATGAAATCTATGTCATCAGGCCCATAGCAGCATAATGAGTGGATTCAGGTACGACGATTCTAAGTGAAATATGTCACACAGAAAATGAAACATCATAAGATATCACTAATACATGGAATGTAAACTTGGCTACACAGGAACTGAATTACAAAACAGAATAGGGTCTCAAATGTAGAAAACCAACTTATGCTTGCTTAAGGGGTAAGGTGAGTTGGGGTGCTGCATAAAACCAGAGATTGAAATTAGCACAGATACCTTTCCATAAGCCAAATATGTAATAGACAAGAGCTACTGCTTGCTCAACGAAGTGGACTCAACACCCCATATTAAACGCCTAAGAATATACCTGATTAGTAAGAATCTTAAAACCTATGGATTTATATGTCTCCGAAAGAGAATCAAGTGTGTGTACAGCGGCATAAACGCAGCAGTGATAGGATTGGTGAGGCTCGGTGAGCAAATGCAGACCCTTTGAAGTCATATTGCATGGTACCCATTCCATGGGTCTCAACTCTCCAGGTTTAAGGGATTCTTCTTTCAGCTAAAACATTTATGTGGAACCCAGAGTATGATCCACCGTGTGATCGGGAAACATGTTCAAATGTGTCTCAGTTTTCGTCCCCTGGTACTCGGGTGCAACATTCCAGACGCTTTACTAACACTCTCCCCACTTGGAGAGTCAGTGCCTTTAACCTCCTGTTTGGCCCAGTTTGCAATTTCTGCGGAAAATGAACAGGAATAGGGAGAACACATGAGAGACTAGCTGGAGGTGTCTGGACGGGCAAATTTAACTCTCATTTCCCACCAGGAAGAGGAATTAACCAAAGGCTCAGCGAGCCATGCCGGAACTACACTAGGGCCTGAAGCAATCCTGCGGTGTTGCGGCCAGCTCACAAGAAAGCGAGTTGAAGAAAGGAGCTCAGGGTCCCTGTAATTCACAAACCTGCAGAGTTATACATGACAGCTATCATCCAAAAATATATTGAAGTAAGGCTGCCAAGAGGACTTGAAAGCGGGGCCGAATTGCAGGAAACCGATTTCAGGAGGTAGACTGGAATTGCATGTAAAGCATAGGAAAAGAGGCAGAACGTCCACAATGATGCACTTGGCCGAAAAGCGCGTATGCGTTTTTTCCTGAATATATTCAGGAAAAAACGCATATGCCCTTTTTGGCCACCCAAGCAAGCTTGCAAAGGAAATCTGCACTACAATGAAGTCTCACTGCCCCCGGTCAAAACGGCCATCTGAAAAAAGTGTAAAATCCAGAAAGGCAAGACAGGCCATGGAGAACTGAGAGCCTTCTTATGCTGATGGGCGGGATGTAAATTGCCAACAGCCACTCTGGAGAAGTGTATGGTGTTTCCTGAAACATCTAAAAAACAAAGCAACAGAGCCTAGGGCACTTCCACTTATGGTCCTATAGCTTAGGGAAATTAAAATCAAAAAGACACAGCCACCCCAAAGTTTGGGACAGCTCGGTTTACAAGAACCTCGTTTACGGTACAAGTTCAATATCGCAGAAAGCGAAAAATGGATAAAGAAGTTGTGGTACTTACGTACAATGCAATATCACTCAGCAATGAAATCTATGTCATCAGGCCAGTAGCAGCATAATGAGTGGATTCAGGTACGATGATTCTAAGTGAAATAAGTCACACAGAAAAAGAAACATCATAAGATATCACTAATACACGGAATGTAAACTTGGCTACACAGGAACTGAATTACAAAACAGAATAGGGTCTCAAATGTAGAAAACCAACTTATGCTTGCTTAAGGGGAAAGGTGAGTTGGGGTGCTGCATAAAACCAGAGATTGAAATTAGCACAGATACCTTTCCATAAGCCAAATATGTAATAGACAAGAGCTACTGCTTGCTCAACGAAGTGGACTCAACACCCCATATTAAACGCCTAAGAATATACCTGACTAGTAAGAATCTTAAAACCTATGGATTTATATGTCTCCGAAAGAGAATCAAGTGTGTGTACAGCGGCATAAACGCAGCAGTGATAAGATTGGTGAGGTTCGGTGAGCAAATGCAGACCCTTTGAAGTCATATTGCATGGTACCCATTCCATGGTTCTCAACTCTCCAGGTTTAAGGGATTCTTCCTTCAGCTAAAACATGCATGTGGAACACAGACTATGATCCACCGAGTGATCGGGAAACGTGTTCAAATGTGTCTCAGGTTTCTTCCCCTTGTACTCGGGTGCAACATTCCAGACGCTTTACTAACACTCTCCCCACTTGGAGAGTCAGTGCCTTTAACCTCCTGTTTGGCCCAGTTTGCAATTTCTGCGGAAAATGAACAGGAATAGGGAGAACCAATGAGAGACTAGCTGGAGGTGTCTGGACGGGCAAATTTAACTCTCATTTCCCACCAGGAAGAGGAATTAACCAAAGGCTCAGCGTGCCATGCCGGTACCACACTAGGGCCTGAAGCAATCCTGCAGTGTTGCGGCCAGCTCACAAGAAAGCGAGTTGAAGAAAGGAGCTCAGGGACCCTGTAATTCACAAACCTGCAGAGTTATAAATGAAAGCTATCGTCCTAAAATATATTGAAGTAAGGCTGCCAAGAGGACTTGAAAGTGGGGCAGAATTGCAGGAAACCGATTTCAGGAGGTAGACTGGAATTGCATGTAAAGCATAGGAAAAGAGGCAGAACGTCCACAATGATGCACTTGGCCAAAAAGGGCGTATGCGTTTTTTCCTGAATATATTCAGGAAAAAACGCATATGCACTTTTTGGCCAACCAAGCAAGCTTGCAAAGGAAATCTGCACTACAATGAAGTCTCACAGCTCCCCGGTCAAAAGGGCCATCTGAAAAAAGTGTAAAATCCAGAAAGGCAGGACAGGCCATGGAGAACTGGGAGTTTTGTTATGCCAATGGGCGTGATGTAAATTGCCAACAGCCACTCTGGAGAAGTGTATGGTGTTTCCTGAAACATCTAAAAAACAAAGCAACAGAGCCTAGGGCACTTCCACTTATGGTCCTATAGCTTAGGGAAATTAAAATCAAAAAGACACAGCCACCCCAAAGTTTGGGACGGCTCTGTTTACAAAAACCTCATTTACGGTACAAGTTCAATATCGCAGAAAGCGAAAAATGGATAAAGAAGTTGTGGTACTTACGTACAATGCAATATCACTCAGCAATGAAATGTATGTCATCAGGCCAGTACAGCATAATGAGTGGATTCAGGTACGATGATTCTAAGTGAAATAAGTCACACAGAAAAAGAAACATCATAAGATATCACTAATACACGGAATGTAATCTTGGCTACACAGGAACTGAATTACAAAACAGAACAGGGTCTCAAATGTAGAAAACCAACTTATGCTTGCTTAAGGGGAAAGGTGAGTTGGGGTGCTGCATAAAACCAGAGATTGAAATTAGCACAGATACCTTTCCATAAGCCAAATATGTAATAGACAAGAGCTACTGCTTGCTCAACGAAGTGGACTCAACACCCCATATTAAACGCCTAAGAATATACCTGACTAGTAAGAATCTTAAAACCTATGGATTTATATGTCTCCGAAAGAGAATCTAGCGTGTGTACAGCGGCATAAACGCAGCAGTGATAGGATTGGTGAGGTTCGGTGAGCAAATGCAGACCCTTTGAAGTCATATTGCATGGTACCCATTCCATGGTTCTCAACTCTCCAGGTTTAAGGGATTCTTCCTTCAGCTAAAACATGCATGTGGAACCCAGAGTATGATCCACCGTGTGATCGGGAAACGTGTTCAAATGTGTCTCAGTTTTCGTCCCCTGGTACTCGGGTGCAACATTCCAGACGCTTTACTAACACTCTCCCCACTTGGAGAGTCAGTGCCTTTAACCTCCTGTTTGGCCCAGTTTGCAATTTCTGCGGAAAATGAACAGGAATAGGGAGAACCAATGAGAGACTAGCTGGAGGTGTCTGGACGGGCAAATTTAACTCTCATTTCCCACCAGGAAGAGGAATTAACCAAAGGCTCAGCGAGCCATGCCGGAACCACACTAGGGCCTGAAGCAATCCTACGGTGTTGCGGCCAGCTCACAAGAAAGCGAGTTGAAGAAAGGAGCTCAGGGGCCCTGTAATTCACAAACCTGCAGAGTTATACATGACAGCTATCGTCCAAAAATATATTGAAGTAAGGCTGCCAAGAGGACTTGAAAGCGGGGCAGAATTGCAGGAAACCGATTTCAGGAGGTAGACTGGAATTGCATGTAAAGCATAGGAAAAGAGGCAGAACGTCCACAATGATGCACTTGGCCAAAAAGGGCGTATGCGTTTTTTCCTGAATATATTCAGGAAAAAACGCATACGAACTTTTTGGCCAACCAAGCAAGCTTGCAAAGGAAATCTGCACTACAATGAAGTCTCACTGCCCCCCGGTCAAAAGGGCCATCTGAAAAAAGTGTAAAATCCAGAAAGGCAGGACAGTCCATGGAGAACTGGGAGCCTTGTTATGCTGATGGGCGGGATGTAAATTGCCAACAGCCACTCTGCAGAAGTGTATGGTGTTTCCTGAAACATCTAAAAAACAAAGCAACAGAGCCTAGGGCACTTCCACTTATGGTCCTATAGCTTAGGGAAATTAAAATCAAAAAGACACAGCCACCCCAAAATTTGGGACGGCTCTGTTTACAGGAACCTCATTTACGGTACAAGTTCAATATCACAGAAAGCGAAAAATGGATAAAGAAGTTGTGGTACTAACGTACAATGCAATATCACTCAGCAATTAAATCTATGTCATCAGGCCCATAGCAGCATAATGAGTGGATTCAGGTACGATGATTCTAAGTGAAATATGTCACACAGAAAAAGAAACATCATAAGATATCACTAATACACGGAATGTAAACTTTGCTACACAGGAACTGAATTACAAAACAGAATAGGGTCTCAAATGTAGAAAACCAACTTATGCTTGCTTAAGGGGAAAGGTGAGTTGGGGTGCTGCATAAAACCAGAGATTGAAATTAGCACAGATACCTTTCCATAAGCCAAATATGTAATAGACAAGAGCTACTGCTTGCTCAACGAAGTGGACTCAACACCCCATATTAAACGCCTAAGGATATACCTGACTAGTAAGAATCTTAAAACCTATGGATTTATATGTCTCCGAAAGAGAATCAAGTGTGTGTACAGCGGCATAAACGCAGCAGTGATAGGATTGGTGAGGTTCGGTGAGCAAATGCAGACCCTTTGAAGTCATATTGCATGGTACCCATTCCATGGTTCTCAACTCTCCATGTTTAAGGGATTCTTCCTTCAGCTAAAACATGCATGTGGAACCCAGAGTATGATCCAACGTGTGATCGGGAAACGTGTTCAAATGTGTCTCAGTTTTCGTCCCATGGTACTCGGGTGTAACATTCCAGACGCTTTACTAACACTCTCCCCACTTGGAAAGTCAGTGCCTTTAACCTCCTGTTTGGCCCAGTTTGCAATTTCTGCGGAAAATGAACAGGAATAGGGAGAACCAATGAGAGACTAACTGGAGGTGTCTGGACGGGTAAATTTAACTCTCATTTCCCACCAAGAAGAGGAATTAACCAAAGGCTCAGCGAGCCATGCCGGAACCACACTAGGGCCTGAAGCAATCCTGCGGTGTTGCGGCCAGCTCACAAGAAATCGAGTTGAAGAAAGGAGCTCAGGGACCCTGTAATTCACAAACCTACAGAGTTATACATGACAGCTATCGTCCAAAAATATATTGAAGTAAGGCTGCCAAGAGGACTTGAAAGCTGGGCAGAATTGCAGGAAACCGATTTCAGGAGGTAGACTGGAATTGCATGTAAAGCATAGGAAAAGAGGCAGAACGTCCACAATGATGCACTTGGCCAAAAAGGGCGTAGCGTTTTTTCCTGAATATATTCAGGAAAAAACGCATACGCCCTTTTTGGCCAACCAAGCAAGCTTGCAAAGGAAATCTGCACTACAATGAAGTCTCACTGCCCCCCGGTCAGAAGGGCCATCTGAAAAAAGTGTAAAACCCAGAAAGGCAGGACAGGCCATGGAGAACTGGGAGCCTTGTTATGCTGATGGGCGGGATGTAAATTGCCAACAGCCACTCTGGAGAAGTGTATGGTGTTTCCTGAAACATCTAAAAAACAAAGCAACAGAGCCTAGGGCACTTCCACTTATGGTCCTATAGCTTAGGGAAATTAAAATCAAAAAGACACAGCCACCCCAAAGTTTGGGACGGCTCTGTTTACAAGAAGCTCTTTTACGGTACAAGTTCAATATCGCAGAAAGCGAAAAATGGATAAAGAAGTTGTGGTACTTACGTACAATGCAATATCACTCAGCAATGAAATGTATGTCATCAGGCCAGTAGCAGCATAATGAGTGGATTCAGGTACGATGATTCTAAGTGAAATAAGTCACACAGAAAAAGAAACATCATAAGATATCACTAATACATGGAATGTAAACTTGGCTACACAGGAACTGAATTACAAAACAGAATAGTGTCTCAAATGTAGAAAACCAACTTATGCTTGCTTAAGGGGAAAGGTGAGTTGGGGTGCTGCATAAAACCAGAGATTGAAATTAACACAGATACCTTTCCATAAGCCAAATATGTAATAGACAAGAGCTACTCCTTGCTCAACGAAGTGGACTCAACACCCCATATTAAACGCCTACGAATATACCTGACTAGTAAGAATCTTAAAACCTATGGATTTATATGTCTCCGAAAGAGAATCAAGCGTGTGTACAGTGGCATAAACGTAGCAGTGAAAGGATTGGTGATGTTCGGTGAGCAAATGCAGACCCTTTGTAGTCATATTGCATGGTACCCATTCCATGGTTCTCAACTCTCCAGGTTTAAGGGATTCTTCCTTCAGCTAAAACATGCATGTGGAACCCAGAGTATGATCCACCATGTGATCGGGAAACATGTTCAAATATGTCTCAGTTTTCGTCCCCTGGTACTCGGGTGCAACATTCCAGACGCTTTACTAACACTCTCCCCACTTGGAGAGTCAGTGCCTTTAACCTCCTGTTTGGCCCAGTTTGCAATTTCTGCGGAAAATGAACAGGAATAGGGAGAACCAATGAGAGACTAGCTGGAGGTGTCTGGACGGGCAAATTTAACTCTCATTTCCCACCAGGAAGAGGAATTAACCAAAGGCTCAGCGAGCCATGCCGGAACCACACTAGGGCCTGAAGCAATCCTACGGTGTTGCGGCCAGCTCACAAGAAAGCGAGTTGAAGAAAGGAGCTCAGGGGCCCTGTAATTCACAAACCTACAGAGTTATACATGACAGCTATCGTCCAAAAATATATTGAAGTAAGGCTGCCAAGAGGACTTGAAAGCGGGGCAGAATTGCAGGAAACCGATTTCAGGAGGTAGACTGGAATTGCATGTAAAGCATAGGAAAAGAGGCAGAACGTCCACAATGATGCACTTGGCCAAAAAGGGCGTATGCGTTTTTTCCTGAATATATTCAGGAAAAAACGCATACGAACTTTTTGGCCAACCAAGCAAGCTTGCAAAGGAAATCTGCACTACAATGAAGTCTCACTGCCCCCCGGTCAAAAGGGCCATCTGAAAAAAGTGTAAAATCCAGAAAGGCAGGACAGTCCATGGAGAACTGGGAGCCTTGTTATGCTGATGGGCGGGATGTAAATTGCCAACAGCCACTCTGGAGAAGTGTATGGTGTTTCCTGAAACATCTAAAAAACAAAGCAACAGAGGCTAGGGCACTTCCACTTATGGTCCTATAGCTTAGGGAAATTAAAATAAAAAAGACACAGCCACCCCAAAGTTTGGGACAGCTCTGTTTACAAGAACCTCGTTTACGGTACAAGTTCAATATCACAGAAAGCGAAAAATGGATAAAGAAGTTGTGGTACTTTGGTACAATGCAATATCACTCAGCAATGAAATCTATGTCATCAGGCCCATAGCAGCATAATGAGTGGATTCAGGTACGACGATTCTAAGTGAAATATGTCACACAGAAAATGAAACATCATAAGATATCACTAATACATGGAATGTAAACTTGGCTACACAGGAACTGAATTACAAAACAGAATAGGGTCTCAAATGTAGAAAACCAACTTATGCTTGCTTAAGGGGAAAGGTGAGTTGGGGTGCTGCATAAAACCAGAGATTGAAATTAGCACAGATACCTTTCCATAAGACAAATATGTAATAGACAAGAGCTACTGCTTGCTCAACGAAGTGGACTCAACACCCCATATTAAACGCCTAAGAATATACCTGATTAGTAAGAATCTTAAAACCTATGGATTTATATGTCTCCGAAAGAGAATCAAGCGTGTGTACAGCGGCATAAACGCAGCAGTGAAAGGATTGGTGAGGTTCGGTGAGCAAATGAAGACCCTTTGAAGTCATATTGCATGGTACCCATTCCACGGTTCTCAACTCTCCAGGTTTAAGGGATTCTTCCTTCAGCTAAAACATGCATGTGGAACCCAGAGTATGATCCAACGTGTGATCGGGAAACGTGTTCAAATGTGTCTCAGTTTTCGTCCCCTGGTACTCGGGTGCAACATTCCAGACGCTTTACTAACACTCTCCCCACTTGGAGAGTCAGTGCCTTTAACCTCCTGTTTGGCCCAGTTTGCAATTTCTGCAGAAAATGAACAGGAATAGGGAGAACCAATGAGAGACTAGCTGGAGGTGTCTGGACGGGCAAATTTAACTCTCATTTCCCACCAGGAAGAGGAATTAACCAAAGGCTCAGCGTGCCATGCCAGTACCACACTAGGGCCTGAAGCAATCCTGCAGTGTTGCGGCCAGCTCACAAGAAAACGAGTTGAAGAAAGGAGCTCAGGGGCACTGTAATTCACAAACCTGCAGAGTTATAAATGACAGCTATCGTCCAAAAATATATTGAAGTAAGGCTGCCAAGAGGACTTGAAAGTGGGGCAGAATTGCAGGAAACCGATTTCAGGAGGTAGACTGGAATTTCATGTAAAACATAGGATAAGAGGCAGAACGTCCACAATGATGCACTTGGCCAAAAAGCGCGTATGCGTTTTTTCCTGAATATATTCAGGAAAAAACGCATACGCCCTTTTTGGCCAACCAAGCAAGCTTGCAAAGGAAATCTGCACTACAATGAACTCTCACTGCCCCCCGGTCAGAAGGGCCATCTGAAAAAAGTGTAAAACCCAGAAAGGCAGGACAGGCCATGGAGAACTGGGAGCCTAGTTAGGCTGATGGGCGGGATGTAAATTGCCAACAGCCACTCTGGAGAAGTGTATGGTGTTTCCTGAAACATCTAAAAAACAAAGCAACAGAGCCTAGAGCACTTCCACTTATGGTCCTATAGCTTAGGGAAATTAAAATCAAAAAGACACAGCCACCCCAAAATTTGGGACGGCTCTGTTTACAGGAACCTCATTTACGGTACAAGTTCAATATCACAGAAAGCGAAAAATGGATAAAGAAGTTGTGGTACTAACGTACAATGCAATATCACTCAGCAATTAAATCTATGTCATCAGGTCCATAGCAGCATAATGAGTGGATTCAGGTACGATGATTCTAAGTGAAATATGTCACACAGAAAAAGAAACATCATAAGATATCACTAATACACGGAATGTAAACTTGGCTACACAGGAACTGAATTACAAAACAGAATAGGGTCTCAAATGTAGAAAACCAACTTATGCTTGCTTAAGGGGAAAGGTGAGTTGGGGTGCTGCATAAAACCAGAGATTGAAATTAGCACAGATACCTTTCCATAAGCCAAATATGTAATAGACAAGAGCTACTGCTTGCTCAACGAAGTGGACTCAACACCCCATATTAAACGCCTAAGGATATACCTGACTAGTAAGAATCTTAAAACCTATTGATTTATATGTCTCCGAAAGAGAATCAAGTGTGTGTACAGCGGCATAAACGCAGCAGTGATAGGATTGGTGAGGTTCGGTGAGCAAATGCAGACCCTTTGAAGTCATATTGCATGGTACCCATTCCATGGTTCTCAACTCTCCATGTTTAAGGGATTCTTCCTTCAGCTAAAACATGCACGTGGAACCCAGAGTATGATCCACCGTGTGATCGGGAAACGTGTTCAAATGTGTCTCAGTTTTCGTCCCATGGTACTCGGGTGTAACATTCCAGACGCTTTACTAACACTCTCCCCACTTGGAAAGTCAGTGCCTTTAACCTCCTGTTTGGCCCAGTTTGCAATTTCTGCGGAAAATGAACAGGAATAGGGAGAACCAATGAGAGACTAACTGGAGGTGTCTGGACGGGTAAATTTAACTCTCATTTCCCACCAAGAAGAGGAATTAACCAAAGGCTCAGCGAGCCATGCCGGAACCACACTAGGGCCTGAAGCAATCCTGCGGTGTTGCGGCCAGCTCACAAGAAATCGAGTTGAAGAAAGGAGCTCAGGGACCCTGTAATTCACAAACCTACAGAGTTATACATGACAGCTATCGTCCAAAAATATATTGAAGTAAGGCTGCCAAGAGGACTTGAAAGCGGGGCAGAATTGCAGGAAGCCGATTTCAGGAGGTAGACTGGAATTGCATGTAAAGCATAGGAAAAGAGGCAGAACGTCCACAATGATGCACTTGGCCAGAAAGCGCGTATGCGTTTTTTCCTGAATGTATTCAGGAAAAAACGCATATGCCCTTTTTGGCCACCCAAGCAAGCTTGCAAAGGAAATCTGCACTACAATGAAGTCTCACAGCTCCCCGGTCAAAAGGGCAATCTGAAAAAAGTGTAAAATCCAGAAAGGCAGGACAGGCCATGGAGAACTGGGAGTTTTGTTATGCCAATGGGCGTGATGTAAATTGCCAACAGCCACTCTGGAGAAGTGTATGGTGTTTCCTGAAACATCTAAAAAACAAAGCAACGGAGCCTAGGGCACTTCCACTTATGGTCCTATAGCTTAGGGAAATTAAAATCAAAAAGACACAGCCACCCCAAAGTTTGGGATGGCTCTGTTTACAAAAACCTCATTTACGGTACAAGTTCAATATCGCAGAAAGCGAAAAATGGATAAAGAAGTTGTGGTACTTACGTACAATGCAATATCACTCAGCAATGAAATCTATGTCATCAGGCCAGTAGCAGCATAATGAGTGGATTCAGGTACGATGATTCTAAGTGAAATAAGTCACACAGAAAAAGAAACATCATAAGATATCACTAATACACAGAATGTAAACTTGTCTACATAGGAACTGAATTACAAAACAGAATAGGGTCTCAAATGTAGAAAACCAACTTATGCTTGCTTAAGGGGAAAGGTGAGTTGGGGTGCTGCATAAAACCAGAGATTGAAATTAACAAAGATACCTTTCCATAAGACAAATATGTAATAGACAAGAGCTACTGCTTGCTCAACGAAGTGGACTCAACACCCCATATTAAACGCCTAAGAATATACCTGACTAGTAAGAATCTTAAAACCTATGGATATATATGTCTCCAAAAGAGAATCAAGCGTGTGTACAGCAGCATAAACGCATCAGTGATAGGATTGCTGAGGTTCGGTGAGCAAATGAAGACCCTTTGAAGTCATATTGCATGGTACCCATTCCATGGTTCTCAACTCTCCAGGTTTAAGGGATTCTTCCTTCAGGTAAAACATGCATGAGGAACCCAGAGTATGATCCAACGTGTGATCAGGAAACGTGTTCAAATGTGTCTCAGTTTTCGTCCCCTGGTACTCGGGTGCAACATTCCAGACGCTTTACTAACACTCTCCCTACTTGGAGAGTCAGTGCCTTTAACCTCCTGTTTGGCCCAGTTTGCAATTTCTGCGGAAAATGAACAGGAATAGGGAGAACCAATGAGAGACTAGCTGGAGGTGTCTGGACGGGCAAATTTAACTCTCATTTCCCACCAAGAAGAGGAATTAACCAAAGGCTCAGCGAGCCATGCCGGAACCACACTAGGGCCTGAAGCAATCCTGCGGTGTTGCGGCCAGCTCACAAGAAAGCGAGTTGAAGAAAGGAGCTCAGGGGCCCTGTAATTCACAAACCTGCAGAGTTATACATGACAGCTATCGTCCAAAAATATATTGAAGTAAGGCTGCCAAGAGGACTTGAAAGCGGGGCAGAATTGCAGGAAACCGATTTCAGGAGGTAGACTGGAATTGCATGTAAAGCATAGGAAAAGAGGCAGAACGTCCACAATGATGCACTTGGCCAAAAAGGGCGTATGCGTTTTTTCCTGAATATATTCAGGAAAAAACGCATACGCCCTTTTTGGCCAACCAAGCAAGCTTGCAAAGGAAATCTGCACTACAATGAAGTCTCACTGCCCCCCGGTCAAAAGGGCCATCTGAAAAAAGTGTAAAATCCAGAAAGGCAGGACAGTCCATGGAGAACTGGGAGCCTTCTTATGCTGATGGGCGGGATGTAAATTGCCAACAGCCACTCTGCAGAAGTGTATGGTGTTTCCTGAAACATCTAAAAAACAAAGCAACAGAGCCTAGGGCACTTCCACTTATGGTCCTATATCTTAGGGAAATTAAAATCAAAAAGACACAGGCACCTCAAAATTTGGGACAGCTCTGTTTACAAGAACCTCGTTTACGGTACAAGTTCAATATCACAGAAAGCGAAAAATGGATAAAGAAGTTGTGGTACTAACGTACAATGCAATATCACTCAGCAATTAAATCTATGTCATCAGGCCAGTAGCAGCATAATGAGTGGATTCAGGTACTATGATTCTAAGTGAAATATGTCACACAGAAAAAGAAACATCATAAGATATCACTAATACACGGAATGTAAACTTGGCTACACAGGAACTGAATTACAAAACAGAATAGGGTCTCAAATGTAGAAAACCAACTTATGCTTGCTTAAGGAGAAAGGTGAGTTGGGGTGCTGCATAAAACCAGAGATTGAAATTAGCACAGATACCTTTCCATAAGACAAATATGTAATAGACAAGAGCTACTGCTTGCTCAACGAAGTGGACTCAACACCCCATATTAAACGCCTAAGAATATACCTGACTAGTAAGAATCTTAAAACCTATGGATTTATATGTCTCCGAAAGAGAATCAAGCGTGTGTACAGCGGCATAAACGCAGCAGTGATAGGATTGGTGAGGTTCGGTGAGCAAATGCAGACCCTTTGAAGTCATATTGCATGGTACCCATTCCATGGTTCTCAACTCTCCAGGTTTAAGGGATTCTTCCTTCAGCTAAAACATGCATGTGGAACCCAGAGTATGATCCACCGTGTGATCGGGAAACATGTTCAAATGTGTCTCAGTTTTCGTCCCCTGGTACTCGGGTGCAACATTCCAGACGCTTTACTAACACTCTCCCCACTTGGAGAGTCAGTGCCTTTAACCTCCTGTTTGGCCCAGTTTGCAATTTCTGCGGAAAATGAACAGGAATAGGGAGAACCAATGAGAGACTAGCTGGAGGTGTCTGGACGGGCAAATTTAACTCTCATTTCCCACCAGGAAGAGGAATTAACCAAAGGCTCAGCGTGCCATGCCGGAACCACACTAGGGCCTGAAGCAATCCTGCGGTGTTGCGGCCAGCTCACAAGAAATCGAGTTGAAGAAAGGAGCTCAGGGACCCTGTAATTCACAAACCTGCAGAGTTATACATGACAGCTATCGTCCAAAAATATATTGAAGTAAGGCTGCCAAGAGGACTTGAAAGCGGGGCAGAATTGCAGGAAACCGATTTCAGGAGGTAGACTGGAATTGCATGTAAAGCATAGGAAAAGAGGCAGAACGTCCACAATGATGCACTTGGCCAAAAAGGGCATATGCGTTTTTTCCTGAATATATTCAGGAAAAAACGCATATGCCCTTTTTGGCCAACCAAGCAAGCTTGCAAAGGAAATCTGCACTACAATGAAGTCTCACTGCCCCCCGGTCAAAAGGGCCATCTGAAAAAAGTGTAAAATCCAGAAAGGCAGGACAGTCCATGGAGAACTGGGAGCCTTGTTATGCTGATGGGCGGGATGTAAATTGCCAACAGCCACTCTGGAGAAGTGTATGGTGTTTCCTGAAACATCTAAAAAACAAAGAAACAGAGCCTAGGGCACTTCCACTTATGGTCCTATAGCTTAGGGAAATTAAAATCAAAAAGAAACAGCCACCCCAAAGTTTGGGACGGCTCTGTTTACAAGAAGCTCTTTTACGGTACAAGTTCAATATCGCAGAAAGCGAAAAATGGATAAAGAAGTTGTGGTACTTACATACAATGCAATATCACTCAGCAATGAAATGTATGTCATCAGGCCAGTAGCAGCATAATGAGTGGATTCAGGTACGATGATTCTAAGTGAAACAAGTCACACAGAAAAAGAAACATCATAAGATATCACTAATACACGGAATGTAAACTTGGCTACACAGGAACTGAATTACAAAACAGAATAGGGTCTCAAATGTAGAAAACCAACTTATGCTTGCTTAAGGGGAAAGGTGAGTTGGGGTGCTGCATAAAACCAGAGATTGAAATTAACACAGATACCTTTCCATAAGCCAAATATGTAATAGACAAGAGCTACTCCTTGCTCAACGAAGTGGACTCAACACCCCATATTAAACGCCTAAGAATATACCTGACTAGTAAGAATCTTAAAACCTATGGATTTATATGTCTCCGAAAGAGAATCAAGTGTGTGTACAGCGGCATAAACGCAGCAGTGATAGGATTGGTGAGGTTCGGTGAGCAAATGCAGACCCTTTGAAGTCATATTGCATGGTACCCATTCCATGGGTCTCAACTCTCCAGGTTTAAGGGATTCTTCTTTCAGCTAAAACATGCATGTGGAACCCAGAGTATGATCCACCGTGTGATCGGGAAACATGTTCAAATGTGTCTCAGTTTTCGTCCCCTGGTACTCGGGTGCAACATTCCAGACGCTTTACTAACACTCTCCCCACTTGGAGAGTCAGTGCCTTTAACCTCCTGTTTGGGCCAGTTTGCAATTTCTGCGGAAAATGAACAGGAATAGGGAGAACACATGAGAGACTAGCTGGAGGTGTCTGGACGGGCAAATTTAACTCTCATTTCCCACCAGGAAGAGGAATTAACCAAAAGCTCAGCGAGCCATGCCGGAACCACACTAGGGCCTGAAGCAATCCTGCGGTGTTGCGGCCAGCTCACAAGAAAGCGAGTTGAAGAAAGGAGCTCAGGGGCCCTGTAATTCACAAACCTGCAGAGTTATACATGACAGCTATCATCCAAAAATATATTGAAGTAAGGCTGCCAAGAGGACTTGAAAGCGGGGCCGAATTGCAGGAAACCGATTTCAGGAGGTAGACTGGAATTGCATGTAAAGCATAGGAAAAGAGGCAGAACGTCCACAATGATGCACTTGGCCAAAAAGCGCGTATGCGTTTTTTCCTGAATATATTCAGGAAAAAACGCATATGCCCTTTTTGGCCACCCAAGCAAGCTTGCAAAGGAAATCTGCACTACAATGAAGTCTCACTGCCCCCCGGTCAAAAGGGCCATCTGAAAAAAGTGTAAAATCCAGAAAGGCAAGACAGGCCATGGAGAACTGAGAGCCTTCTTATGCTGATGGGCGGGATGTAAATTGCCAACAGCCACTCTGGAGAAGTGTATGGTGTTTCCTGAAACATCTAAAAAACAAAGCAACAGAGCCTAGGGCACTTCCACTTATGGTCCTATAGCTTAGGGAAATTAAAATCAAAAAGACACAGCCACCCCAAAGTTTGGGACAGCTCGGTTTACAAGAACCTCGTTTATGGTACAAGTTCAATATCGCAGAAAGCGAAAAATGGATAAAGAAGTTGTGGTACTTACGTACAATGCAATATCACTCAGCAATGAAATCTATGTCATCAGGCCAGTAGCAGCATAATGAGTGGATTCAGGTACGATGATTCTAAGTGAAATAAGTCACACAGAAAAAGAAACATCATAAGATATCACTAATACACGGAATGTAAACTTGGCTACACAGGAACTGAATTACAAAACAGAATAGGGTCTCAAATGTAGAAAACCAACTTATGCTTGCTTAAGGGGAAAGGTGAGTTGGGGTGCTGCATAAAACCAGAGATTGAAATTAGCACAGATACCTTTCCATAAGCCAAATATGTAATAGAAAAGAGCTACTGCTTGCTCAACGAAGTGGACTCAACACCCCATATTAAACGCCTAAGAATATACCTGACTAGTAAGAATCTTAAAACCTATGGATTTATATGTCTCCGAAAGAGAATCAAGTGTGTGTACAGCGGCATAAACGCAGCAGTGATAAGACTGGTGAGGTTCGGTGAGCAAATGCAGACCCTTTGAAGTCATATTGCATGGTACCCATTCCATGGTTCTCAACTCTCCAGGTTTAAGGGATTCTTCCTTCAGCTAAAACATGCATGTGGAACCCAGACTATGATCCACCGAGTGATCGGGAAACGTGTTCAAATGTGTCTCAGGTTTCTTCCCCTTGTACTCGGGTGCAACATTCCAGACGCTTTACTAACACTCTCCCCACTTGGAGAGTCAGTGCCTTTAACCTCCTGTTTGGCCCAGTTTGCAATTTCTGCGGAAAATGAACAGGAATAGGGAGAACCAATGAGAGACTAGCTGGAGGTGTCTGGACGGGCAAATTTAACTCTCATTTCCCACCAGGAAGAGGAATTAACCAAAGGCTCAGCATGCCATGCCGGTACCACACTAGGGCCTGAAGCAATCCTGCAGTGTTGCGGCCAGCTCACAAGAAAGCGAGTTGAAGAAAGGAGCTCAGGGACCCTGTAATTCACAAACCTGCAGAGTTATAAATGAAAGCTATCGTCCAAAAATATATTGAAGTAAGGCTGCCAAGAGGACTTGAAAGTGGGGCAGAATTGCAGGAAACCGATTTCAGGAGGTAGACTGGAATTGCATGTAAAGCATAGGAAAAGAGGCAGAACGTCCACAATGATGCACTTGGCCAAAAACGGCGTATGCGTTTTTTCCTGAATATATTCAGGAAAAAACGCATATGCACTTTTTGGCCAACCAAGCAAGCTTGCAAAGGAAATCTGCACTACAATGAAGTCTCACAGCTCCCCGGTCAAAAGGGCCATCTGAAAAAAGTGTAAAATCCAGAAAGGCAGGACAGGCCATGGAGAACTGGGAGTTTTGTTATGCCAATGGGCGTGATGTAAATTGCCAACAGCCACTCTGGAGAAGTGTATGGTGTTTCCTGAAACATCTAAAAAACAAAGCAACAGAGCCTAGGGCACTTCCACTTATGGTCCTATAGCTTAGGGAAATTAAAATCAAAAAGACACAGCCACCCCAAAGTTTGGAACGGCTCTGTTTACAAAAACCTCATTTACGGTACAAGTTCAATATCGCAGAAAGCGAAAAATGGATAAAGAAGTTGTGGTACTTACCTACAATGCAATATCACTCAGCAATGAAATCTATGTCATCAGGCCAGTAGCAGCATAATGAGTGTATTCAGGTACGATGATTCTAAGTGAAATAAGTCACACAGAAAAAGAAACATCATAAGATATCACTAATACACAGAATGTAAACTTGTCTACGTAGGAACTGAATTACAAAACAGAATAGGGTCTCAAATGTAGAAAACCAACTTATGCTTGCTTAAGGGGAAAGGTGAGTTGGGGTGCTGCATAAAACCAGAGATTGAAATTAACAAAGATACCTTTCCATAAGACAAATATGTAATAGACAAGAGCTACTGCTTGCTCAACGAAGTGGACTCAACACCCCATATTAAACGCCTAAGAATATACCTGACTAGTAAGAATCTTAAAACCTATGGATTTATATGTCTCCGAAAGAGAATCAAGCGTGTGTACAGCGGCATAAACGCAGCAGTGATAGGATTGGTGAGGTTCGGTGAGCAAATGCAGACCCTTTGAAGTCATATTGCATGGTACCCATTCCATGGTTCTCAACTCTCCAGGTTTAAGGGATTCTTCCTTCAGCTAAAACATGCATGTGGAACCCAGAGTATGATCCACCGTGTGATCGGGAAACATGTTCAAATGTGTCTCAGTTTTCGTCCCCTGGTACTCGGGTGCAACATTCCAGACGCTTTACTAACACTCTCCCCACTTGGAGAGTCAGTGCCTTTAACCTCCTGTTTGGCCCAGTTTGCAATTTCTGCGGAAAATGAACAGGAATAGGGAGAACCAATGAGAGACTAGCTGGAGGTGTCTGGACGGGTAAATTTAACTCTCATTTCCCACCAGGAAGAGGAATTAACCAAAAGCTCAGCGAGCCATGCCGGAACCACACTAGGGCCTGAAGCAATCCTGCGGTGTTGCGGCCAGCTCACAAGAAAGCGAGTTGAAGAAAGGAGCTCAGGGGCCCTGTAATTCACAAACCTGCAGAGTTATACATGACAGCTATCATCCAAAAATATATTGAAGTAAGGCTGCCAAGAGGACTTGAAAGCGGGGCCGAATTGCAGGAAACCGATTTCAGGAGGTAGACTGGAATTGCATGTAAAGCATAGGAAAAGAGGCAGAACGTCCACAATGATGCACTTGGCCAAAAAGCGCGTATGCGTTTTTTCCTGAATATATTCAGGAAAAAACGCATATGCCCTTTTTGGCCACCCAAGCAAGCTTGCAAAGGAAATCTGCACTACAATGAAGTCTCACTGCCCCCCGGTCAAAAGGGCCATCTGAAAAAAGTGTAAAATCCAGAAAGGCAAGACAGGCCATGGAGAACTGAGAGCCTTCTTATGCTGATGGGCGGGATGTAAATTGCCAACAGCCACTCTGGAGAAGTGTATGGTGTTTCCTGAAACATCTAAAAAACAAAGCAACAGAGCCTAGGGCACTTCCACTTATGGTCCTATAGCTTAGGGAAATTAAAATCAAAAAGACACAGCCACCCCAAAGTTTGGGACAGCTCGGTTTACAAGAACCTCGTTTACGGTACAAGTTCAATATCGCAGAAAGCGAAAAATGGATAAAGAAGTTGTGGTACTTACGTACAATGCAATATCACTCAGCAATGAAATCTATGTCATCAGGCCAGTAGCAGCATAATGAGTGGATTCAGGTACGATGATTCTAAGTGAAATAAGTCACACAGAAAAAGAAACATCATAAGATATCACTAATACACGGAATGTAAACTTGGCTACACAGGAACTGAATTACAAAACAGAATAGGGTCTCAAATGTAGAAAACCAACTTATGCTTGCTTAAGGGGAAAGGTGAGTTGGGGTGCTGCATAAAACCAGAGATTGAAATTAGCACAGATACCTTTCCATAAGCCAAATATGTAATAGACAAGAGCTACTGCTTGCTCAACGAAGTGGACTCAACACCCCATATTAAACGCCTAAGAATATACCTGACTAGTAAGAATCTTAAAACCTATGGATTTATATGTCTCCGAAAGAGAATCAAGTGTGTGTACAGCGGCATAAACGCAGCAGTGATAAGACTGGTGAGGTTCGGTGAGCAAATGCAGACCCTTTGAAGTCATATTGCATGGTACCCATTCCATGGTTCTCAACTCTCCAGGTTTAAGGGATTCTTCCTTCAGCTAAAACATGCATGTGGAACCCAGACTATGATCCACCGAGTGATCGGGAAACGTGTTCAAATGTGTCTCAGGTTTCTTCCCCTTGTACTCGGGTGCAACATTCCAGACGCTTTACTAACACTCTCCCCACTTGGAGAGTCAGTGCCTTTAACCTCCTGTTTGGCCCAGTTTGCAATTTCTGCGGAAAATGAACAGGAATAGGGAGAACCAATGAGAGACTAGCTGGAGGTGTCTGGACGGGCAAATTTAACTCTCATTTCCCACCAGGAAGAGGAATTAACCAAAGGCTCAGCATGCCATGCCGGTACCACACTAGGGCCTGAAGCAATCGTGCAGTGTTGCGGCCAGCTCACAAGAAAGCGAGTTGAAGAAAGGAGCTCAGGGACCCTGTAATTCACAAACCTGCAGAGTTATAAATGAAAGCTATCGTCCAAAAATATATTGAAGTAAGGCTGCCAAGAGGACTTGAAAGTGGGGCAGAATTGCAGGAAACCGATTTCAGGAGGTAGACTGGAATTGCATGTAAAGCATAGGAAAAGAGGCAGAACGTCCACAATGATGCACTTGGCCAAAAACAGCGTATGCGTTTTTTCCTGAATATATTCAGGAAAAAACGCATATGCACTTTTTGGCCAACCAAGCAAGCTTGCAAAGGAAATCTGCACTACAATGAAGTCTCACAGCTCCCCGGTCAAAAGGGCCATCTGAAAAAAGTGTAAAATCCAGAAAGGCAGGACAGGCCATGGAGAACTGGGAGTTTTGTTATGCCAATGGGCGTGATGTAAATTGCCAACAGCCACTCTGGAGAAGTGTATGGTGTTTCCTGAAACATCTAAAAAACAAAGCAACAGAGCCTAGGGCACTTCCACTTATGGTCCTATAGCTTAGGGAAATTAAAATCAAAAAGACACAGCCACCCCAAAGTTTGGAACGGCTCTGTTTACAAAAACCTCATTTACGGTACAAGTTCAATATCGCAGAAAGCGAAAAATGGATAAAGAAGTTGTGGTACTTACCTACAATGCAATATCACTCAGCAATGAAATCTATGTCATCAGGCCAGTAGCAGCATAATGAGTGTATTCAGGTACGATGATTCTAAGTGAAAAAAGTCACACAGAAAAAGAAACATCATAAGATATCACTAATACACAGAATGTAAACTTGTCTACGTAGGAACTGAATTACAAAACAGAATAGGGTCTCAAATGTAGAAAACCAACTTATGCTTGCTTAAGGGGAAAGGTGAGTTGGGGTGCTGTATAAAACCAGAGATTGAAATTAACAAAGATACCTTTCCATAAGACAAATATGTAATAGACAAGAGCTACTGCTTGCTCAACGAAGTGGACTCAACACCCCATATTAAACGCCTAAGAATATACCTGACTAGTAAGAATCTTAAAACCTATGGATATATATGTCTCCGAAAGAGAATCAAGCGTGTGTATAGCGGCATAAACACAGCAGTGAAAGGATTGGTGAGGTTCGGTGAGCAAATGCAGACCCTTTGAAGTCATATTGCATGGTACCCATTCCATGGGTCTCAACTCTCCAGGTTTAAGGGATTCTTCCTTCAGCTAAAACATGCATGTGGAACCCAGAGTATGATCCACCGTGTGATCGGGAAACGTGTTCAAATGTGTCTCAGTTTTCGTCCCCTGGTACTCGGGTGCAACATTCCAGACGCTTTACTAACACTCTCCCCACTTGGAGAGTCAGTGCCTTTAACCTCCTGTTTGGCCCAGTTTGCAATTTCTGCAGAAAATGAACAGGAATAGGGAGAACCAATGAGAGACTAGCTGGAGGTGTCTGGACGGGCAAATTTAACTCTCATTTCCCACCAGGAAGAGGAATTAACCAAAGGCTCAGCGTGCCATGCCAGTACCACACTAGGGCCTGAAGCAATCCTGCAGTGTTGCGGCCAGCTCACAAGAAAGCGAGTTGAAGAAAGGAGCTCAGGGGTCCTGTAATTCACAAACCTGCAGAGTTATACATGACAGCTATCATCCAAAAATATATTGAAGTAAGGCTGCCAAGAGGACTTGAAAGCGGGGCAGAATTGCAGGAAACCGATTTCAGGAGGTAGACTGGAATTGCATGTAAAGCATAGGAAAAGAGGCAGAACGTCCACAATGATGCACTTGGCCAAAAAGGGCGTATGCGTTTTTTCCTGAATATATTCAGGAAAAAACGCATACGAACTTTTTGGCCAACCAAGCAAGCTTGCAAAGGAAATCTGCACTACAATGAAGTCTCACTGCCCCCCGGTCAAAAGGGCCATCTGAAAAAAGTGTAAAATCCAGAAAGGCAGGACAGTCCATGGAGAACTGGGAGCCTTGTTATGCTGATGGGCGGGATGTAAATTGCCAACAGCCACTCTGCAGAAGTGTATGGTGTTTCCTGAAACATCTAAAAAACAAAGCAACAGAGCCTAGGGCACTTCCACTTATGGTCCTATAGCTTAGGGAAATTAAAATAAAAAAGACACAGCCACCCCAAAGTTTGGGACAGCTCTGTTTAAAAGAGCCTCGTTTACGGTACAAGTTCAATATCACAGAAAGCAAAAAATGGATAAAGAAGTTGTGGTACTAACATACAATGCAATATCACTCAGCAATGAAATCTATGTCATCAGGCCCATAGCAGCATAATGAGTGGATTCAGGTACGACGATTCTAAGTGAAATATGTCACACAGAAAAAGAAACATCATAAGATATCACTAATACATGGAATGTAAACTTGGCTACACAGGAACTGAATTACAAAACAGAATAGGGTCTCAAATGTAGAAAACCAACTTATGCTTGCTTAAGGGGAAAGGTGAGTTGGGGTGCTGCATAAAACCAGAGATTGAAATTAGCACAGATACCTTTCCATAAGACAAATATGTAATAGACAAGAGCTACTGCTTGCTCAACGAAGTGGACTCAACACCCCATATTAAACGCCTAAGAATATACCTGACTAGTAAGAATCTTAAAACCTATGGATTTATATGTCTCCGATAGAGAATCAAGTGTGTGTACAGCGGAATAAACGCAGCAGTGATAGGATTGGTGAGGTTCGGTGAGCAAATGCAGACCCTTTGAAGTCATATTGCATGGTACCCATTCCATGGTTCTCAACTCTCCATGTTTAAGGGATTCTTCCTTCAGCTAAAACATGCATGTGGAACCCAGAGTATGATCCACCGTGTGATCGGGAAACGTGTTCAAATGTGTCTCAGTTTTCGTCCCCTGGTACTCGGGTGCAACATTCCAGACGCTTTACTAACACTCTCCCCACTTGGAGAGTCAGTGCCTTTAACCTCCTGTTTGGCCCAGTTTGCAATTTCTGCGGAAAATGAACGGGAATAGGGAGAACCAATGAGAGACTAGCTGGAGGTGTCTGGACGGGCAAATTTAACTCTCATTTCCCACCAGGAAGAGGAATTAACCAAAGGCTCAGCGAGCCATGCCGGAACCACACTAGGGCCTGAAGCAATCCTGCGGTGTTGCGGCCAGCTCACAAGAAAGCCAGTTGAAAAAAGGAGCTCAGGGGCACTGTAATTCACAAACCTTCAGAGTTATAAATGACAGCTATCGTCCAAAAATATATTGAAGTAAGGCTGCCAAGAGGACTTGAAAGCGGGGCAGAATTGCAGGAAACCGATTTCAGGAGGTAGACTGGAATTGCATGTAAAGCATAGGAAAAGAGGCAGAACGTCCACAATGATGCACTTGGCCAAAAAGGGCGTATGCGTTTTTTCCTGAATATATTCAGGAAAAAACGCATACGAACTTTTTGGCCAACCAAGCAAGCTTGCAAAGGAAATCTGCACTACAATGAAGTCTCACTGCCCCCCGGTCAAAAGGGCCATCTGAAAAAAGTGTAAAATCCAGAAAGGCAGGACAGTCCATGGAGAACTGGGAGCCTTGTTATGCTGATGGGCGGGATGTAAATTGCCAACAGCCACTCTGCAGAAGTGTATGGTGTTTCCTGAAACATCTAAAAAACAAAGCAACAGAGCCTAGGGCACTTCCACTTATGGTCCTATAGCTTAGGGAAATTAAAATAAAAAAGACACAGCCACCCCAAAGTTTGGGACAGCTCTGTTTAAAAGAGCCTCGTTTACGGTACAAGTTCAATATCACAGAAAGCAAAAAATGGATAAAGAAGTTGTGGTACTAACATACAATGCAATATCACTCAGCAATGAAATCTATGTCATCAGGCCCATAGCAGCATAATGAGTGGATTCAGGTACGACGATTCTAAGTGAAATATGTCACACAGAAAAAGAAACATCATAAGATATCACTAATACATGGAATGTAAACTTGGCTACACAGGAACTGAATTACAAAACAGAATAGGGTCTCAAATGTAGAAAACCAACTTATGCTTGCTTAAGGGGAAAGGTGAGTTGGGGTGCTGCATAAAACCAGAGATTGAAATTAGCACAGATACCTTTCCATAAGACAAATATGTAATAGACAAGAGCTACTGCTTGCTCAACGAAGTGGACTCAACACCCCATATTAAACGCCTAAGAATATACCTGACTAGTAAGAATCTTAAAACCTATGGATTTATATGTCTCCGATAGAGAATCAAGTGTGTGTACAGCGGAATAAACGCAGCAGTGATAGGATTGGTGAGGTTCGGTGAGCAAATGCAGACCCTTTGAAGTCATATTGCATGGTACCCATTCCATGGTTCTCAACTCTCCATGTTTAAGGGATTCTTCCTTCAGCTAAAACATGCATGTGGAACCCAGAGTATGATCCACCGTGTGATCGGGAAACGTGTTCAAATGTGTCTCAGTTTTTGTCCCCTGGTACTCGGGTGCAACATTCCAGACGCTTTACTAAAACTCTCCCCACTTGGAGAGTCAGTGCCTTTAACCTCCTGTTTGGCCCAGTTTGCAATTTCTGCGGAAAATGAACAGGAATAGGGAGAACCAATGAGAGAATAACTGGAGGTGTCTGGACGGGTAAATTTAACTCTCATTTCCCACCAAGAAGAGGAATTAACCAAAGGCTCAGCGAGCCATGCCGGAACCACAATAGGGCCTGAAGCAATCCTGCGGTGTTGCGGCCAGCTCACAAGAAATCGAGTTGAAGAAAGGAGCTCAGGGACCCTGTAATTCACAAACCTGCAGAGTTATACATGACAGCTATAGTCCAAAAATATATTGAAGTAAGGCTGCCAAGAGGACTTGAAAGCGGGGCAGAATTGCAGGAAACCGATTTCAGGAGGTAGACTGGAATTGCATGTAAAGCATAGGAAAAGAGGCAGAACGTCCACAATGATGCACTTGGCCAAAAAGGGCGTATGCGTTTTTTCCTGAATATATTCAGGAAAAAACGCATACGCCCTTTTTGGCCAACCAAGCAAGCTTGCAAAGGAAATCTGCACTACAATGAAGTCTCACTGCCCCCCCGTCAAAAGGGCCATTTGAAAAAAGTGTAAAACCCAGAAAGGCAGGACAGGCAATGGAGAACTGGGAGCCTAGTTAGGCTGATGGGCGGGATGTAAATTGCCAACAGCCACTCTGGAGAAGTGTATGGTGTTTCCTGAAACATCTAAAAAACAAAGCAACAGAGCCTAGAGCACTTCCACTTATGGTCCTATAGCTTAGGGAAATTAAAATCAAAAAGACACAGCCACCCCAAAATTTGGGACGGCTCTGTTTACAGGAACCTCATTTACGGTACAAGTTCAATATCACAGAAAGCGAAAAATGGATAAAGAAGTTGTGGTACTAACGTACAATGCAATATCACTCAGCAATTAAATCTATGTCATCAGGTCCATAGCAGCATAATGAGTGGATTCAGGTACGATGATTCTAAGTGAAATATGTCACACAGAAAAAGAAACATCATAAGATATCACTAATACACGGAATGTAAACTTGGCTACACAGGAACTGAATTACAAAACAGAATAGGGTCTCAAATGTAGAAAACCAACTTATGCTTGCTTAAGGGGAAAGGTGAGTTGGGGTGCTGCATAAAACCAGAGATTGAAATTAGCACAGATACCTTTCCATAAGCCAAATATGTAATAGACAAGAGCTACTGCTTGCTCAACGAAGTGGACTCAACACCCCATATTAAACGCCTAAGGATATACCTGACTAGTAAGAATCTTAAAACCTATTGATTTATATGTCTCCGAAAGAGAATCAAGTGTGTGTACAGCGGCATAAACGCAGCAGTGATAGGATTGGTGAGGTTCGGTGAGCAAATGCAGACCCTTTGAAGTCATATTGCATGGTACCCATTCCATGGTTCTCAACTCTCCATGTTTAAGGGATTCTTCCTTCAGCTAAAACATGCATGTGGAACCCAGAGTATGATCCACCGTGTGATCGGGAAACGTGTTCAAATGTGTCTCAGTTTTCGTCCCATGGTACTCGGGTGTAACATTCCAGACGCTTTACTAACACTCTCCCCACTTGGAAAGTCAGTGCCTTTAACCTCCTGTTTGGCCCAGTTTGCAATTTCTGCGGAAAATGAACAGGAATATGGAGAACCAATGAGAGACTAACTGGAGGTGTCTGGACGGGTAAATTTAACTCTCATTTCCCACCAAGAAGAGGAATTAACCAAAGGCTCAGCGAGCCATGCCGGAACCACACTAGGGCCTGAAGCAATCCTGCGGTGTTGTGGCCAGCTCACAAGAAATCGAGTTGAAGAAAGGAGCTCAGGGACCCTGTAATTCACAAACCTACAGAGTTATACATGACAGCTATCGTCCAAAAATATATTGAAGTAAGGCTGCCAAGAGGACTTGAAAGCGGGGCAGAATTGCAGGAAACCGATTTCAGGAGGTAGACTGGAATTGCATGTAAAGCATAGGAAAAGAGGCAGAACGTCCACAATGATGCACTTGGCCAAAAAGGGCGTAGCGTTTTTTCCTGAATATATTCAGGAAAAAACGCATACGCCCTTTTTGGCCAACCAAGCAAGCTTGCAAAGGAAATCTGCACTACAATGAAGTCTCACTGCCCCCCGGTTAGAAGGGCCATCTGAAAAAAGTGTAAAACCCAGAAAGGCAGGACAGGCCATGGAGAACTGGGAGCCTTGTTATGCTGATGGGCGGGATGTAAATTGCCAACAGCCACTCTGCAGAAGTGTATGGTGTTTCCTGAAACATCTAAAAAACAAAGCAACAGAGCCTAGGGCACTTCCACTTATGGTCCTATAGCTTAGGGAAATTAAAATCAAAAAGACACAGCCACCCCAAAGTTTGGGACGGCTCTGTTTACAAGAAGCTCTTTTACGGTACAAGTTCAATATCGCAGAAAGCGAAAAATGGATAAAGAAGTTGTGGTACTTACGTACAATGCAATATCACTCAGCAATGAAATGTATGTCATCAGGCCAGTAGCAGCATAATGAGTGGATTCAGGTACGATGATTCTAAGTGAAATAAGTCACACAGAAAAAGAAACCTCATAAGATATCACTAATACATGGAATGTAAACTTGGCTACACAGGAACTGAATTACAAAACAGAATAGTGTCTCAAATGTAGAAAACCAACTTATGCTTGCTTAAGGGGAAAGGTGAGTTGGGGTGCTGCATAAAACCAGAGATTGAAATTAACACAGATACCTTTCCATAAGCCAAATATGTAATAGACAAGAGCTACTCCTTGCTCAACGAAGTGGACTCAACACCCCATATTAAACGCCTACGAATATACCTGACTAGTAAGAATCTTAAAACCTATGGATTTATAGGTCTCCGAAAGAGAATCAAGCGTGTGTACAGTGGCATAAACGTAGCAGTGAAAGGATTGGTGAGGTTCGGTGAGAAAATGAAGACCCTTTGAAGTCATATTGCATGGTACCCATTCCACGGTTCTCAACTCTCCAGGTTTAAGGGATTCTTCCTTCAGCTAAAACATGCATGTGGAACCCAGAGTATGATCCAACGTGTGATCGGGAAACGTGTTCAAATGTGTCTCAGTTTTCGTCCCCTGGTACTCGGGTGCAACATTCCAGACGCTTTACTAACACTCTCCCCACTTGGAGAGTCAGTGCCTTTAACCTCCTGTTTGGCCCAGTTTGCAATTTCTGCGGAAAATGAACAGGAATAGGGAGAGCCAATGAGAGACTAACTGGAGGTGTCTGGACGGGTAAATTTAACTCTCATTTCCCACCAAGAAGAGGAATTAACCAAAGGCTCAGCGAGCCATGCCGGAACCACACTAGGGCCTGAAGCAATCCTGCGGTGTTGCGGCCAGCTCACAAGAAAGCGAGTTGAAGAAAGGAGCTCAGGGACCCTGTAATTCACAAACCTACAGAGTTATACATGACAGCTATCGTCCAAAAATATATTGAAGTAAGGCTGCCAAGAGGACTTGAAAGCGGGGCAGAATTGCAGGAAACCGATTTCAGGAGGTAGACTGGAATTGCATGTAAAGCATAGGAAAAGAGGCAGAACGTCCACAATGATGCACTTGGCCAAAAAGTGCGTAGCGTTTCTTCCTGAATATATTCAGGAAAAAACGCATACGCCCTTTTTGGCCAACCAAGCAAGCTTGCAAAGGAAATCTGCACTACAATGAAGTCTCACTGCCCCCCGGTCAGAAGGGCCATCTGAAAAAAGTGTAAAACCCAGAAAGGCAGGACAGGCCATGGAGAACTGGGAGCCTTGTTATGCTGATGGGCGGGATGTAAATTGCCAACAGCCACTCTGTAGAAGTGTATGGTGTTTCCTGAAACATCTAAAAAACAAAGCAACAGAGCCTAGGGCACTTCCACTTATGGTCCTATAGCTTAGGGAAATTAAAATCAAAAAGACACACCCACCCCAAAGTTTGGGACAGCTCGGTTTACAAGAACCTCGTTTACGGTACAAGTTCAATATCGCAGAAAGCGAAAAATGGATAAAGAAGTTGTGGTACTTACGTACAATGCAATATCACTCAGCAATGAAATGTATGTCATCAGGCCAGTAGCAGCATAATGAGTGGATTCAGGTACGATGATTGTAAGTGAAATATGTCACACAGAAAAAGAAACATCATAAGATATCACTAATACACGGAATGTAAACTTGGCTACACAGGAACTGAATTACAAAACAGAATAGGGTCTCAAATGTAGAAAAACAACTTATGCTTGCTTAAGGGGAAAGGTGAGTTGGGGTGTTGCATAAAACCAGAGATTGAAATTAGCACAGATACATTTCCATAATACAAATATGTAATAGACAAGAGCTACTGCTTGCTCAACGAAGTGGACTCAACACCCCATATTAAACGCCTAAGAATATACCTGACTAGTAAGAATCTTAAAACCTATGGATATATATGTCTCCAAAAGAGAATCAAGCGTGTGTACAGCAGCATAAACGCATCAGTGATAGGATTGCTGAGGTTCGGTGAGCAAATGAAGACCCTTTGAAGTCATATTGCATGGTACCCATTCCATGGTTCTCAACTCTCCAGGTTTAAGGGATTCTTCCTTCAGGTAAAACATGCATGAGGAACCCAGAGTATGATCCAACGTGTGATCAGGAAACGTGTTCAAATGTGTCTCAGTTTTCGTCCCCTGGTACTCGGGTGCAACATTCCAGACGCTTTACTAACACTCTCCCTACTTGGAGAGTCAGTGCCTTTAACCTCCTGTTTGGCCCAGTTTGCAATTTCTGCGGAAAATGAACAGGAATAGGGAGAACCAATGAGAGACTAGCTGGAGGTGTCTGGACGGGCAAATTTAACTCTCATTTCCCACCAAGAAGAGGAATTAACCAAAGGCTCAGCGAGCCATGCCGGAACCACACTAGGGACTGAAGCAATCCTGCGGTGTTGCGGCCAGCTCACAAGAAAGCGAGTTGAAGAAAGGAGCTCAGGGGCCCTGTAATTCACAAACCTGCAGAGTTATACATGACAGCTATCGTCCAAAAATATATTGAAGTAAGGCTGCCAAGAGGACTTGAAAGCGGGTCAGAATTGCAGGAAACCGATTTCAGGAGGTAGACTGGAATTGCATGTAAAGCATAGGAAAAGAGGCAGAACGTCCACAATGATGCACTTGGCCAAAAAGGGCGTATGCGTTTTTTCCTGAATATATTCAGGAAAAAACGCATACGCCCTTTTTGGCCAACCAAGCAAGCTTGCAAAGGAAATCTGCACTACAATGAAGTCTCACTGCCCCCCGGTCAAAAGGGCCATCTGAAAAAAGTGTAAAATCCAGAAAGGCAGGACAGGCCATGGAGAACTGGGAGCCTTCTTATGCTGATGGGCGGGATTTAAATTGCCAACAGCCACTCTGCAGAAGTGTATGGTGTTTCCTGAAACATCTAAAAAACAAAGCAACAGAGCCTAGGGCACTTCCACTTATGGTCCTATACCTTAGGGAAATTAAAATCAAAAAGACACAGGCACCTCAAAGTTTGGGACAGCTCTGTTTACAAGAACCTCGTTTACGGTACAAGTTCAATATCACAGAAAGCGAAAAATGGATAAAGAAGTTGTGGTACTAACGTACAATGCAATATCACTCAGCAATTAAATCTATGTCATCAGGCCCATAGCAGCATAATGAGTGGATTCAGGTACTATGATTCTAAGTGAAATATGTCACACAGAAAAAGAAACATCATAAGATATCACTAATACACGGAATGTAAACTTGGCTACACAGGAACTGAATTACAAAACAGAATAGGGTCTCAAATGTAGAAAACCAACTTATGCTTGCTTAAGGAGAAAGGTGAGTTGGGGTGCTGCATAAAACCAGAGATTGAAATTAGCACAGATACCTTTCCATAAGCCAAATATGTAATAGACAAGAGCTACTGCTTGCTCAACGAAGTGGACTCAACACCCCATATTAAACGCCTAAGAATATACCTGACTAGTAAGAATCTTAAAACCTATGGATTTATATGTCTCCGAAAGAGAATCAAGCGTGTGTACAGCGGCATAAACGCAGCAGTGATAGGATTGGTGAGGTTCGGTGAGCAAATGCAGACCCTTTGAAGTCATATTGCATGGTACCCATTCCATGGTTCTCAACTCTCCAGGTTTAAGGGATTCTTCCTTCAGCTAAAACATGCATGTGGAACCCAGAGTATGATCCACCGTGTGATCGGGAAACATGTTCAAATGTGTCTCAGTTTTCGTCCCCTGGTACTCGGGTGCAACATTCCAGACGCTTTACTAACACTCTCCCCACTTGGAGAGTCAGTGCCTTTAACCTCCTGTTTGGCCCAGTTTGCAATTTCTGCGGAAAATGAACAGGAATAGGGAGAACCAATGAGAGACTAGCTGGAGGTGTCTGGACGGGCAAATTTAACTCTCATTTCCCACCAGGAAGAGGAATTAACCAAAGGCTGAGCGAGCCATGCCGGAACCACACTAGGGCCTGAAGCAATCCTGCGGTGTTGCGGCCAGCTCACAAGAAATCGAGTTGAAGAAAGGAGCTCAGGGACCCTGTAATTCACAAACCTGCAGAGTTATACATGACAGCTATCGTCCAAAAATATATTGAAGTAAGGCTGCCAAGAGGACTTGAAAGCGGGGCAGAATTGCAGGAAACCGATTTCAGGAGGTAGACTGGAATTGCATGTAAAGCATAGGAAAAGAGGCAGAACGTCCACAATGATGCACTTGGCCAAAAAGGGCATATGCGTTTTTTCCTGAATATATTCAGGAAAAAACGCATATGCCCTTTTTGGCCACCCAAGCAAGCTTGCAAAGGAAATCTGCACTACAATGAAGTCTCACTGCCCCCCGGTCAAAAGGGCCATCTGAAAAAAGTGTAAAATCCAGAAAGGCAGGACAGTCCATGGAGAACTGGGAGCCTTGTTATGCTGATGGGCGGGATGTAAATTGCCAACAGCCACTCTGCAGAAGTGTATGGTGTTTCCTGAAACATCTAAAAAACAAAGAAACAGAGCCTAGGGCACTTCCACTTATGGTCCTATAGCTTAGGGAAATTAAAATCAAAAAGAAACAGCCACCCCAAAGTTTGGGACGGCTCTGTTTACAAGAAGCTCTTTTACGGTACAAGTTCAATATCGCAGAAAGCGAAAAATGGATAAAGAAGTTGTGGTACTTACGTACAATGCAATATCACTCAGCAATGAAATGTATGTCATCAGGCCAGTAGCAGCATAATGAGTGGATTCAGGTACGATGATTCTAAGTGAAATAAGTCACACAGAAAAAGAAACATCATAAGATATCACTAATACACAGAATGTAAACTTGTCTACGTAGGAACTGAATTACAAAACAGAATAGGGTCTCAAATGTAGAAAACCAACTTATGCTTGCTTAAGGGGAAAGGTGAGTTGGGGTGCTTCATAAAACCAGAGATTGAAATTAACAAAGATACCTTTCCATAAGACAAATATGTAATAGACAAGAGCTACTGCTTGCTCAACGAAGTGGACTCAACACCCCATATTAAACGCCTAAGAATATACCTGACTAGTAAGAATCTTAAAACCTATGGATTTATATGTCTCCGAAAGAGAATCAAGCGTGTGTAGAGCGGCATAAACGCAGCAGTGATAGGATTGGTGAGGTTCGGTGAGCACATGCAGACCCTTTGAAGTCATATTGCATGGTACCCATTCCATGGTTCTCAAATCTCCAGGTTTAAGGGATTCTTCCTTCAGCTAAAACATGCATGTGGAACCCAGAGTATGATCCACCGTGTGATCGGGAAACATGTTCAAATGTGTCTCAGTTTTCGTCCCCTGGTACTCGGGTGCAACATTCCAGACGCTTTACTAACACTCTCCCCACTTGGAGAGTCAGTGCCTTTAACCTCCTGTTTGGCCCAGTTTGCAATTTCTGCGGAAAATGAACAGGAATAGGGAGAACCAATGAGAGACTAGCTGGAGGTGTCTGGACGGGCAAATTTAACTCTCATTTCCCACCAGGAAGAGGAATTAACCAAAAGCTCAGCGAGCCATGCCGGAACCACACTAGGGCCTGAAGCAATCCTGCGGTGTTGCGGCCAGCTCACAAGAAAGCGAGTTGAAGAAAGGAGCTCAGGGGCCCTGTAATTCACAAACCTGCAGAGTTATACATGACAGCTATCATCCAAAAATATATTGAAGTAAGGCTGCCAAGAGGACTTGAAAGCGGGGCCGAATTGCAGGAAACCGATTTCAGGAGGTAGACTGGAATTGCATGTAAAGCATAGGAAAAGAGGCAGAACGTCCACAATGATGCACTTGGCCAAAAAGCGCGTATGCGTTTTTTCCTGAATATATTCAGGAAAAAACGCATATGCCCTTTTTGGCCACCCAAGCAAGCTTGCAAAGGAAATCTGCACTACAATGAAGTCTCACTGCCCCCCGGTCAAAAGGGCCATCTGAAAAAAGTGTAAAATCCAGAAAGGCAAGACAGGCCATGGAGAACTGAGAGCCTTCTTATGCTGATGGGCGGGATGTAAATTGCCAACAGCCACTCTGGAGAAGTGTATGGTGTTTCCTGAAACATCTAAAAAACAAAGCAACAGAGCCTAGGGCACTTCCACTTATGGTCCTATAGCTTAGGGAAATTAAAATCAAAAAGACACAGCCACCCCAAAGTTTGGGACAGCTCGGTTTACAAGAACCTCGTTTATGGTACAAGTTCAATATCGCAGAAAGCGAAAAATGGATAAAGAAGTTGTGGTACTTACGTACAATGCAATATCACTCAGCAATGAAATCTATGTCATCAGGCCAGTAGCAGCATAATGAGTGGATTCAGGTACGATGATTCTAAGTGAAATAAGTCACACAGAAAAAGAAACATCATAAGATATCACTAATACACGGAATGTAAACTTGGCTACACAGGAACTGAATTACAAAACAGAATAGGGTCTCAAATGTAGAAAACCAACTTATGCTTGCTTAAGGGGAAAGGTGAGTTGGGGTGCTGCATAAAACCAGAGATTGAAATTAGCACAGATACCTTTCCATAAGCCAAATATGTAATAGACAAGAGCTACTGCTTGCTCAACGAAGTGGACTCAACACCCCATATTAAACGCCTAAGAATATACCTGACTAGTAAGAATCTTAAAACCTATGGATTTATATGTCTCCGAAAGAGAATCAAGTGTGTGTACAGCGGCATAAACGCAGCAGTGATAAGACTGGTGAGGTTCGGTGAGCAAATGCAGACCCTTTGAAGTCATATTGCATGGTACCCATTCCATGGTTCTCAACTCTCCAGGTTTAAGGGATTCTTCCTTCAGCTAAAACATGCATGTGGAACCCAGACTATGATCCACCGAGTGATCGGGAAACGTGTTCAAATGTGTCTCAGGTTTCTTCCCCTTGTACTCGGGTGCAACATTCCAGATGCTTTACTAACACTCTCCCCACTTGGAGAGTCAGTGCCTTTAACCTCCTGTTTGGCCCAGTTTGCAATTTCTGCGGAAAATGAACAGGAATAGGGAGAACCAATGAGAGACTAGCTGGAGGTGTCTGGACGGGCAAATTTAACTCTCATTTCCCACCAGGAAGAGGAATTAACCAAAGGCTCAGCATGCCATGCCGGTACCACACTAGGGCCTGAAGCAATCCTGCAGTGTTGCGGCCAGCTCACAAGAAAGCGAGTTGAAGAAAGGAGCTCAGGGACCCTGTAATTCACAAACCTGCAGAGTTATAAATGAAAGCTATCGTCCAAAAATATATTGAAGTAAGGCTGCCAAGAGGACTTGAAAGTGGGGCAGAATTGCAGGAAACCGATTTCAGGAGGTAGACTGGAATTGCATGTAAAGCATAGGAAAAGAGGCAGAACGTCCACAATGATGCACTTGGCCAAAAACGGCGTATGCGTTTTTTCCTGAATATATTCAGGAAAAAACGCATATGCACTTTTTGGCCAACCAAGCAAGCTTGCAAAGGAAATCTGCACTACAATGAAGTCTCACAGCTCCCCGGTCAAAAGGGCCATCTGAAAAAAGTGTAAAATCCAGAAAGGCAGGACAGGCCATGGAGAACTGGGAGTTTTGTTATGCCAATGGGCGTGATGTAAATTGCCAACAGCCACTCTGGAGAAGTGTATGGTGTTTCCTGAAACATCTAAAAAACAAAGAAACAGAGCCTAGGGCACTTCCACTTATGGTCCTATAGCTTAGGGAAATTAAAATCAAAAAGACACAGCCACCCCAAAGTTTGGAACGGCTCTGTTTACAAAAACCTCATTTACGGTACAAGTTCAATATCGCAGAAAGCGAAAAATGGATAAAGAAGTTGTGGTACTTACCTACAATGCAATATCACTCAGCAATGAAATCTATGTCATCAGGCCAGTAGCAGCATAATGAGTGTATTCAGGTACGATGATTCTAAGTGAAATAAGTCACACAGAAAAAGAAACATCATAAGATATCACTAATACACAGAATGTAAACTTGTCTACGTAGGAACTGAATTACAAAACAGAATAGGGTCTCAAATGTAGAAAACCAACTTATGCTTGCTTAAGGGGAAAGGTGAGTTGGGGTGCTTCATAAAACCAGAGATTGAAATTAACAAAGATACCTTTCCATAAGACAAATATGTAATAGACAAGAGCTACTGCTTGCTCAACGAAGTGGACTCAACACCCCATATTAAACGCCTAAGAATATACCTGACTAGTAAGAATCTTAAAACCTATGGATATATATGTCTCCGAAAGAGAATCAAGCGTGTGTACAGCGGCATAAACGCAGCAGTGATAGGATTGGTGAGGTTCGGTGAGCAAATGAAGACCCTTTGAAGTCATATTGCATGGTACCCATTCCATGGTTCTCAACTCTCCAGGTTTAAGGGATTCTTCCTTCAGGTAAAACATGCATGAGGAACCCAGAGTATGATCCAATGTGTGATCGGGAAACGTGTTCAAATGTGTCTCAGTTTTCGTCCCCTGGTACTCGGGTGCAACATTCCAGACGCTTTACTAACACTCTCCCCACTTGGAGAGTCAGTGCCTTTAACCTCCTGTTTGGCACAGTTTGCAATTTCTGCGGAAAATGAACAGGAATAGGGAGAACACATGAGAGACTAGCTGGAGGTGTCTGGACGGGCAAATTTAACTCTCATTTCCCACCAAGAAGAGGAATTAACCAAAGGCTCAGCGAGCCATGCCGGAACCACACTAGGGCCTGAAGCAATCCTGCGGTGTTGCGGCCAGCTCACAAGAAAGCGAGTTGAAGAAAGGAGCTCAGGGGCCCTGTAATTCACAAACCTGCAGAGTTATACATGACAGCTATCGTCCAAAAATATATTGAAGTAAGGCTGCCAAGAGGACTTGAAAGCGGGGCAGAATTGCAGGAAACCGATTTCAGGAGGTAGACTGGAATTGCATGTAAAGCATAGGAAAAGAGGCAGAACGTCCACAATGATGCACTTGGCCAAAAAGGGCGTATGCGTTTTTTCCTGAATATATTCAGGAAAAAACGCATACGCCCTTTTTGGCCAACCAAGCAAGCTTGCAAAGGAAATCTGCACTACAATGAAGTCTCACTGCCCCCCGGTCAAAAGGGCCATCTGAAAAAAGTGTAAAATCCAGAAAGGCAGGACAGTCCATGGAGAACTGGGAGCCTTGTTATGCTGATGGCCGGGATGTAAACTGCCAACAGCCACTCTGCAGAAGTGTATGGTGTTTCCTGAAACATCTAAAAAACAAAGCAACAGAGCCTAGGGCACTTCCACTTATGGTCCTATAGCTTAGGGAAATTAAAATAAAAAAGACACAGCCACCCCAAAGTTTGGGACAGCTCTGTTTAAAAGAACCTCGTTTACGGTACAAGTTCAATATCACAGAAAGCGAAAAATGGATAAAGAAGTTGTGGTACTAACATACAATGCAATATCACTCAGCAATGAAATCTATGTCATCAGGCCCATAGCAGCATAATGAGTGGATTCAGGTACGATGATTCTAAGTGAAATATGTCACACAGAAAAAGAAACATCATAAGATATCACTAATACACGGAATGTAAACTTGGCTACACAGGAACTGAATTACAAAACAGAATAGGGTCTCAAATGTAGAAAACCAACTTATGCTTGCTTAAGGGGAAAGGTGAGTTGGGGTGCTGCATAAAACCAGAGATTGAAATTAGCACAGATACCTTTCCATAAGACAAATATGTAATAGACAAGAGCTACTGCTTGCTCAACGAAGTGGACTCAACACCCCATATTAAACGCCTAAGAATATACCTGACTAGTAAGAATCTTAAAACCTATGGATTTATATGTCTCCGAAAGAGAATCAAGCGTGTGTAAAGCGGAATAAACGCAGCAGTGATAGGATTGGTGAGGTTCGGTGAGCAAATGCAGACCCTTTGAAGTCATATTGCATGGTACCCATTCCATGGTTCTCAACTCTCCATGTTTAAGGGATTCTTCCTTCAGCTAAAACATGCATGTGGAACCCAGAGTATGATCCACCGTGTGATCGGGAAACGTGTTCAAATGTGTCTCAGTTTTTGTCCCCTGGTACTCAGGTGCAACATTCCAGACGCTTTACTTACACTCTCCCCACTTGGAGAGTCAGTGCCTTTAACCTCCTGTTTGGCCCAGTTTGCAATTTCTGCGGAAAATGAACAGGAATAGGGAGAACCAATGAGAGACTAACTGGAGGTGTCTGGACGGGTAAATTTAACTCTCATTTCCCACCAAGAAGAGGAATTAACCAAAGGCTCAGCGAGCCATGCCGGAACCACACTAGGGCCTGAAGCAATCCTGCGGTGTTGCGGCCAGCTCACAAGAAATCGAGTTGAAGAAAGGAGCTCAGGGACCCTGTAATTCACAAACCTGCAGAGTTATACATGACAGCTATCGTCCAAAAATATATTGAAGTAAGGCTGCCAAGAGGACTTGAAAGCGGGGCAGAATTGCAGGAAACCGATTTCAGGAGGTAGACTGGAATTGCATGTAAAGCATAGGAAAAGAGGCAGAACGTCCACAATGATGCACTTGGCCAAAAAGGGCGTATGCGTTTTTTCCTGAATATATTCAGGAAAAAACGCATACGCCCTTTTTGGCCAACCAAGCAAGCTTGCAAAGGAAATCTGCACTACAATAAGTCTCACTGCCCCCCCGTCAAAAGGGCCATCTGAAAAAAGTGTAAAACCCAGAAAGGCAGGACAGGCCATGGAGAACTGGGAGCCTAGTTAGGCTGATGGGCGGGATGTAAATTGCCAACAGCCACTCTGGAGAAGTGTATGGTGTTTCCTGAAACATCTAAAAAACAAAGCAACAGAGCCTAGGGCACTTCCACTTATGGTCCTATAGATTAGGGAAATTAAAATCAAAAAGACACAGCCACCCCAAAGTTTGGGACGGCTCTGTTTACAAGAACCTCGTTTACGGTACAAGTTCAATATCGCAGAAAGCGAAAAATGGATAAAGAAGTTGTGGTACTTACGTACAATGCAATATCACTCAGCAATGAAATCTATGTCATCAGGCCAGTAGCAGCATAATGAGTGGATTCAGGTACGATGATTCTAAGTGAAATAAGTCACACAGAAAAAGAAACATCATAAGATATCACTAATACACGGAATGTAAACTTGGCTACACAGGAACTGAATTACAAAACAGAATAGGGTCTCAAATGTAGAAAACCAACTTATGCTTGCTTAAGGGGAAAGGTGAGTTGGGGTGCTGCATAAAACCAGAGATTGAAATTAACACAGATACATTTCCATAAGCCAAATATGTAATAGACAAGAGCTACTGCTTGCTCAACGAAGTGGACTCAACACCCCATATTAAACGTCTAAGAATATCCCTGACTAGTAAGAATCTTAAAACCTATTGATTTATATGTCTCCGAAAGAGAATCAAGCGTGTGTACAGCGGCATAAATGCAGCAGTGATAGGTGTGGTGAGGTTCGGTGAGCAAATGCAGACCCTTTGAAGTCATATTGCATGGTACCCATTCCATGGTTCTCAACTCTCCAGGTTTAAGGGATTCTTCCTTCAGCTAAAACATGCATGTGGACCCCAGAGTATGATCCACCGTGTGATCGGGAAACGTGTTCTAATGTGTCTCAGTTTTCGTCCCCTGGTACTCGGGTGCAACATTCCAGACGCTTTACTAACACTCTCCCCACTTGGAGAGTCAGTGCCTTTACGGTGAGCAAATGCAGACCCTTTGAAGTCATATTGCATGGTACACATTCCATGGTTCTCAACTCTCCAGGTTTAAGGGATTCTTCCTTCAGCTAAAACATGCATGTGGAACCCAGAGTATGATCCACCGTGTGATCGGGAAACGTGTTCTAATGTGTCTCAGTTTTCGTCCCCTGGTACTCGGGTGCAACATTCCAGACGCTTTACTGACACTCTCCCCACTTGGAGAGTCAGTGCCTTTAACCTCCTGTTTTGCCCAGTTTGCAATTTCTGCGGAAAATGAACAGGAATAGGGAGAACCAATGAGAGACTAGCTGGAGGTGTCTGGACGGGCAAATTTAACTCTCATTTCCCACCAGGAAGAGGAATTAACCAAAGGCTCAGCGAGCCATGCCGGAACCACACTAGGGCCTGAAGCAATCCTGCGGTGTTGCGGCCAGCTCACAAGAAAGCGAGTTGAAGAAAGGAGCTCAGGGGCACTGTAATTCACAAACCTGCAGAGTTATAAATGACAGCTATCGTCCAAAAATATATTGAAGTAAGGCTGCCAAGAGGACTTGAAAGCGGGGCAGAATTGCAGGAAACCGATTTCAGGAGGTAGACTGGAATTGCATGTAAAGCATAGGAAAAGAGGCAGAACGTCCACAATGATGCACTTGGCCAAAAAGGGCGTATGCGTTTTTTCCTGAATATATTCAGGAAAAAACGCATACGCCCTTTTTGGCCAACCAAGCAAGCTTGCAAAGGATATCTGCACTACAATGAAGTCTCACTGCCCCCCTGTCAAAAGGGCCATCTGAAAAAAGTGTAAAATCCTGAAAGGCAGGACAGGCCATGGAGAACTGGGAGCCTTGTTATGTTGAGAGGCGGGATGTAAATTGCCAAGAACCACTCTGGAGAAGTGTATGGTGTTTCCTGAAACATCTAAAAAACAAAGAAACAGAGCCTAGGGCACTTCTACTTATGGTCCTATAGCTTAGGGAAATTAAAATCAAAAAGAAACAGCCACCCCAAAGTTTGGGACGGCTCTGTTTACAAGAACCTCATTTACGGTACAAGTTCAATATCGCAGAAAGCGAAAAATGGATAAAGAAGTTGTGGTCCTTACGTACAATGCAATATCACTCAGCAATTAAATCTATGTCATCAGGCCCGTAGCAGCATAATGAGTGGATTCAGGTACGATGATTCTATGTGAAATAAGTCACACAGAAAAAGAAACATCATAAGATATCACTAATACACGGAAGGTAAACTTGGCTACACAGGAACTGAATTAGAAAACAGAATAGTGTCTCAAATGTAGAAAACCAACTTATGCTTGCTTAAGGGGAATGGTGAGTTGGGGTGCTGCATAAAACCAGAGATTGAAATTAGCACAGATACCTTTCCATAAGCTAAATATGTAATAGACAAGAGCTACTCCTTGCTCAATGATGTGGACTCAACACCCCATATTAAACGCCTAAGAATATACCTGACTAGTAAGAATCTTAAAACCTATGGATTTATATGTCTCCGAAAGAGAATCAAGCGTGTGTACAGTGGCATAAACGCAGCAGTGATAGGATTGGTGAGGTTCGGTGAGCAAATGCAGACCCTGTGAAGTCATATTGCATGGTACCCATTCCATGGGTCTCAACTCTCCAGGTTTAAGGGATTCTTCCTTCAGCTAAAACATGCATGTGGAACCCAGAGTATGATCCAACGTGTGATCGGGAAACGTCTTCAAATGTGTCTCAGTTTTCATCCCCTGGTACTCGGGTGCAACATTCCAGACGCTTTACTAACACTCTCCCCACTTGGAGAGTCAGTGCCTTTAACCTCCTGTTTGGCCCAGTTTGCAATTTCTGCAGAAAATGAACAGGAATAGGGAGAACCAATGAGAGACTAGCTGGAGGTGTCTGGACGGGCAAATTTAACTCTCATTTCCCACCAGGAAGAGGAATTAACCAAAGGCTCAGCGTGCCATGCCATTACCACACTAGGGCCTGAAGCAATCCTGCAGTGTTGCGGCCAGCTCACAAGAAAGCGAGTTGAAGAAAGGAGCTCAGGGGCACTGTAATTCACAAACCTGCAGAGTTATAAATGACAGCTATCATCCAAAAATATATTGAAGTAAGGCTGCCAAGAGGACTTGAATGCGGGGCAAATTGCAGGAAACCGATTTCAGGAGGTAGACTGGAATTGCATGTAAAGCATAGGAAAAGAGGCAGAACGTCCACAGTGATGCACTTGGCCAAAAACGGTGTATGCGTTTTTTCCTGAATATATTCAGGAAAAAACGCATACGCCCTTTTTGGCCAACCAAGCAAGCTTGCAAAGGAAATCTGCACTACAATGATGTCTCACTGCCCCCCGGTCAGAAGGGCCATCTGAAAAAAGTGTAAAACCCAGAAAGGCAGGACAGGCCATGGAGAACTGGGAGCCTAGTTAGGCTGATGGGCGGGATGTAAATTGCCAACAGCCACTCTGCAGAAGTGTATGGTGTTTCCTGAAACATCTAAAAAACAAAGCAACAGAGCCTAGGGCACTTCCACTTATGGTCCTATAGCTTAGGGAAATTAAAATCAAAAAGACACAGCCACCCCAAAGGTTGGGACAACTCGGTTTACAAGAACCTCGTTTACGGTACAAGTTCAATATCGCAGAAAGCGAAAAATGGATAAAGAAGTTGTGGTACCTACGTACAATGCAATATCACTCAGCAATGAAATCTATGTCATCAGGCCAGTAGCAGCATAATGAGTGGATTCAGGTACGATGATTCTAAGTGAAATAAGTCACACAGAAAAAGAAACATCATAAGATATCACTAATACACGGAATGTAAACTTGGCTACACAGGAACTGAATTACAAAACAGAATAGGGTCTCAAATGTAGAAAACCAACTTATGCTTGCTTAAGGGGAAAGGTGAGTTGGGGTGCTGCATAAAACCAGAGATTGAAATTAGCACAGATACCTTTCCATAAGCCAAATATGTAATAGACAAGAGCTACTGCTTGCTCAACGAAGTGGACTCAACACCCCATATTAAACGCCTAAGAATATACCTGACTAGTAAGAATCTTAAAACCTATGGATTTATATGTCTCCGAAAGAGAATCAAGCGTGTGTACAGCAGAATAAACGCAGCAGTGATAAGATTGGTGAGGTTCGGTGAGCAAATGCAGACCCTTTGAAGTCATATTGCATGGTACCCATTCCATGGTTCTCAACTCTCCAGGTTTAAGGGATTCTTCCTTCAGCTAAAACATGCATGTGGAACCCAGAGTATGATCCACCGAGTGATCAGGAAACGTGTTCAAATGTGTCTCAGGTTTCTTCCCCTTGTACTCGGGTGCAACATTCCAGATGCTTTACTAACACTCTCCCCACTTGGAGAGTCAGTGCCTTTAACCTCCTGTTTGGCCCCGTTTGCAATTTCTGTGGAAAATGAACAGGAATAGGGAGAACCAATGAGAGACTAGCTGGAGGTGTCTGGACGGGCAAATTTAACTCTCATTTCCCACCAGGAAGAGGAATTAACCAAAGGCTGAGCGTGCCATGCCGGAACCACACTAGGGCCTGAAGCAATCCTGCAGTGTTGCGGCCACCTCACAAGAAAGCGAGTTGAAGAAAGAGCTAAGGGGCCCTGTAATTCACACACCTGCAGAGTTCTAAATGACAGCTATCGTCCAAAAATATATTGAAGTAAGGCTGCCAAGAGGACTTGAAAGCGGGGCAGAATTGCAGGAAACCGATTTCAGGAGGTAGACTGGAATTGCATGTAAAGCATAGGAAAAGAGGCAGAACGTCCACAATGATGCACTTGGCCAAAAAGGGCGTATGCGTTTTTTCCTGAATATATTCAGGAAAAAACGCATACGCCCTTTTTGGCCAACCAAGCAAGCTTGCAAATGAAATCTGCACTACAATGACGTCTCACTGCCCCCGGTCAAAAGGGCATTCTGAAAAAATTGTAAAATCTAGAAAGGCAGGACAGGCCATGGAGAACTGGGAGCCTTCTTATGCTGATGGGCGGGATGTAAATTGCCAACAGCCACTCTGGAGAAGTGTATGGTGTTTCCTGAAACATCTAAAAAACAAAGCAACAGAGCCTAGGGCACTTCCACTTATGGTCCTATAGATTAGGGAAATTAAAATCAAAAAGACACAGCCACCCCAAAGTTTGGGACGGCTCTGTTTACAAGAACCTCGTTTACGGTACAAGTTCAATATCGCAGAAAGCGAAAAATGGATAAAGAAGTTGTGGTACTTACGTACAATGCAATGTCACTCAGCAATGAAATCTATGTCATCAGGCCAGTAGCAGCATAATGAGTGGATTCAGGTACGATGATTCTAAGTGAAATAAGTCACACAGAAAAAGAAACATCATAAGGTATCACTAATACACGGAATGTAAACTTGGCTACTCAGGAACTGAATTACAAAACAGAATAGGGTCTCAAATGTAGAAAACCAACTTATGCTTGCTTAAGGGGAAAGGTGAGTTGGGGTGCTGCATAAAACCAGAGATTGAAATTAGCACAGATACCTTTCCATAAGCCAAATATGTAATAGACAAGAGCTACTGCTTGCTCAACGAAGTAGACTCAACACCCCATATTAAACGCCTAAGAATATACCTGACTAGTAAGAATCTTAAAACCTATGGATTTATATGTCTCCGAAAGAGAATCAAGCGTGTGTACAGCGGCATAAACGCAGCAGTGATAGGATTGGTGAGGTTCGGTGAGCAAATGCAGACCCTTTGAAGTCATATTGCATGGTACCCATTCCATGGTTCTCAACTCTCCAGGTTTAAGGGATTCTTCTTTCAGCTAAAACATGCATGTGGAACCCAGAGTATGATCCACCGTGTGATCGGGAAACGTGTTCAAATGTGTCTCAGTTTTCGTCCCCTGGTACTCGGGTGCAACATTCCAGACGCTTTACTAACACTCTCCCCACTTGGAGAGTCAGTGCCTTTAACCTCCTGTTTGGCCCAGTTTGCAATTTCTGCGTAAAATGAACAGGAATAGGGAGAACCAATGAGAGACTAGCTGGAGGAGTCTGGACGGGCAAATTTAACTCTCATTTCCCACCAGGAAGAGGAATTAACCAAAGGCTCAGCGAGCCATGCCAGAACCACACTAGGGCCTGAAGCAATCCTGCGGTGTTGCGGCCAGCTCACAAGAAAGCGTGTTGAAGAAAGGAGCTCAGGGGCACTGTAATTCACAAACCTGCAGAGTTATAAATGACAGGTATCATCGAAAATTATACTGAAGTAAGGCTGCGAAGAGGACTTGAAAACGGTGCAGAATTGCTTGAAACCGATTTCAGAAGGTACACGGGAGTCGCTCTTAAAGCATAGGAAAAGAGACAGAACTTGGAAAATAATGCACTTGGCAAAAGAGGGCATATGTGTTTTATCCAGAGCTCTCATAACCGAGGGGAGGAGATTCCCAGCAGGCTCCAACTGCCACCTGAAGGCTCACGTTGTCAAGGCAACGTGAGCAAGCCAGGCAGGAGTTACCTCACAGCAGAGGTCCCAGCTCACAGAAGGGTGAGAAAATCAGCCAACATCAGACTCTCACCAGAGGGCCCACATCACCAAGGGGATGGGAACCAGGCAGGAGTGTCTTCACACCAGTGGGGCCACATCATCGAAAGGTGAGGTACTCAGCACATGTGTCCTCAAACCAGAGGACCCACATCACCAAGGGCCTCGGAGTGAGGCAGGCAGGAGTAGCCTCACAACACTGGGCCCATAGAACAAAAAAGTGAGGAATCCAGCAGTTGGAACCTCCCAGCAGGCGGCCCAGAGCACCGAGGCTATGGGATCCAGGCCACAGTGAACTCACAGAAGAGGGCCCATGTCATGAAACTGAGCAACCCAGCCATTGGGACCTCAGAGCAGGAGGCCCACATCCCCATGGGGATATAAATCTGGTAGGAGTGTCCTCGCACCACTGAGAACATATCAGAAAATTTTGGGAGACCAGCAGTTAGGGCCTGACGCCAGAGGACCCTCATCACCAAGGGAAGGAGGCTCCCAGCAGGCTCCAACTGCCACCAGAGGGCTGACGTCGCCAAGGTGATGTGTGCCAACCAGGCACGAATGACCTCACAGCAGAGGGCCCACCTCAGAGAAGTGTGATGAACCCAGTCAGGATCACACTCGCACCAGAGGGCCCACATCACCAAATGGATTCGAACCAGGCAGGAGTGTCCTCACATGAGTAGGGCCACATCATCTAAAGCTGAGGAACCCAGAACATGTGGCTTCAAACCATAGGACACCCATCATCAAGGGGCTGGGAGTGAGGCAGGCAGGAGGAGCCTCACAAAAGAGGGCCCAAAAATAAGAAAGGTGAGGAGTGACCTCACAGCAGAGGGCCCACCTCACAGAAGGGTGAGGAACACAGCCAGGATCAGACTCTCACCAGAGGGTCCACATCACCAAGGGGATGGGAACAAGGCAGGAGTGTCCCCAAACCAGTGGGACAACATCATCGAAAGGTGAGGATCCCAGCACATGTAGCCTCAAACCAGAGGAACCACATCACTAAGGGGTTTGGAACGAGGCTGGCAGGACCAGCCTCACAACACAGGGTCCATAGAATATAAAAGTTGAGGAATCCAGCAGTTGGAACCTCCCAGCAAGTGGCCCAGAGCACCGAGGCTATGAGATCCAGGCCGCAGTGAACTCACAACAGACGGCCCACATCATGAACCTGTGAGCAGCCCAGCCGTTGGGACCTCAGAACAGAAGGCCCACATCCCCATTGGGATGGGAACCTGGCAGGAGTGGCCTCGCACCACTTAACACATATCAGAAAATGTTAGGAGCCCAGCAGTTAGGGCCTGACGCCAGGGGGCCCTCATAACTGAGGGGAGGAGACTCCCAGCAGGTTCCAACTGCCAACAGAGGGCCCACGTCTACAAGGAGGCATGCGTCAGCCAGGCAGTAGTGACCTCACAGCAGAGGGCCTATCTCACAGAAGGGTGAGGAACCGAGGCAGGATGAGACTCTCGCCAGAGGGCCCACAACACCAAGGGGATGGAAACCAGTCAGGACTGTCCTCCCACCAGTGGGGCCACATCATCGAAAGGTGAGGAACCCAGCACATGCGGCCTCATATCAGAGGACATACATCACAAAGGGGATGGGAGTGAGGCAGGTAGGAGTAGCCTAAATACAGAGGGCCCAAAGAATAAAAAAGGTGAGGAATCCAGCATTTGGAACCTCCCAGCAGGCGGCCGAGAGCACAGAAGCTATGGGATGCAGGCAGGAGTGAACTAACACCAGAGAGCCCACATCATGAAACTGTGAGCAACCCAGGCGTTGGGACCTCAGAGCAGAAAGCCCACATCCCCATGGGGATGGGAACCTGACAGGAGTGTCCTGGCATCACTGGGCTCACATCAGAAAACGTGGGGAGCCCAGCAGTTATGGCCTGATGCTAGAGGGCCGTCATCACCGAGGGCAGGAGGCTCCCAGCAGGTTCCATGTGCCAACAGAGGGCCCACGTCGCCAAGGTGATGTGTGCAAGTCAGGCAGGATTGACCTCACAGCAGAGGGCCTACCTCACAGAAGAGTGAGGAACCCAGCCAGGATAAGACTGTCACCAGAAGGCCCACATCACCAAGGGGATGGGAACCAGGCAGGAGTGTCCTCACACCAGTGGGGCCACATCATTGAAAGTTGTGGAACCCAGCACATGTGGCCTCAAACCAGAGGACCCACATCACGAAGGGGTTGCGAGTGAGGCAGGCAGGAGGAGCATCGCAACACAGGACCCATAGAATACAAAAGTTGAGGAATCGAGCAGTTGGAACCTCCCAGCAGGCGGCCCAGAGCACAGAGGCTATGGCATCCAGGCCAGAGTGAACTAACAGCAGAGAGCCCACATCATGAAACTGTGAACAACCCAGCCGTTGGGACTTCAGAGCAGAAGACCCACATCCCAATGGGGATGTGAACCTGGATAGAGTGTCTTCGAACCACTGGGCGCACATCACAAAATGTGGGGAGCCCAGCAGTTAGGGCCTGACGCCAGAGGGCCCTCATCACCAAGGGGAGGAGGCTCCCAGCAGGCTCCAAGTGCCACCGAAGGCTCATGTCCACAAGGCGAGGTGAGCAAGCCAAGCAGGAGTGACCTCACAGCAGACGGCCCACCTCACAGAAGGGTGAGGAACCCAGCCAGGATCAGACTCTCAACAGAGGGCCCACATCACCAAGGGGATGTGAACCAGGCAGGAGTCTCCTAAGACCATTGGTCCCACATCATCGAAAGGTGAGGAACCCAGCACATGTGGCCTCAAACCAGACGACACACATCACGAAGGGGCTGGGAGTGAGGCAGGCAGGAGGATCCTCACAACAGAGGGCCTAAAAAATTAAAAAAGTGAGGAATCCAGCAGTTGGAACCTCCCAGCAGGCGGCCAAGAGCACAGAGGCTATGGGATCCAGGCCACAGTGAACTAACACCAGAGAGCCCACATCATGAAATTGTGATCAACCCAGCCGTTGGAACCTCAGAGCAGAAGGCCCACATCCCCATGGAGATGGGAACCTAAGAGGAGTGCCCGAGCATCACTGGGCTCACTAAGAAAAGTTGGGGAGCCCAGCAGTTAGGGCCTGACGTCAGAGGGCCCTCATCACAGAGGTGAGGAGGCTCCCAGCAGGGTCCAAGTGCCACCAGAGGGCTCATGTTAACAAGGCGAGGTGAGCAAGCCAGGCAAGAGTTACCTGATAGTAGAGGGCCCACCTCACAGATGGGTGAGGAACCCAGCCAGGATCAGACTCTCACCAGAGGGCCCACATCACAAAGGGGATGGGAACCAGTCAGGATTATCCTCACACCAGTGGGGCCTCATCATCTTAAGGTGAGGAACCCAGCACATGTGTCCTCAAACCAGAGGACCCACATCACCAAGGGCCTTGGAGTGAGGCAGGCAGGAGTAGCCTCACAACACAGGGCACATAATATAAAAAACGTGAGGATTCCAGCATTTAGACCTTCCAGCAGGCGGCTCAGAACACCGAGGCTATGGGATCCAGGCCGCAGTGAACTCACAGCAGAGGGCCCACATCATAAAACTGTGAGCAACCCAGGCGTTGGGACCTCAGCGCAGAAGGCCCACATCCCCATGGGAATGGGAACCTGGCTGGAGTGTCCTCGCACCACTGGGCGCACATCAGAAAATGTGGGGAGCCCACCATTTAGGGCCTGATGCCAGAGGGCCGTCATCACCGAGAGGAGGAGGCACCCTGCACGCTCCAACTGCCACCAGAGGGCTCACGTCTCCAAGGTGACGTGTGCCAGCCAGGCAGGAGTGACCTCACAGCAGAGGGCCTACCTCACAGAACGTTGAGGAACCCAGCCAGGATTAGACTCTCGCCAGAGGGCCCACCTCACCAAGGGGATGGGAACCAGGCAGGAGTGTCCTCACACGAGTGGGGCCACATCATCGAAAGGTGAGGAACGCAGCACATGTGGCCTCAAGCCATAGGACAGTCATCACCAAGGGGCTGGCAGTGAGGCAGGCAGGAGGAGCCTCACAACAGAGGGCACATAGAATAAAAAAGTTGAGGAATCCAGCAGTTGGAACCTCCCAGCAGGCGGCTCAGAGCACCGATGATAAGGGATCCTTGCCGGAGTGAACTCACAGCAGAGGGCCCACATCATGGTACTGTGAGCAAGCCAGCCGTTTTGACCTCAGAGCAGAAGGCCCATATCCCCATGGGGATGGGAACCTGGCAAGAGTGTCCTCACTCACTTGGCACACATCAGAAAATGTGGGGAGCCCAGCAGTTATGGCCTAAGGCAAGAGGGCCCTCATCACTGAGGGGAGGAGGATCCCAGCACACTCCAACTGCCACCAGAGGGCCCACGTCGCCAAGGTGACGTGTGCCAGACAGGCATGAATGACCTCACAGCAGAGGGGCCACCTCACAGACGGGTGGGGAACCCAGCCAGGATCAGACTCTCACCTGAGGGCCCACATCAGCAAGGGGATGGGAACCAGTCAGGACTGTCTTCCCTCCAGTGGGGCCACATCATCGAAAGGTGCGGAACCCAGCACATGTGGCCTCAAATCAGAGGACACATATCACAAAGGGAATGGGAGTGAGGCAGGCAGGAGTAGCCTAAAAACAGAGGGCCCAAAGAATAAGAAAGGTGAGGAATCCAGCAGTTGGAACCTCCCAGCAGGTGGCCGAGAGCACAGAAGCTATGGGATGCAGGCAGGAGTGAACTAATAGCAGAGAGCCCACATCATGAAACTGTGAGCAACCCAGGCGTTGGTACCTCAGAGCAGAAGGCCCACATCCCAATGGGGAGGTGAACCTGGCTGGAGTGTCCTCGCACCACTGGGCGCACATCACAAAATGTGGGGAGACCAGCAGTTAGGGCCTGACGCCAGAGGGCCCTCATCACCGAGGGGAGGAGGCTCCCAGCAGGCTCCAAGTGCCACCAGAGGGCTCATGTCCACAAGGCGAGGTGAGCAAGCCAGGCAGGACTGACCTCACAGCAGACGGCCCACCTCACAGATGGGTGAGGAACCCAGCCAGGATCAGACTCTCAACAGAGGGCCCACATCACCAAGGGGATGTGAACCAGGCAGGAGTCTCCTAAGACCATTGGTCCCACATCATCGAAAGGTGAGGAACCCAGCACATGTGGCCTCAGACCAGACGACACACATCACGAAGGGGCTGGGAGTGAGGCAGGCAGGAGGATCCTCACAACAGAAGACCCAAAAAATTAAAAAAGTGAGGAATCCAGCAGTTGGAACCTCCCAACAGGTGGCCAAGAGCACAGAGGCTATGGGATCCAGGCCTCTGTGAACTAACACCAGAGAGCCCACATCATGAAAATGTGAACAACCCAGCCGTTGGGACTTCAGAGCAGAAGGCCCACATCCCCATCGAGATGGGATCCTAAGAGGAGTGCCCAAGCATCATTGGGCTCACTAAGAAAAGTTGGTGAGCCCAGCAGTTAGGGCCTGACGCAAGAGGGCCCTCATCACCGAGGGGAGGAGATCCTCAGCACGCTCCTACTGCCACCACATGGCTGACTTCACCAAGGCAATGTGTGCCAGCCATGCAGGAGTGACCTATCAGCAGTGACCTCCCTCACAGAAGGGTGAGGAACACAGCCAGGAACAGACTCTCACCAGGGGGTCCACATAACCACGTAGATGAGAACCAGGCAGGAGTGTCCTCACACTAGTGGGGCCACATCATCGAAAGGTGAGGAACCCAGCAAAGGTGGCCACAAACCAGAGGACCCACATCACCAAGGGGTTGAGAGTGAGGTAGGTGTCTGGACGGGCATATTTAACACTCATTTCCCACCAGGAAGAGGAATTAACCAAAGGCTCAGCGTGCCCTGCCAGAAGCAGATTAGGGCCTGAAGCAGTCTTGCGGGTTTGCGGCCAGCTCACAAGAAAGCGAGTTGAAGAAAGGAGCTCAGGGGCCCTGTAATTCACAAACCTGCAGAGTTATAAATGACAGATAACGTCCAAAAATATATTGAAGTAAGGCTGCCAAGAGGACTTGAAAGCGGGGCAGAATTTCAGGAAACCGATTTCAGGAGGTAGACTGGATTTGCATTTAAAGCATAGGAAAAGAGGCAGAACATCGACAATGATGCACTTGGCAAAAAAAAGGGCGTATGAGTTTGTTCCTGAATATATTCAGGAAAAAACACATACGCCCTTTTTGGCAAACCAAGCAAGCTTGCAATGGAAATCCGAACTACTATGAAGTGTCACTTCCCCCCGGTCTAAAGGGCCATCTGAAAAAAGTGTAAAATCCAGAAAGGCAAGACAGGCCATGGGGAAAAAGGAGCCTTGTTATGCTGATGGGCGGGATGTAAATTGCCAACAGCCACTCTGGAGAAGTGTATGGTGTTTCCTGATACATCTGAAAAACAAAGCAACAGAGTCTAGGGCATTTCCACTTATGGTCCTATAGCTTAGGGAAATTAAAATCAAAAAGACACAGCCACCCCAAAAATTGGGACGGCTCTGTTTACAAGAACCTCGTTTACGGTCCAAGTTCAATATCACAGAGAGCAAAAACTGGATAAAGAAGTTGTGGTACTTATGTACAATGCAATATCACTCAGCAATGAAATCTGTGTCACCAGGCCTGTACCAGCATAATGAGTGGATTGAGGCACGGTGATTCTAAGTGAAATAAGTAACACAGAAAAAGAAACATCATAAGGTATCACTAATGCACGGAATGTAAACTTGGCTACACATGAACTGAATTACAAAACAGAACAGGGTCTCAAGTTTAGAAAACCAACTTATGCTTGCTTAAGGGGAAAGGTGAGTTGGGGTGCTGCATAAAACCAGAGTTTGAAATTAGCACAGATACCGTTCCATAAGCCAAATATGTAATAGACAAGACCTACCCCTTGTTCATCGAAATGGACTCAACAATGAGGTATCACCTCACACCTGTTAGAATGGGCATCATCTGAAAATCTACAAACAACAAATGCTGGAAAGGGTGTGGAGAAAAGGAAGCCTCTTCCACTATTGTTGGGAATATAAATTGATACAGTCACTATGGAGAACAATATGGAGTTTCTTAAGAAACTAATAATAGAATTACCATATGATACAGCAATCCCAGTACTGGACATATACCCAGACAAAACCATAAATCAAAAAGAGACATTCACCGTAATGTTCATTGCATCACTATTTACAATATCGAGGTAATGGAAGCAACCTAAATGCCCACAGACAGACGAATGCATAAAGATGTGGTACATATATAAAATGGAATATTACTAAGCCATGAAAGGAATGAAATTGGGTCATTTGTAGAGACGTCGATGGATCTAGAGACTGTCATACAGAGTGAAGTAAGTCAGAAAGAGAAAAACAAATCTTGTATATTCATGCATATATGTGGAACCTAGAAAAACTGTACAGATTAACCGTTTTGCAAGGCATAAATAGAGCAACAGATGTAGACAACAATCGTATGGACAACAAGGGGGGAAAGCTCTTGGGGGTGGTGGTGGTGGGAGGAGTTGAGAGATTGGGATTGGCATGTAAACATTTATATGTATAAAATAGATAACCAATAAGAACCTGCTGTATAAAAATATAAAATAAAATTCAAAATTAAAAAGAAATAAAATTTAAAAAATAAAACAGAAAAAACAATTATTCCCTTCACATACATGTATTTATATGAATAAATTATTTCCATGCTTATATCTGTAAATACAAAAAAGAGGAATAAAATCTACCTTGAACCAAAAACAAAAAAGAGAAAAAAAAAACAGAACCCACCAGTTACTCAGAGGAAAACCGTATCAGGGCACTTGCTCCAGTTGTAAACAATTCTGAAGTTGGTCAGTGGTGGGGAATCGTCTCCCATTCAGCCAGCAGCCCCCACACAACAAGCGTCCTCATTGCAAAGCTGGGGCACCGTGCCGAGGCATCTGTGAGTAAACGTGAGCTGAGCCCCAGGCCAGTTGCTGCTGAACTGTTCCCACCCTTCCCAGGTAAAACACCTGAATATATACAAGGACTTGAAAGCCTAGAGGAAGGGCCATGGAGCCACACGAGTGACAGCATGCCAGCTGACTTGGTGCCTGCAGGCCAGCCAGGATGGTCCTGGCCCTGGGTGCTCTTCTGGAAGATTTCCATTTCCCTGCCTGAGATACCCGTCCTGTCCCTGCCCCCACTGCTTTTTTCCTTCCTCACCTCTGCCCAGGGAGCAATTCCAGCAGCAGGTATGGGTGACACATCCTCTTCTTTAGCAGGTGGCAGCCTGGCAACTGCTGCAGAAAGTCCAGCAGAGCCCCACTCACACTGGGCCACCCACAAAGCCGTGGCCTCTCACTCCCTCCCACCAGCCCAGCCCCGAGACTGCTGACAGGGCAGAGAAAATGGCGTCAGACACAGCTGCAGGGGCTCTTGCTGCCTGGAGTGGTATTTATATTGATCTCAACCCAGGCACACCTGGGGAGGGCTGGCCGGCACCGTAAGGCTGCCCAGGTCAGCCAATCGTCACCCCTCAGGGGCTCACAGTTGCAGAAAATGGAACTTGCTGAACCGGCCAGGTCCAAGGAACAGGTGTGGGCTCCTGAGAGTCAGGATAGACAAGGGGCTGCAGCTTTGGCTTGTTTTCTAATCATTTTATCTGGCCCATGAGTGGGAGACAACTTCAAGAAAACCCTCTCCTAATGAGAGGAACCCAGGAGTCAGGGAGAGGAGGGGTGGGTGGTGGTTGGAGACAGAGGCCTGGTGCCCCGGGTGCAGTGGAAGTCTCTGGAAGACCAGGTGGAGGGAGGCCACACAGAGTGATGCCCAGGGTCACAGACCTGTCGGAGCTGCTGTTTGTTAGTTCAAGTCCTGCTCTGAGGTGCTCTGTGTCAGCTCTGAGCGACAGGTGAGCTGGGGGTGCTCTTCAATGAGGGCTATGTGCACGGTTCCTGTGTGCCCAGCCCTGCCACGGTACCTGCAAGGGTAGCTCTGTATCCTGGGAGGGGCCTGACCACGAGAGCCCCGTGGGCTGGCTTGGGGGTGGGGTACCTGCCCAGGAGAGCTCCATATCCTGGGATTGGCCTGACCACGAGAGCTCCATGGGCTGCTGGGGACCTGGTAAAGGATGTCAGGACAGTCAGTGAAGCCACCGAGGATATACCTCCAGTTGCTCCTAATTCCTACACCCTGCTGGTCATTCTACCAACCACCAGGACATGGTATTCTGTATTAGTCTTCAATGATGCCTTCTTTTGTATTCCATTAGTCCCAGAGTCACAAGAAATTTTGGCTTGTGAGTGGCAGGACTCAACATACAACTAAAACAATACTTCCGGGCCGTCTTGCCCCAAGGGTTCAAAAATTCCCACACCATCTTTGGGGAAAGCTTAGCTAAAGACCGAAAAGTTCTACCTCTGGAAAAGGAAACCCTCCTTCAATATGCAGACGACATTCTGATCGCCAGCCCTACTAAGGAGGCCTCTGAACTACCAAGCCAATAAAGGATAGAAGTTGTCCAAGAAAAAGCTCAAATATCACAGACTGCGGTGACCTGCCTGGGCTTCATTCTCACACAAGGTCGGAGAAGCCCATCCCAGGAAAGGGAAGAAACCATTTGCAGCCTTACCCCTTTCTAAAACGAGAAGACAGCTTAGGGGTTCCTGGGGAGGCCAGGGTTTGCTGCTTCTGGATCCCTAACTACAGTCTACTAGCTGGGCCTCTATATGAAACACTGAAAGGAAAAGATGATGATCCTTTTGAACAGAATCCAGAAGTGGCCTTTCAAGAATGGAAAGAGCAGTCAATTCAGACCCTTGCCCTGGAACTCCCTAATTGAGCTAAACCCTTTGACCTTTCCATTCCCGGTGAAAGGTGAATCGCCATTGGAGAATTAGTGCAAAAACTGGGACCACTTGAAATGGAACAACGCAAGAATGCCATCCAGGTAGGATAAACTACAGTCACCAAGGGGCTTGGCCCACTGCCACATCTGGCCAAGATACTGGCGGTATCTAAAAACCTGGAAATCAGCAGCCCAAAAGGCCACCTCCCTCCTAAGGGAAAAGGACCCCACGTGGTGATCCTAATCACCAACCATGCCCTGAAGTTGCAGGGTTCGCTCCGTGGGCACACCGACCTCGAGTGAGGAGGCCCTCCAACTCCAACATCCAGAGAGATAACCGGGGGCAGCAGGGCACCATGACGACTCGTGTGAACATCACTTGACCTGGAGTTTCTCTCATAAAACAACAATAGTGTGTCCCGAAGGAGTAGACTACTGCTTGCAGGACTTACTGCACCCGGAGGGGAGCTAATAATCTTGGCGGGGGAACCGTATATCACACTGTCACCATAGAAAAGCCTACAGACACCGTGATGATGGTGGCCAATAAGACCGGCTGGACTCCTGTTTACTTCAAAAGGCTGTTGACTCAGTGGCCATCATAGTCCTTGATCACCACTGACCCTGGACTGTCTGGGAGTTGAGCGGGCAGGGCTCTGACACCTGGTGCTGTTTTTACGTTAATTCAGGGACCTAATTGAAGAAAGAGCAGACTACTGGACAGAGCATCTAGGCTGGCAGAAACGGTCAGCCTAAGGTGGCCGAACAAATGTGGGGCGGGGTGAAACCGGCACCCACAGCGTCTCTGCACATCTCTTTCCTGGACCCTTAAAGGTCATTAGAATCTATAACACTTCCAATGCTGGTGCTCAGGCGGACGAGCAGGGAGGCAGGGGTCCTGGGGCCAATCAACGTCACCTGGAGGCTGCTGGGGAGAAGTTCTGACCCTCGTCCCCTGGTATGAGGGCTCCCAACTCAGCACTCAGCAGTTACAGAAGAAGGGTCTGCACCCTCAGCACTCCAAGAATGAGGAATGGGACAAAAGGCAGAGGAGGGGTTTGTCCCCAGCAAAGCCCATTAAAAATCCCTGGGAGATAAAAATAGAATCTGGGCAATAAAGTCAAGTCTGACCTTTTTTATCCTTTGTGCTTTGTCTAATTTCACGTGCTCCTAGGGTCCCGCATACAGAGGTTCCACACCCGGCACTTCAGACCAGATTTCCTAGTGCAGAATGGCTGGGTCGACACCTCAGCTCCTGGGGCCCAGTGCAGACTCCGAGATATAGAGCCTGAGCTGCAGCCAACCCGGCCCTCGAGAGCTCCGCCCCCTCCCTCCCACTGACTCTGACAGGATCTCTACACAGCAGCCCAGCCCACAGCCCACGGGGTAGTGCATGCTCTCACCTCTCCATTCTCTGATCAAAATATAAAGTTTCCTTTGCTTGTGAACCAAACTCAGTCTCGATCTGTTGGCCCCAATGACACTGGGCAGGGGGACACTTGTTGGGGTCCACTCTGGAGGATCAGTAACAGAAATTGAGACTACTGTAACTTCAATGAACAGATGTGTGAGCCAAACTGTAGTTAACATAGAACAGTTTATAAGGCTCGGGTAAAATAAGATGTTTCTAACACTTCCATTTGATATTTCCATCACTTTATTATAAGCAAGTTCAGTGAAAAGGTTTGTCTTATTTGTCAGGTCAATATTAGAGAAATGAAGTGATTTCTTTCCAAGGATGTACATCTAATAATCTTGGTTAAAGCTTCAATCTTGTTTTAAATGCTTTTCCATTGAAAATGATACCTCTCTTTCAGCTCCCCCATTTCTGAGAAGTATAAAATCTTATAATTTATTATTACCAAAGGGGAAAGGTGGGAGGAGGGATAAATTAACAGTTTGGAATTAAAACATACACACTGCTATGTATAAAATAGATCATCAACAAGGAACTACGTATAGCACAGGGAACTACACTCAATATTTTGCAATAACCTATAAGGGGAAATAATCGGAAAAAGAATAGATATTTTTATTGACATCATCTATCAATGACAGTTAAAGTGTAACCTAAGGGAAGCCGGTGGTGAGTGCTTCTGACCCTGAAGACTTCAATCATCTAAAGTTTGGACTCTGCCTACTTCCCAAGGCCCTTAATGAACATATGTGTAGCCGTAGCTTAAAAATTTCCCCAGTTTGGGTTTCGGGGAGACACTGATTTTGAAAAAGCCCTGGTGTTCTCCTTACATGAATGGGACCCTTCCTACTGCTAAAACATGTCTGTCACACCCAGAGGATGGTATACCGTCTGATCGGGAAGAATTTGGAAAAGGCATCTCATCTCCTCATCTCCTGGTGCTCGGGTTCACCCCTCCAGCGTCTTTACTAACAGTCTCCCCACTTGGAGATGTCAGCACTGTCAACATCCTGTTGCGTACAGTTTGGAATTTGCCCAGAGGATGAAGCGGAAGGATGAGGAACAATGAGAGACAAGTCCTAGGTGTTCAGACAGGCACATGTCACTCTAATTTCCAATCAGGAAGACGAATTGACCAAAGGCTAGGGTTGCCCATGGAAACAGTATAGGGCTTGAGGAAATCCCACTGCTTTGTGGCCAGTTCCCATAAACACAAGTTGAACAATGGAACTCAGGGGCAGTAAAATTCACGAAACTGCAGAGTTGAAAATATCTATCACTGAAAAATGTCTTGAGGAAAGTCAAAGAAAAGGATTGGTAAGCAAGGGAGAATGGCAGGAAAGGGATTTGAGGAGGTAGAAAGGACTCGCCATTAAGCACAAGAAAAGGGGCTGAACATTGCCAACATTGCAGTTGGCCAAAAAGGCTGTATGCGTTTTTTTCTGTATATATTCAAGAAAAGGGCATACACTTTTTTAGCCAACCAAACAGGTGGGCACTGGAAATCAATACTACAAAAGATATCACTTCGCATCAGTCAGAAAAGCCATCCTCATAAAGTGTAAACACCAGAAATGCAGGACAGGGCAAGGAGAAGAGGGAGCCCTGTGAGGCTTATAGTGGAAATGTATATTGCCAACGGCCATTCTGGAGAAGTGTATTGTGTTTACTAAAGCATCTAAAAAATGAGCTACAGAGCATAGGGCACTTGCACTCATGGGCGTATATCTTGGGAAAAACAAAAATCGAGAGGACACAGGCACCCCAATGTTTACTGCCTCTCTGTTTAAAAGATCCTCGACTAGGATATAACTTAAATGTCTCTGGAGGGAAAAAATGGATAGAGATGTGGTACTTATGTAGAGTGGAATATTACTCAGCCTGGAAATCAATGAAATATGGCCAGTTGTAACAACTCCGGAGGAGTTACGTATGATCATTCTAAGTGACATAATTCAAAAAGAAAAAGACACATATCATAAGATATCACTTAAAGGTGGAATCCAAAATGGCTACACATGAAATAAATTACAAAACAAAAACATAGTCAAATATGTAGAAAACACGCGTAAGGCTGCTAAACGGGAAAGGTGGGGAGGGGTGAGGCATCATCCAGGAGGTTGAAATTAGCAAAGATACCATTCCAAATACCAAACTGATAATCAACAAGGCCTACACGGTAGCTAAAAGAACTGCACTCAGCACACTCAAGTCACCGGAAAAGAATATCTATGACTGGTAAGAATCTGAAAAAGAATTTATTGATGTCTCTCTGTACGTGAATCAAGTGGATGTACAGCAGCAAGAAACAGAGCTTTGAAAATCAGTTGTAACCAATATAGTAATAAATTGAAAAAAATAAACGACAGAGAGACAGAGAAAACCTCTTACAACTTTTCCTCAGGGACGGTGATGCAACATGGATTGAACACATCTAGACCCACAGCAGGATGAGACATAAGGCTGGAAACTGTTCGCGCTAAGAGAAATGTGAGGTTGGGTGAGGAAATGCACACCCTTTAAAGTAATACTACCTGGTACCCATTCAATGGGTCCCAAATCTGCAGGTTCAAGGAATCTTCCTACAGCTAAAACATGCATGGAAAACATGCATGGAAAACACCATGTGATCGGGAGATGTGTCTAAAATGCACCTCATTTATCCTCTCCTGGTGCTCCTGTTCATCATTCCAGCCACGTTACTTAGAATCTCCCCACTTAGAGAATCAGCACATTTAAACTTCTGTTTCACACATTTTGCAAATTGTGAGGAGGATGAACGGGAAGAGGGGGAACCAATGAGAGAATAGTTGTAGGGGTTTGGACGGGCACATGTCACTCTAATTTCCCATTAAGAGTAAGAATTAAAAAAAGGCTCAGCCCGCCTCGCCGGAGCCAAAATAGGGCCTGAAGCAATCCTGCGGCTTTGAGGCCAGCTCACAAAAGAGCAACTTAAAAAATGGAGCTCAGGGTCACTGCAATTCACAAACCTGCAGAGTTATAAATGAAAACTAACGTCCAAAAATATGTTGAGGTAAGGCAAAGAAGAGGATCTGAATGCAAGACAGAATTGCAAGAAACAGATTTCAAGAGATAGATTGGACTCGTCCTTAAAGTACATGAAAAGCGGCAGAATTTCGACAATGATGTAGTTGGCCCAAAAGGGAGTATGCGTTTTTTCCTGAATATATCCAGGAAAAAACGCATACGCACTTTATGGGCAACCAAGCAAGCAAGCAATGCAAATGTGCACAACAAAGAAGTCTCATTTCCCACCGGTCAAAAGGGCCATCCGAAAAAATTGTAAAAACCAGAAATGCAGGACAGGCCATGGAGAACAGGGAGCCTTTATACGCTGATGGACAGTGTGTGAACTGCCGAGAGCCACTCTGGAGAAGTGTATGGTGGTTCCTAAATCATCTAAAAAACAGAGCTACAGAGCATAGGGCACTTCCAATCATGGAAGTATATCTAGGGAAGTCTAAAAATCAACAAGACACAAGCACACCACAGTTTAGGGCTACTCTGTTTACAAGAACCTCAACTTCAGTACACCTTAAATATCCCAGGAAAGAGAACAATGGATAAAGAAAATGTGGTACTTATGTACAATGGAATATCTCTTCACCATGAAATCAATGTAATAAGGCTAGTAGAAGGATAAAGAGTGGATTTAGGTCCGATAATACTACTTGAAATAAGTCAAACAGAAAAAGAAACATATCATAAGATATCACTTATAGAGGGAGGATAAATATGGCTGCACAAAAAATGAATTACAAAACAGAACAGTGTCTCACATTTAGAAAACACACTTATGTCAGCTTAAGGGGAAAGGAGAGGTGGGGTGATGCATAAAACCAGAGTTTGAAATTAGCACAGATACCGTTCAATAAACCAAATAGGTATTAGACAAGATCTACACCTTGCTCAATGAACTGGCCTCAACACACCCTATACACCGCAGAGAAATATATCTGAGTAATAAGAATCTTAAAACCCATGTATTGATATATCTCCATAAGGGAATCAAGTGTGTGCAGAGCGGCACAAACACAGCAGTGAAAATGAGCTAAACCCCATTATAGAAATAAATTTTAAAACCAAAACGCAGAAACAATGAAAGAGAGAAAAATTCTTACAAAATTCGCTCAGGGGCTGTGATGCAACCTGTAATGACCACATATAAACCCACAGCTGGATAAGACATAAGGCTGGACACTTGGGGCTGAGAGCATTGGTGAGCTTTGGTGAGCAACTGCCGAAAGTTTAATGCAATACTTCATACTACTCATTCCAAGGGTCCCAACACTCCAGGTTGAAGGGAATCTTCCTACAGCTAAACCATGCATGGGGAATCCAGCAGATGGTATACCATATGATCGGGAAAGGTTTCTAAAACGCACCTCATTTTCCTCTCCTGGGGCTCCGGATCAACATTCCAGCCACTTTACTAACAACATCTCCACATGGAGAGTCAATGCCTTTAAGTTCCGGTATCGCACAGTCTGCAGTTAGTGCGGAGGATGAATGGGAATAGGGGGAACCAGTGAGAAAATAGCTGTAGCGGTTTCAATGGGCACATGTCACTCTAATTTCACATCAGGAAGAAGAATTAAACAAAGGCAGAGCAAGGCGCCCCAGAAGAAGGATAGGGCCTGAAGAAATCCTGTGGATATGAGGCAAGATCACAAAAATAAGAGCTGAAAAATGGAGCTAAGGGCCACTGCAATTCAAAAACCTGCAGAGTTATAAAGGCCAACTATTTGCCAAAAGTATATTGAGGTAAGGCTATGAAGAGGCACTGACAGCAAGGCAGAATTGCAGGAAACCGATTTCAAGAGGTAGACAGGAACTGCATTGAAAACATATGAAAAGACTCAGAACGTCGACAATGATGCACTTGGCCAAAAAGGGCGTATGCGTTTCTTCCTGAATATATTCAGGAAGAAACGCATACGCCCTTTCTGGCCAACCAAGCAAGCTTGCAAAGGAAATCTGCACTACAATGAAGTCTCACTGCCCCCCGGTCAAAAGGGCCATCTGAAAAAAGTGTAAAATCCAGAAAGGCAGGACAGGCCAAGGAGAACTGGGAGCCTTTTTGTGCTTATGGGCAGGATGTAAATTGCCAACAGCCACTCTGGAGAAGTGTATGGTGTTTCCTGAAACATCTAAAAAACAAAGCAACAGAGCCTAGGGCACTTCCACTTATGGTCCTATAGCTTAGTGAAATTAAAATCAAAAAGACACAGCCACCCCAAAGTTTGGGACGGCTCTGTTTACAAGAACCTCGTTTACGGTACAAGTTCAATATCGTAGAAAGCAAAAAATGGATAAAGAAGTTGTGGTACATACGTAGAATGCAATATCATTCAGCAATGAAATCTATGTCATCAGGCCCGTAGCAGCATAATGAGTGGATTCAGGTACGATGATTCTAAGTGAAATAAGTCACACAGAAAAAGAAACATCATAAGATATCCCTAATACACGGAATGTAAACTTGGCTACCCAGGAAATGAATTACAAAACAGAACAGGGTCTCAAATGTAGAACCAACTTATGCTTGCTAAAGGGGAAAGGTGAGTTGGGGTGCTGCATAAAACCAGAGATTGAAATTAACACAGATACCTTTCCATAAGCCAAATATGTAATAGACAAGAGCTACTGCTTGCTCAACGAAGTGGACTCAACACCACATATTAAACGCCTAAGAATATACCTGACTAGTAAGAATCTTAAAACCTATGGATTTATATGTCTCCAAAAGAGAATCAAGCGTGTGCACAGCGGCATAAACGCAGCAGTGATAGGATTGGTGAGGTTCGGTGAGCAAATGCAGACCCTTTCAAGTCATATTGCATGGTACACATTCCATGGGTCTCAACTCTCCAGGTTTAAGGTATTCTTCCTTCAGCTAAAACATGTATGTGGAACCCCGAGTATGATCCAACGTGTGATCGGGAAATGTGTTCAAATGTGTCTCAGGTTTCGTCCCCTGGTACTCGGGTGCAACATTCCAGACGCTTTCCTAACACTCTCCCCACTTGGAGAGTCAGTGCCTTTAACCTCCTGTTTGGCCCAGTTTGCAATTTCTGCGTAAGATGAACAGGAATAGGGAGAACCAATGAGAGACTAGCTGGAGGTGTCTGGATGGGCAAATTTAACTCTCATTGCCCACCCGGAAGAGGAATTAACCAAAGGCTCAGCGTGCCGTGCCGGAACCACACTAGGGCCTGAAGCAATCCTGCGGTGTTGCGGCCAGCTCACAAGAATGCGAGTTGAAGAAAGGAGCTCAGGGGCCCTGTAATTCACAAACCTGCAGAGTTATACATGACAGCTATCGTCCAAAAATATATTGAAGTAAGGCTGCCAAGAGGACTTGAAAGCGGGTCAGAATTGCAGGAAACCGATTTCAGGAGGTAGACTGGAATTGCATGTAAAGCATAGGAAAAGAGGCAGAACGTCCACAATGATGCACTTGGCCAAAAAGGGCGTATGCGTTTTTACCTGAATATATTCAGGAAAAAATGCATACGCCCTTTTTGGCCAAACAAGCAAGCTTGCAAAGGAAATCTGCACTACAATGAAGTCTCACTGCTCCCAGGTCAAAAGGGCCATCTGAAAAAAGAGTAAAATCCAGAAAGGCAAGACAGGCCATGGAGAACTGGTAGTTTTGTTATGCCAATGGGCGTGATGTAAATTGCCAACAGCCACTCTGGAGAAGTGTATGGTGTTTCCTGAAACATCTAAAAAACAAAGCAACAGAGCCTAGGGCACTTCCACTTATGGTGCTATAGCTTAGGGAAATTAAAATAAAAAAGACACAGCTACCCCAAAGTTTGGGACGGCTCTGTTTACAAGAACCTCGTTTACGGTACAAGTTCAATATCGCAGAAAGCGAAAAATGGATAAAGAAGTTGTGGTACTTACGTACAATGCAATATCACTCAGCAATGAAATCTATCTCATCAGGCCAGTAGCAGCATAATGAGTGGATTGAGGTACGATGATTCTAAGTGAAATAAGTCACACAGAAAAAGAAACATCATAAGATATCACTAATACACAGAATGTAAACTTGGCTACACAGGAACTGAATTACAAAACAGAATAGGGTCTCAAATGTAGAAAACCAACTTATGCTTGCTTAAGGGGAAAGGTGAGTTGGGGTGCTGCATAAAAGCAGAGATTGAAATTAGCACAGATACCTTTCCATAAGACAAATATGTAATAGAAAAGAGCTACTCCCTGCTCAACGAAGTGGACTCAACACCCCATATTAAACGCCTAAGAATATACCTGACTAGTAAGAATCTTAAAACCTATGGATTTATATGTCTCCGAAAGAGAATCAAGCGTGTGTACAGCGGCATAAACGCAGCAGTGATAGGATTGGTGAGGTTCGGTGAGCAAATGCAGACCCTTTGAAGTCATATTGCATGGTACCCATTCCATGGTTCTCAACTCTCCAGGTTTAAGGGATTCTTCCTTCAGCTAAAACATGCATGTGGAACCCAGAGTATGATCCACCGTGTGATCGGGAAATGTGTTCAAATGTGTCTCAGATTTCGTCCCCTGGTACTCGGGTGCAACATTCCAGACGCTTTACTAACACTCTCCCCACTTGCAGAGTCAGTGCCTTTAATCTGCTGTTGGGCCCAGTTTGCAATTTCGACGGAAAATGAACAGGAATAGGGAGAACCAATGAGAGACTAGCTGGAGGTGTCTGGATGGGCAAATTTAACTCTCATTTCTCACCAGGAAGAGGAATTAACGTAAGGCTCAGCATGCCATGCCAGTATCACACTAGGGCCTGAAGCAATCCTGCAGTGTTGCGGCCAGCTCACAAGAAAGCGAGTTGAAGAAAGGAGCTCAGGGTCCCTGTAATTCACAAACCTGCAGAGATATAAATGACAGCTATCGTCCAAAAATATATTGAAGTAAGGCTGCCAAGAGGACTTGAAAGCGGGGCAGAATTGCAGGAAACCGATTTCAGGAGGTAGACTGGAATTGCATGTAAAGCATAGGAAAAGAGGCAGAACGTCCACAATGATGCACTTGGCCAAAAAGGGCGTATGCGTTTTTTCCTGAATATATTCAGGAAAAAACGCATACGCCCTTTTTGGCCACCCAAGCAAGCTTGCAAAGAAATCTGCACTACAATGAAGTCTCACTGCCCCCCGGTCAAAAGGGCCATCTGAAAAAAGTGTAAAATCCAGAAAGGCAGGACAGGCCATGGAGAACTGGGAGCCTTGTTATGCTGATGGGCAGGATGTAAATTGCCAACAGCCACTCTGGAGAAGTGTATGGTGGTTCCTGAAATATCTAAAAAACAAAGCAACACAGCCTAGGGCATTTCCACTTATGGTCCTATAGCTTAGGGAAATTAAAATCAAAAAGACACAGCCACCACAATGTTTGGGACGGCTCTGTTTACAAGAACCTCGTTTACGGTACAAGTTCAATATCGCAGAAGGCGAAAAATGGATAAAGAAGTTGTGGTACTTACGTACAATGCAATATCACTCAGCAATGAAATGTATGTCATCAGGCCAGTAGCAGCATAATGAGTGGATTCAGGTACGATGATTCTAAGTGAAATAAGTCACACAGAAAAAGAAACATCATAAGATATCACTAATACACAGAATGTAAACTTCTCTACATAGGAACTGAATTACAAAACAGAATAGGGTCTCAAATGTAGAAAACCAACTTATGTTTGCTTAAGGGGAAAGGTGAGTTGGGGTGCTGCATAAAACCAGAGATTGAAATTAACACAGATACCTTTCCATAAGAAAAATATATAATAGACAAGAGCTACTCCTTGCTCAAAGAAGTGGACACAACACCCCATATTAAACGCCTAAGAATATGCCTGACTAGTAAGAATCTTAAAACCTATGGATATATATGTCTCCGAAAGAGAATCAAGCGTGTGTACAGCGGCATAAAAGCAGCAGTGATAGGATTGGTGAGGTTCGGTGAGCAAATGCAGACCCTTTGAAGTCATATTGCATGGTACCCATTCCATGGTTCTCAACTCTCCAGGTTTAAGGGATTCTTCCTTCAGCTAAAACATGCATGTGGAACCCAGAGTATGATCCACCGTGTGATCGGGAAACGTGTTCAAATGTGTCTCAGTTTTCGTCCCCTGGTACTCGGGTGCAACATTCCAGACGCTTTACTAACACTCTCCCCACTTGGAGAGTCAGTGCTTTTAACCTCCTGTTTGGCCCAGTTGGCAATTTCTCCGGAAAATGAACAGGAATAGGGAGAACCAATGAGAGACTAGCTGGAGGTGTCTGGACGGGCAAATTTAACTCTCATTTCCCATCATGAAGAGGAATTAACCAAAGGCTCAGCGAGCCATGCCGGAACCACACAAGGGCCTGAAGCAATCCTGCGGTGTTGCGGCCAGCTCACAAGAAAGCGAGTTGAAGAAAGGAGCTCAGGGGCACTGTAATTTACAAACCTGCAGAGTTATAAATGACAGCTATCGTCCCCAAATATATTGAAGTAAGGCTGCCAAGAGGACTTGAAAGCGGGGCAGAATTGCAGGAAACCGATTTCAGGAGGTAGACTGGAATTCCATGTAAAGCATAGGAAAAGAGGCAGAACGTCCACAATGATGCACTTGGCCAAAAAGGGCGTATGCGTTTTTTCCTGAATATATTCAGGAAAAAACGCATACGCCCTTTTTGGCCAACCAAGCAAGCTTGCAAAGAATATCTTCACTACAATGAAGTCTCACTGCCCCCCGGTCAAAAGGGCCATCTGAAAAAAGTGTAAAATCCTGAAAGGCAGGACAGGCCATGGAGAACTGGAAGCCTTGTTATGCTGAGGGGCGGGATGTAAATTGCCAACAAACACTCTGGAGAAGTGTATGGTGTTTCCTGAAACATCTAAAAAACAAAGAAACAGAGCCTAGGGCACTTCTACTTATGGTACTATAGCTTAGGGAAATTAAAATCAAAAAGAAACAGCCACCCCAAAGTTTGGGACGGTTCTGTTTACAAGAACCTCGTTTACGGTACAAGTTCAATATCGCAGAAAGCGAAAAATGGATAAAGAAGTTGTGGTCCTTACGTACAATGCAATATCACTCAGCAATTAAATCTATGTCATCAGGCCCGTAGCAGCATAATGAGTGGATTCAGGTACGATGATTCTAAGTGAAATAAGTCACACAGAAACAGAAGCATCATAAGATATCACTAATACACGGAAGGTAAACTTGGCTACACAGGAACTGAATTACAAAACAGAATAGGGTCTCAAATGTAGAAAACCTACTTATGCTTGCTTAAGGGGAAAGGTGAGTTGGGGTGCTGCATAAAACCAGAGATTGAAATTAGCACAGATACCTTTCCATAAGCCAAATACGTAATAGACAAGAGCTACTGCTTGCTCAACGAAGTGGACTCAACACCCCATATTAAACGCCTAAGAATATACCTGACTAGTAAGAATCTTAAAGCCTATGGATTGATATGTCTCCGAAAGAGAATCAAGCGTGTGTACAGCGACATAAACGCAGCAGTGATAGGAATGGTGAGGTTCGGTGAGCAAATGCAGACCCTTTGAATTCATATTGCATGGTACCCATTCCATGGGTCTCAACTCTCCAGGTTTAAGGTATTCTTCCTTCAGCTAAAACAGGCATGTGGAACCCAGAGTATGATCCACCGTGTGATCGGGAAACGTGTTCAAATGTGTCTCAGTTTTCATCCCCTGGTACTCGGGTGCAACATTCCAGACGCTTTACTAACACTCTCCCCACTTGGAAAGTCAGTGCCTTTAACCTCCTGTTTGGCCCAGTTGGCAATTTCTGCGGAAAATGAACAGGAATAGGGAGAACCAATGAGAGACTAGCTGGAGGTGTCTGGCCGGGCAAATTTAACTCTCATTTCCCACCAGGAGGAGGAATTAACCAAAGGCTCAGCGAGCCATGCCGGAACCACACTAGGGCCTGAAGCAATCCTGCGGTGTTGCGGACAGCTCACAAGAAAGCGAGTTGAAGAAAGGAGCTCAGGGGCTCTGTAATTCACAAACCTGCAGAGTTATAAATGAAAGCTATCGTCCAAAAATATATTGAAGTAAGGCTGCCAAGAGGACTTGAAAGCGGGGCAGAATTGCAGGAAACCGATTTCAGGAGGTAGACTGGAATTGCATGTAAAGCATAGGAAAAGAGGCAGAACGTCCACAATGATGCACTTGGCCAAAAAGGGCGTATGCGTTTTTTCCTGAATATATTCAGGAAAAAGCGCATACGCCCTTTTTGGGCAACCAAGCAAGCTTGCAAAGGAAATCTGCACTACAATGAAGTCTCACTGCCCCCCGGTCAAAAGGGCCATCTGAAAAGAGTGTAAAATCCAGAAAGGCAGGACAGGCCATGGAGAAGTGGGAGCCTAGTTAGGCTGATGGGCGGGATGTAAATTGCCAACAGCCACTCTGGAGAAGTGTATGGTGTTTCCTGAAACATCTAAAAAACAAAGCAACAGAGCCTAGGGCACTTCCACTTATGGTCTTATAGCTTAGGGAAATTAAAATCAAAAAGACACAGCCACCCCAAAGTTTGGGACGGCTCTGTTTACAAGAACCTCGTTTACGGTACAAGTTCAATATCGCAGAAAGTGAAAAATGGATAAAGAAGTTGTGGTACTTACGTACAATGCAATATCACTCAGCAATGAAATCTATGTCATCAGGCCAGTAGCAGCATAATGAGTGGATTCAGGTACGATGATTCTAAGTGAAATAAGTCACAAAGAAAAAGAAACATCATAAGATATCACTAATACACGGAATGTAAACTTGGCTACACAGGAACTGAATTACAAAACAGAATAGGGTCTCAAATGTAGAAAACCAACTTATGCTTGCTTAAGGGGAAAGGTGAGTTGGGGTGCTGCATAAAACCAGAGTTTGAAATTACCACAGATACATTTCCATAAGCCAAATATGTAATAGACAAGAGCTACTGCTTGCTCCACGAAGTGGACTCAACACCCCATATTAAACGCCTAAGAATATACCTGACTAGTAAGAATCTTAAAACCTATGGATTTATATGTCTCCGAAAGAGAATCAAGCGTGTGTACAGTGGCATAAACGCAGCAGTGATAGGATTGGTGAGGTTCGGTGAGCAAATGCAGACCCTTTGAAGTCATATTGCATGGTACCCCTTCCATGGTTCTCAACTCTCCAGGTTTAAGGGATTTTTCTTTCAGCTAAAACATGCATCTGGAACCCAGAGTATGATCCACCGTGTGATCGGGAAACGTGTTCAAATGTGTCTCAGGTTTCGTCCCCTGGTACTCGGGTGCAACATTCCAGACGCTTTACTAACACTCTCCCCACTTGGAGAGTCAGTGCTTTTAACCTCCTGTTTGGCCCAGTTGGCAATTTCTCCGGAAAATGAACAGGAATAGGGAGAACCAATGAGAGACTAGCTGGAGGTGTCTGGACGGGCAAATTTAACTCTCATTTCCCATCATGAAGAGGAATTAACCAAAGGCTCAGAGAGCCATGCCGGAACCACACTAGGGCCTGAAGCAATCCTGCGATGTTGCGGCCAGCTCACAAGAAAGCGAGTTGAAGAAAGGAGCTCAGGGGCACTGTAATTTACAAACCTGCAGAGTTATAAATGACAGCTATCGTCCACAAATATATTGAAGTAAGGCTGCCAAGAGGACTTGAAAGCGGGGCAGAATTGCAGGAAACCGATTTCAGGAGGTAGACTGGAATTCCATGTAAAGCATAGGAAAAGAGGCAGAACGTCCACAATGATGCACTTGGCCAAAAAGGGCGTATGCGTTTTTTCCTGAATATATTCAGGAAAAAACGCATACGCCCTTTTTGGCCAACCAAGCAAGCTTGCAAAGAATATCTTCACTACAATGAAGTCTCACTGTCCCCCGGTCAAAAGGGCCATCTGAAAAAAGTGTAAAATCCTGAAAGGCAGGACAGGCCATGGAGAACTGGAAGCCTTGTTATGCTGAGGGGCGGGATGTAAATTGCCAACAAACACTCTGGAGAAGTGTATGGTGTTTCCTGAAACATCTAAAAAACAAAGAAACAGAGCCTAGGGCACTTCTACTTATGGTCCTATAGCTTAGGGAAATTAAAATCAAAAAGAAACAGCCACCCCAAAGTTTGGGACGGTTCTGTTTACAAGAACCTCGTTTACGGTTCAAGTTCAATATCGCAGAAAGCGAAAAATGGATAAAGAAGTTGTGGTCCTTACGTACAATGCAATATCACTCAGCAATTAAATCTATGTCATCAGGCCCGTAGCAGCATAATGAGTGGATTCAGGTACGATGATTCTAAGTGAAATAAGTCACACAGAAACAGAAGCATCATAAGATATCACTAATACACGGAAGGTAAACTTGGCTACACAGGAACTGAATTACAAAACAGAATAGGGTCTCAAATGTAGAAAACCAACTTATGCTTGCTTAAGGGGAAAGGTGAGTTGGGGTGCTGCATAAAACCAGAGATTGAAATTAGCACAGATACCTTTCCATAAGCCAAATACGTAATAGACAAGAGCTACTGCTTGCTCAACGAAGTGGACTCAACACCCCATATTAAACGCCTAAGAATATACCTGACTAGTAAGAATCTTAAAGCCTATGGATTGATATGTCTCCGAAAGAGAATCAAGCGTGTGTACAGCGGCATAAACGCAGCAGTGATAGGAATGGTGAGGTTCGGTGAGCAAATGCAGACCCTTTGAATTCATATTGCATGGTACCCATTCCATGGGTCTCAACTCTCCAGGTTTAAGGTATTCTTCCTTCAGCTAAAACATGCATGTGGAACCCAGAGTATGATCCACCGTGTGATCGGGAAACGTGTTCAAATGTGTCTCAGTTTTCGTCCCCTGGTACTCGGGTGCAACATTCCAGACGCTTTACTAACACTCTCCCCACTTGGAGAGTCAGTGCCTTTAACCTCCTGTTTGGCCCAGTTTGCAATTTCTGCAGAAAATGAACAGGAATAGGGAGAACCAATGAGAGACTAGCTGGAGGTGTCTGGACGGGCAAATTTAACTCTCATTTCCCACCAGGAAGAGGAATTAACCTAAGGCTCAGCATGCCATGCCAGGACCACACTAGGGCCTGAAGCAATCCTGCAGTGTTGCGTCCAGCTCACAAGAAAGCGAGTTGAAGAAAGGAGCTCAGGGGCACTGTAATTCACAAACCTGCAGAGTTATAAATGACAGCTATCGTCCAAAAATATATTGAAGTAAGGCTGCCAAGAGGACTTGAAAGTGGGGCAGAATTGCAGGAAACCGATTTCAGGAGGTAGACTGGAATTCCATGTAAAGCATACGAAAAGAAGCAGAACGTCCACAATGATGCACTTGGCCAAAAAGGGCGTATGCGTTTTTTCCTGAATATATTCAGGAAAAAACACATACGCCCTTTTTGGCCAACCAAGCAAGCTTGCAAAGGAAATCTGCACTACAATGAAGTCTCACTGCCCCCCGGTCAAAAGGGCCATCTGAAAAAAGTGTAAAATCTAGAAAGGTAGGACAGGTCATGGAGAACTGGGAGCCTTGTTATGCTGATGGGCGGGATGTAAATTGCCAACAGCCACTCTGGAGAAGTGTATGGTGTTTCCTGAAACATCTAAAAAACAAAGCAACAGAGCCAAGGGCACTTCCACTTATGGTCCTATAGCTTAGGGAAATTAAAATCAAAAAGACACAGCTACCCCAAAGTTTGGGACGGCTCTGTTTACAAGAACCTCGTTTACAGTACAAGTTCAATATCGCAGAAAGCTAAAAATGGATAAGGAAGTTGTGGTACTAACGTACACTGCAATGTCACTCAGCAATGAAATCTCTGTCATCAGGCCCATAGCAGCATAATGAGTGGATTCAGGTACGATGATTCTAAGTGAAATATGTCACACAGAAAAAGAAACATCATAAGATATCACTAATACACGGAATGTAAACTTGGCTACACAGGAACTGAATTACAAAACAGAATAGGGTCTCAAATGTAGAAAACCAACTTATGCTTTCTTAAGGGGAAAGGTGAGTTGGGGTGCTGCATAAAATCAGAGATTAAAATTAGCACAGATACCTTTCCATAAGCCAAATATGTAATAGACAAGAGCTACTGCTTGCTCAACGAAGTAGACTCAACACCCCATATTAAACGCCTAAGAATATACCTGACTAGTAAGAATCTTAAAACCTATGGATTTATATGTCTCCGAAAGAGAATCAAGCGTGTGTACAGTGGCATAAACGCAGCAGTGATAGGATTGGTGAGGTTCGGTGAGCAAATGCAGACCCTTTGAAGTCATATTGCATGGTACCCCTTCCATGGTTCTCAACTCTCCAGGTTTAAGGGATTTTTCTTTCAGCTAAAACATGCATCTGGAACCCAGAGTATGATCCACCGTGTGATCGGGAAACGTGTTCAAATGTGTCTCAGGTTTCGTCCCCTGGTACTCGGGTGCAACATTCCAGACGCTTTACTAACACTCTCCCCACTTGGAGAGTCAGTGCCTTTAACCTCCTGTTTGGCCCAGTTTGCAATTTCTGCGTAAAATGAACAGGAATAGGGAGAACCAATGAGAGACTAGCTGGAGGAGTCTCGACGGGCAAATTTAACTCTCATTTCCCACCAGGAAGAGGAATTAACCAAACGCTCAGCGAGCCATGCCAGAACCACACTAGGGCCTGAAGCAATCCTGCGGTGTTGCGGCCAGCTCACAAGAAAGCGTGTTGAAGAAAGGAGCTCAGGGGCACTGTAATTCACAAACCTGCAGAGTTATAAATGACAGGTATCATCCAAAATTATACTGAAGTAAGGCTGCGAAGAGGACTTGAAAACGGTGCAGAATTGCTTGAAACCGATTTCAGAAGGTACACGGGAGTCGCTCTTAAAGCATAGGAAAAGAGACAGAACTTGGAAAATAATGCACTTGGCAAAAGAGGGCATATGTGTTTTATCCAGAGCTCTCATAACCGAGGGGAGGAGATTCCCAGCAGGCTCCAACTGCCACCTGAAGGCTCACGTTGTCAAGGCAACGTGAGCAAGCCAGGCAGGAGTTACCTCACAGCAGAGGTCCCAGCTCACAGAAGGGTGAGAAAATCAGCCAACATCAGACTCTCACCAGAGGGCCCACATCACCAAGGGGATGGGAACCAGGCAGGAGTGTCTTCACACCAGTGGGGCCACATCATCGAAAGGTGAGGTACTCAGCACATGTGTCCTCAAACCAGAGGACCCACATCACCAAGGGCCTCGGAGTGAGGCAGGCAGGAGTAGCCTCACAACACTGGGCCCATAGAACAAAAAAGTGAGGAATCCAGCAGTTGGAACCTCCCAGCAGGCGGCCCAGAGCACCGAGGCTATGGGATCCAGGCCACAGTGAACTCACAGAAGAGGGCCCATGTCATGAAACTGAGCAACCCAGCCATTGGGACCTCAGAGCAGGAAGCCCACATCCCCATGGGGATATAAATCTGGTAGGAGTGTCCTCGCACCACTGAGAATGTATCAGAAAATTTTGGGAGACCAGCAGTTAGGGCCTGACGCCAGAGGACCCTCATCACCAAGGGAAGGAGGCTCCCAGCAGGCTCCAACTGCCACCAGAGGGCTGATGTCGCCAAGGTGATGTGTGCCAACCAGGCACGAATGACCTCACAGCAGAGGGCCCACCTCAGAGAAGTGTGATGAACCCAGTCAGGATCACACTCGCACCAGAGGGCCCACATCACCAAATGGATTCGAACCAGGCAGGAGTGTCCTCACATGAGTAGGGCCACATCATCTAAAGCTGAGGAACCCAGAACATGTGGCTTCAAACCATAGGACACCCATCATCAAGGGGCTGGGAGTGAGGCAGGCAGGAGGAGCCTCACAAAAGAGGGCCCAAAAATAAGAAAGGTGAGGAGTGACCTCACAGCAGAGGGCCCACCTCACAGAAGGGTGAGGAACACAGCCAGGATCAGACTCTCACCAGAGGGTCCACATCACCAAGGGGATGGGAACAAGGCAGGAGTGTCCCCAAACCAGTGGGACAACATCATCGAAAGGTGAGGATCCCAGCACATGTAGCCTCAAACCAGAGGAACCACATCACTAAGGGGTTCGGAACGAGGCTGGCAGGACCAGCCTCACAACACAGGGTCCATAGAATATAAAAGTTGAGGAATCCAGCAGTTGGAACCTCCCAGCAAGTGGCCCAGAGCACCGAGGCTATGAGATCCAGGCCGCAGTGAACTCACAACAGACGGCCCACATCATGAACCTGTGAGCAGCCCAGCCGTTGGGACCTCAGAACAGAAGGCCCACATCCCCATTGGGATGGGAACCTGGCAGGAGTGGCCTCGCACCACTTAGCACATATCAGAAAATGTTAGGAGCCCAGCAGTTAGGGCCTGACGCCAGGGGGCCCTCATAACTGAGGGGAGGAGACTCCCAGCAGGTTCCAACTGCCAACAGAGGGCCCACGTCTACAAGGAGGCATGCGTCAGCCAGGCAGTAGTGACCTCACAGCAGAGGGCCTATCTCACAGAAGGGTGAGGAACCGAGGCAGGATGAGACTCTCGCCAGAGGGCCCACAACACCAAGGGGATGGAAACCAGTCAGGACTGTCCTCCCACCAGTGGGGCCACATCATCGAAAGGTGAGGAACCCAGCACATGCGGCCTCATATCAGAGGACATACATCACAAAGGGGATGGGAGTGAGGCAGGTAGGAGTAGCTTAAATACAGAGGGCCCAAAGAATAAAAAAGGTGAGGAATCCAGCATTTGGAACCTCCCAGCAGGCGGCCGAGAGCACAGAAGCTATGGGATGCAGGCAGGAGTGAACTAACACCAGAGAGCCCACATCATGAAACTGTGAGCAACCCAGGCGTTGGGACCTCAGAGCAGAAAGCCCACATCCCCATGGGGATGGGAACCTGACAGGAGTGTCCTGGCATCACTGGGCTCACATCAGAAAACGTGGGGAGCCCAGCAGTTATGGCCTGATGCTAGAGGGCCGTCATCACCGAGGGCAGGAGGCTCCCAGCAGGTTCCATGTGCCAACAGAGGGCCCACGTCGCCAAGGTGATGTGTGCAAGTCAGGCAGGATTGACCTCACAGCAGAGGGCCTACCTCACAGAAGAGTGAGGAACCCAGCCAGGATAAGACTGTCACCAGAAGGCCCACATCACCAAGGGGATGGGAACCAGGCAGGAGTGTCCTCACACCAGTGGGGCCACATCATTGAAAGTTGCGGAACCCAGCACATGTGGCCTCAAACCAGAGGACCCACATCACGAAGGGGTTGCGAGTGAGGCAGGCAGGAGGAGCATCGCAACACAGGACCCATAGAATACAAAAGTTGAGGAATCGAGCAGTTGGAACCTCCCAGCAGGCGGCCCAGAGCACAGAGGCTATGGCATCCAGGCCAGAGTGAACTAACAGCAGAGAGCCCACATCATGAAACTGTGAACAACCCAGCCGTTGGGACTTCAGAGCAGAAGACCCACATCCCAATGGGGATGTGAACCTGGATAGAGTGTCTTCGAACCACTGGGCGCACATCACAAAATGTGGGGAGCCCAGCAGTTAGGGCCTGACGCCAGAGGGCCCTCATCACCAAGGGGAGGAGGCTCCCAGCAGGCTCCAAGTGCCACCGAAGGCTCATGTCCACAAGGCGAGGTGAGCAAGCCAAGCAGGAGTGACCTCACAGCAGATGGCCCACCTCACAGAAGGGTGAGGAACCCAGCCAGGATCAGACTCTCAACAGAGGGCCCACATCACCAAGGGGATGTGAACCAGGCAGGAGTCTCCTAAGACCATTGGTCCCACATCATCGAAAGGTGAGGAACCCAGCACATGTGGCCTCAAACCAGACGACACACATCACGAAGGGGCTGGGAGTGAGGCAGGCAGGAGGATCCTCACAACAGAGGGCCTAAAAAATTAAAAAAGTGAGGAATCCAGCAGTTGGAACCTCCCAGCAGGCGGCCAAGAGCACAGAGGCTATGGGATCCAGGCCACAGTGAACTAACACCAGAGAGCCCACATCATGAAATTGTGATCAACCCAGCCGTTGGAACCTCAGAGCAGAAGGCCCACATCCCCATGGAGATGGGAACCTAAGAGGAGTGCCCGAGCATCACTGGGCTCACTAAGAAAAGTTGGGGAGCCCAGCAGTTAGGGCCTGACGTCAGAGGGCCCTCATCACAGAGGTGAGGAGGCTCCCAGCAGGGTCCAAGTGCCACCAGAGGGCTCATGTTAACAAGGCGAGGTGAGCAAGCCAGGCAAGAGTTACCTGATAGTAGAGGGCCCACCTCACAGATGGGTGAGGAACCCAGCCAGGATCAGACTCTCACCAGAGGGCCCACATCACAAAGGGGATGGGAACCAGTCAGGATTATCCTCACACCAGTGGGGCCTCATCATCTTAAGGTGAGGAACCCAGCACATGTGTCCTCAAACCAGAGGACCCACATCACCAAGGGCCTTGGAGTGAGGCAGGCAGGAGTAGCCTCACAACACAGGGCACATAATATAAAAAACGTGAGGATTCCAGCATTTAGACCTTCCAGCAGGCGGCTCAGAACACCGAGGCTATGGGATCCAGGCCGCAGTGAACTCACAGCAGAGGGCCCACATCATAAAACTGTGAGCAACCCAGGCGTTGGGACCTCAGCGCAGAAGGCCCACATCCCCATGGGAATGGGAACCTGGCTGGAGTGTCCTCGCACCACTGGGCGCACATCAGAAAATGTGGGGAGCCCACCATTTAGGGCCTGATGCCAGAGGGCCGTCATCACCGAGAGGAGGAGGCACCCTGCACGCTCCAACTGCCACCAGAGGGCTCACGTCTCCAAGGTGACGTGTGCCAGCCAGGCAGGAGTGACCTCACAGCAGAGGGCCTACCTCACAGAACGTTGAGGAACCCAGCCAGGATTAGACTCTCGCCAGAGGGCCCACCTCACCAAGGGGATGGGAACCAGGCAGGAGTGTCCTCACACGAGTGGGGCCACATCATCGAAAGGTGAGGAACGCAGCACATGTGGCCTCAAGCCATAGGACAGTCATCACCAAGGGGCTGGCAGTGAGGCAGGCAGGAGGAGCCTCACAACAGAGGGCACATAGAATAAAAAAGTTGAGGAATCCAGCAGTTGGAACCTCCCAGCAGGCGGCTCAGAGCACCGATGATAAGGGATCCTTGCCGGAGTGAACTCACAGCAGAGGGCCCACATCAGGGTACTGTGAGCAAGCCAGCCGTTTTGACCTCAGAGCAGAAGGCCCATATCCCCATGGGGATGGGAACCTGGCAAGAGTGTCCTCACTCACTTGGCACACATCAGAAAATGTGGGGAGCCCAGCAGTTATGGCCTAAGGCAAGAGGGCCCTCATCACTGAGGGGAGGAGGATCCCAGCACACTCCAACTGCCACCAGAGGGCCCACGTCGCCAAGGTGACGTGTGCCAGACAGGCATGAATGACCTCACAGCAGAGGGGCCACCTCACAGACGGGTGGGGAACCCAGCCAGGATCAGACTCTCACCTGAGGGCCCACATCAGCAAGGGGATGGGAACCAGTCAGGACTGTCTTCCCTCCAGTGGGGCCACATCATCGAAAGGTGCAGAACCCAGCACATGTGGCCTCAAATCAGAGGACACATATCACAAAGGGAATGGGAGTGAGGCAGGCAGGAGTAGCCTAAAAACAGAGGGCCCAAAGAATAAGAAAGGTGAGGAATCCAGCAGTTGGAACCTCCCAGCAGGTGGCCGAGAGCACAGAAGCTATGGGATGCAGGCAGGAGTGAACTAATAGCAGAGAGCCCACATCATGAAACTGTGAGCAACCCAGGCGTTGGTACCTCAGAGCAGAAGGCCCACATCCCAATGGGGAGGTGAACCTGGCTGGAGTGTCCTCGCACCACTGGGCGCACATCACAAAATGTGGGGAGACCAGCAGTTAGGGCCTGACGCCAGAGGGCCCTCATCACCGAGGGGAGGAGGCTCCCAGCAGGCTCCAAGTGCCACCAGAGGGCTCATGTCCACAAGGCGAGGTGAGCAAGCCAGGCAGGACTGACCTCACAGCAGACGGCCCACCTCACAGATGGGTGAGGAACCCAGCCAGGATCAGACTCTCAACAGAGGGCCCACATCACCAAGGGGATGTGAACCAGGCAGGAGTCTCCTAAGACCATTGGTCCCACATCATCGAAAGGTGAGGAACCCAGCACATGTGGCCTCAGACCAGACGACACACATCACGAAGGGGCTGGGAGTGAGGCAGGCAGGAGGATCCTCACAACAGAAGACCCAAAAAATTAAAAAAGTGAGGAATCCAGCAGTTGGAACCTCCCAACAGGTGGCCAAGAGCACAGAGGCTATGGGATCCAGGCCTCTGTGAACTAACACCAGAGAGCCCACATCATGAAAATGTGAACAACCCAGCCGTTGGGACTTCAGAGCAGAAGGCCCACATCCCCATCGAGATGGGATCCTAAGAGGAGTGCCCAAGCATCATTGGGCTCACTAAGAAAAGTTGGTGAGCCCAGCAGTTAGGGCCTGACGCAAGAGGGCCCTCATCACCGAGGGGAGGAGATCCTCAGCACGCTCCTACTGCCACCACATGGCTGACTTCACCAAGGCAATGTGTGCCAGCCATGCAGGAGTGACCTATCAGCAGTGACCTCCCTCACAGAAGGGTGAGGAACACAGCCAGGAACAGACTCTCACCAGGGGGTCCACATAACCACGTAGATGAGAACCAGGCAGGAGTGTCCTCACACTAGTGGGGCCACATCATCGAAAGGTGAGGAACCCAGCAAAGGTGGCCACAAACCAGAGGACCCACATCACCAAGGGGTTGAGAGTGAGGTAGGTGTCTGGACGGGCATATTTAACACTCATTTCCCACCAGGAAGAGGAATTAACCAAAGGCTCAGCGTGCCCTGCCAGAAGCAGATTAGGGCCTGAAGCAGTCTTGCGGGTTTGCGGCCAGCTCACAAGAAGGCGAGTTGAAGAAAGGAGCTCAGGGGCCCTGTAATTCACAAACCTGCAGAGTTATAAATGACAGATAACGTCCAAAAATATATTGAAGTAAGGCTGCCAAGAGGACTTGAAAGCGGGGCAGAATTTCAGGAAACCGATTTCAGGAGGTAGACTGGATTTGCATTTAAAGCATAGGAAAAGAGGCAGAACATCGACAATGATGCACTTGGCAAAAAAAGGGCGTATGAGTTTGTTCCTGAATATATTCAGGAAAAAACACATACGCCCTTTTTGGCAAACCAAGCAAGCTTGCAATGGAAATCCGAACTACTATGAAGTGTCACTTCCCCCCGGTCTAAAGGGCCATCTGAAAAAAGTGTAAAATCCAGAAAGGCAAGACAGGCCATGGGGAAAAAGGAGCCTTGTTATGCTGATGGGCGGGATGTAAATTGCCAACAGCCACTCTGGAGAAGTGTATGGTGTTTCCTGAAACATCTGAAAAACAAAGCAACAGAGTCTAGGGCATTTCCACTTATGGTCCTATAGCTTAGGGAAATTAAAATCAAAAAGACACAGCCACCCCAAAATTTGGGACGGCTCTGTTTACAAGAACCTCGTTTACGGTCCAAGTTCAATATCACAGAGAGCAAAAACTGGATAAAGAAGTTGTGGTACTTATGTACAATGCAATATCACTCAGCAATGAAATCTGTGTCACCAGGCCTGTACCAGCATAATGAGTGGATTGAGGTACGGTGATTCTAAGTGAAATAAGTAACACAGAAAAAGAAACATCATAAGGTATCACTAATGCACGGAATGTAAACTTGGCTACACATGAACTGAATTACAAAACAGAACAGGGTCTCAAGTTTAGAAAACCAACTTATGCTTGCTTAAGGGGAAAGGTGAGTTGGGGTGCTGCATAAAACCAGAGTTTGAAATTAGCACAGATACCGTTCCATAAGCCAAATATGTAATAGACAAGACCTACCCCTTGTTCATCGAAATGGACTCAACAATGAGGTATCACCTCACACCTGTTAGAATGGGCATCATCTGAAAATCTACAAACAACAAATGCTGGAAAGGGTGTGGAGAAAAGGAAGCCTCTTCCACTATTGTTGGGAATATAAATTGATACAGTCACTATGGAGAACAATATGGAGTTTCTTAAGAAACTAATAATAGAATTACCATATGATACAGCAATCCCAGTACTGGACATATACCCAGACAAAACCATAAATCAAAAAGAGACATTCACCGTAATGTTCATTGCATCACTATTTACAATATCGAGGTAATGGAAGCAACCTAAATGCCCACAGACAGACGAATGCATAAAGATGTGGTACATATATAAAATGGAATATTACTAAGCCATGAAAGGAATGAAATTGGGTCATTTGTAGAGACGTCGATGGATCTAGAGACTGTCATACAGAGTGAAGTAAGTCAGAAAGAGAAAAACAAATCTTGTATATTCATGCATATATGTGGAACCTAGAAAAACTGTACAGATTAACCGTTTTGCAAGGCATAAATAGAGCAACAGATGTAGACAACAATCGTATGGACAACAAGGGGGGAAAGCTCTTGGGGGTGGTGGTGGTGGGAGGAGTTGAGAGATTGGGATTGGCATGTAAACATTTATATGTATAAAATAGATAACCAATAAGAACCTGCTGTATAAAAATATAAAATAAAATTCAAAATTAAAAAGAAATAAAATTTAAAAAATAAAACAGAAAAAACAATTATTCCCTTCACATACATGTATTTATATGAATAAATTATTTCCATGCTTATATCTGTAAATACAAAAAAGAGGAATAAAATCTACCTTGAACCAAAAACAAAAAAGAGAAAAAAAAAACAGAACCCACCAGTTACTCAGAGGAAAACCGTATCAGGGCACTTGCTCCAGTTGTAAACAATTCTGAAGTTGGTCAGTGGTGGGGAATCGTCTCCCATTCAGCCAGCAGCCCCCACACAACAAGCGTCCTCATTGCAAAGCTGGGGCACTGTGCCGAGGCATCTGTGAGTAAACGTGAGCTGAGCCCCAGGCCAGTTGCTGCTGAACTGTTCCCACCCTTCCCAGGTAAAACACCTGAATATATACAAGGACTTGAAAGCCTAGAGGAAGGGCCATGGAGCCACACGAGTGACAGCATGCCAGCTGACTTGGTGCCTGCAGGCCAGCCAGGATGGTCCTGGCCCTGGGTGCTCTTCTGGAAGATTTCCATTTCCCTGCCTGAGATACCCGTCCTGTCCCTGCCCCCACTGCTTTTTTCCTTCCTCACCTCTGCCCAGGGAGCAATTCCAGCAGCAGGTATGGGTGACACATCCTCTTCTTTAGCAGGTGGCAGCCTGGCAACTGCTGCAGAAAGTCCAGCAGAGCCCCACTCACACTGGGCCACCCACAAAGCCGTGGCCTCTCACTCCCTCCCACCAGCCCAGCCCCGAGACTGCTGACAGGGCAGAGAAAATGGCGTCAGACACAGCTGCAGGGGCTCTTGCTGCCTGGAGTGGTATTTATATTGATCTCAACCCAGGCACACCTGGGGAGGGCTGGCCGGCACCGTAAGGCTGCCCAGGTCAGCCAATCGTCACCCCTCAGGGGCTCACAGTTGCAGAAAATGGAACTTGCTGAACCGGCCAGGTCCAAGGAACAGGTGTGGGCTCCTGAGAGTCAGGATAGACAAGGGGCTGCAGCTTTGGCTTGTTTTCTAATCATTTTATCTGGCCCATGAGTGGGAGACAACTTCAAGAAAACCCTCTCCTAATGAGAGGAACCCAGGAGTCAGGGAGAGGAGGGGTGGGTGGTGGTTGGAGACAGAGGCCTGGTGCCCCGGGTGCAGTGGAAGTCTCTGGAAGACCAGGTGGAGGGAGGCCACACAGAGTGATGCCCAGGGTCACAGACCTGTCGGAGCTGCTGTTTGTTAGTTCAAGTCCTGCTCTGAGGTGCTCTGTGTCAGCTCTGAGCGACAGGTGAGCTGGGGGTGCTCTTCAATGAGGGCTATGTGCACGGTTCCTGTGTGCCCAGCCCTGCCACGGTACCTGCAAGGGTAGCTCTGTATCCTGGGAGGGGCCTGACCACGAGAGCCCCGTGGGCTGGCTTGGGGGTGGGGTACCTGCCCAGGAGAGCTCCATATCCTGGGATTGGCCTGACCACGAGAGCTCCATGGGCTGCTGGGGACCTGGTAAAGGATGTCAGGACAGTCAGTGAAGCCACCGAGGATATACCTCCAGTTGCTCCTAATTCCTACACCCTGCTGGTCATTCTACCAACCACCAGGACATGGTATTCTGTATTAGTCTTCAATGATGCCTTCTTTTGTATTCCATTAGTCCCAGAGTCACAAGAAATTTTGGCTTGTGAGTGGCAGGACTCAACATACAACTAAAACAATACTTCCGGGCCGTCTTGCCCCAAGGGTTCAAAAATTCCCACACCATCTTTGGGGAAAGCTTAGCTAAAGACCGAAAAGTTCTACCTCTGGAAAAGGAAACCCTCCTTCAATATGCAGACGACATTCTGATCGCCAGCCCTACTAAGGAGGCCTCTGAACTACCAAGCCAATAAAGGATAGAAGTTGTCCAAGAAAAAGCTCAAATATCACAGACTGCGGTGACCTGCCTGGGCTTCATTCTCACACAAGGTCGGAGAAGCCCATCCCAGGAAAGGGAAGAAACCATTTGCAGCCTTACCCCTTTCTAAAACGAGAAGACAGCTTAGGGGTTCCTGGGGAGGCCAGGGTTTGCTGCTTCTGGATCCCTAACTACAGTCTACTAGCTGGGCCTCTATATGAAACACTGAAAGGAAAAGATGATGATCCTTTTGAACAGAATCCAGAAGTGGCCTTTCAAGAATGGAAAGAGCAGTCAATTCAGACCCTTGCCCTGGAACTCCCTAATTGAGCTAAACCCTTTGACCTTTCCATTCCCGGTGAAAGGTGAATCGCCATTGGAGAATTAGTGCAAAAACTGGGACCACTTGAAATGGAACAACGCAAGAATGCCATCCAGGTAGGATAAACTACAGTCACCAAGGGGCTTGGCCCACTGCCACATCTGGCCAAGATACTGGCGGTATCTAAAAACCTGGAAATCAGCAGCCCAAAAGGCCACCTCCCTCCTAAGGGAAAAGGACCCCACGTGGTGATCCTAATCACCAACCATGCCCTGAAGTTGCAGGGTTCGCTCCGTGGGCACACCGACCTCGAGTGAGGAGGCCCTCCAACTCCAACATCCAGAGAGATAACCGGGGGCAGCAGGGCACCATGACGACTCGTGTGAACATCACTTGACCTGGAGTTTCTCTCATAAAACAACAATAGTGTGTCCCGAAGGAGTAGACTACTGCTTGCAGGACTTACTGCACCCGGAGGGGAGCTAATAATCTTGGCGGGGGAACCGTATATCACACTGTCACCATAGAAAAGCCTACAGACACCGTGATGATGGTGGCCAATAAGACCGGCTGGACTCCTGTTTACTTCAAAAGGCTGTTGACTCAGTGGCCATCATGGTCCTTGATCACCACTGACCCTGGACTGTCTGGGAGTTGAGCGGGCAGGGCTCTGACACCTGGTGCTGTTTTTACGTTAATTCAGGGACCTAATTGAAGAAAGAGCAGACTACTGGACAGAGCATCTAGGCTGGCAGAAACGGTCAGCCTAAGGTGGCCGAACAAATGTGGGGCGGGGTGAAACCGGCCCCCACAGCGTCTCTGCACATCTCTTTCCTGGACCCTTAAAGGTCATTAGAATCTATAACACTTCCAATGCTGGTGCTCAGGCGGACGAGCAGGGAGGCAGGGGTCCTGGGGCCAATCAACGTCACCTGGAGGCTGCTGGGGAGAAGTTCTGACCCTCGTCCCCTGGTATGAGGGCTCCCAACTCAGCACTCAGCAGTTACAGAAGAAGGGTCTGCACCCTCAGCACTCCAAGAATGAGGAATGGGACAAAAGGCAGAGGAGGGGTTTGTCCCCAGCAAAGCCCATTAAAAATCCCTGGGAGATAAAAATAGAATCTGGGCAATAAAGTCAAGTCTGACCTTTTTTATCCTTTGTGCTTTGTCTAATTTCACGTGCTCCTAGGGTCCCGCATACAGAGGTTCCACACCCGGCACTTCAGACCAGATTTCCTAGTGCAGAATGGCTGGGTCGACACCTCAGCTCCTGGGGCCCAGTGCAGACTCCGAGATATAGAGCCTGAGCTGCAGCCAACCCGGCCCTCGAGAGCTCCGCCCCCTCCCTCCCACTGACTCTGACAGGATCTCTACACAGCAGCCCAGCCCACAGCCCACGGGGTAGTGCATGCTCTCACCTCTCCATTCTCTGATCAAAATATAAAGTTTCCTTTGCTTGTGAACCAAACTCAGTCTCGATCTGTTGGCCCCAATGACACTGGGCAGGGGGACACTTGTTGGGGTCCACTCTGGAGGATCAGTAACAGAAATTGAGACTACTGTAACTTCAATGAACAGATGTGTGAGCCAAACTGTAGTTAACATAGAACAGTTTATAAGGCTCGGGTAAAATAAGATGTTTCTAACACTTCCATTTGATATTTCCATCACTTTATTATAAGCAAGTTCAGTGAAAAGGTTTGTCTTATTTGTCAGGTCAATATTAGAGAAATGAAGTGATTTCTTTCCAAGGATGTACATCTAATAATCTTGGTTAAAGCTTCAATCTTGTTTTAAATGCTTTTCCATTGAAAATGATACCTCTCTTTCAGCTCCCCCATTTCTGAGAAGTATAAAATCTTATAATTTATTATTACCAAAGGGGAAAGGTGGGAGGAGGGATAAATTAACAGTTTGGAATTAAAACATACACACTGCTATGTATAAAATAGATCATCAACAAGGAACTACTGTATAGCACAGGGAACTACACTCAATATTTTGCAATAACCTATAAGGGGAAATAATCGGAAAAAGAATAGATATTTTTATTGACATCATCTATCAATGACAGTTAAAGTGTAACCTAAGGGAAGCCGGTGGTGAGTGCTTCTGACCCTGAAGACTTCAATCATCTAAAGTTTGGACTCTGCCTACTTCCCAAGGCCCTTAATGAACATATGTGTAGCCGTAGCTTAAAAATTTCCCCAGTTTGGGTTTCGGGGAGACACTGATTTTGAAAAAGCCCTGGTGTTCTCCTTACATGAATGGGACCCTTCCTACTGCTAAAACATGTCTGTCACACCCAGAGGATGGTATACCGTCTGATCGGGAAGAATTTGGAAAAGGCATCTCATCTCCTCATCTCCTGGTGCTCGGGTTCACCCCTCCAGCGTCTTTACTAACAGTCTCCCCACTTGGAGATGTCAGCACTGTCAACATCCTGTTGCGTACAGTTTGGAATTTGCCCAGAGGATGAAGCGGAAGGATGAAGAACAATGAGAGACAAGTCCTAGGTGTTCAGACAGGCACATGTCACTCTAATTTCCAATCAGGAAGACGAATTGACCAAAGGCTAGGGTTGCCCATGGAAACAGTATAGGGCTTGAGGAAATCCCACTGCTTTGTGGCCAGTTCCCATAAACACAAGTTGAACAATGGAACTCAGGGGCAGTAAAATTCACGAAACTGCAGAGTTGAAAATATCTATCACTGAAAAATGTCTTGAGGAAAGTCAAAGAAAAGGATTGGTAAGCAAGGGAGAATGACAGGAAAGGGATTTGAGGAGGTAGAAAGGACTCGCCATTAAGCACAAGAAAAGGGGCTGAACATTGCCAACATTGCAGTTGGCCAAAAAGGCTGTATGCATTTTTTTCTGTATATATTCAAGAAAAGGGCATACACTTTTTTAGCCAACCAAACAGGTGGGCACTGGAAATCAATACTACAAAAGATATCACTTCGCATCAGTCAGAAAAGCCATCCTCATAAAGTGTAAACACCAGAAATGCAGGACAGGGCAAGGAGAAGAGGGAGCCCTGTGAGGCTTATAGTGGAAATGTATATTGCCAACGGCCATTCTGGAGAAGTGTATTGTGTTTACTAAAGCATCTAAAAAATGAGCTACAGAGCATAGGGCACTTGCACTCATGGGCGTATATCTTGGGAAAAACAAAAATCGAGAGGACACAGGCACCCCAATGTTTACTGCCTCTCTGTTTAAAAGATCCTCGACTAGGATATAACTTAAATGTCTCTGGAGGGAAAAAATGGATAGAGATGTGGTACTTATGTAGAGTGGAATATTACTCAGCCTGGAAATCAATGAAATATGGCCAGTTGTAACAACTCCGGAGGAGTTACGTATGATCATTCTAAGTGACATAATTCAAAAAGAAAAAGACACATATCATAAGATATCACTTAAAGGTGGAATCCAAAATGGCTACACATGAAATAAATTACAAAACAAAAACATAGTCAAATATGTAGAAAACACGCGTAAGGCTGCTAAATGGGAAAGGTGGGGAGGGGTGAGGCATCATCCAGGAGGTTGAAATTAGCAAAGATACCATTCCAAATACCAAACTGATAATCAACAAGGCCTACACGGTAGCTAAAAGAACTGCACTCAGCACACTCAAGTCACCGGAAAAGAATATCTATGACTGGTAAGAATCTGAAAAAGAATTTATTGATGTCTCTCTGTACGTGAATCAAGTGGATGTACAGCAGCAAGAAACAGAGCTTTGAAAATCAGTTGTAACCAATATAGTAATAAATTGAAAAAAATAAACGACAGAGAGACAGAGAAAACCTCTTACAACTTTTCCTCAGGGACGGTGATGCAACATGGATTGAACACATCTAGACCCACAGCAGGATGAGACATAAGGCTGGAAACTGTTCGTGCTAAGAGAAATGTGAGGTTGGGTGAGGAAATGCACACCCTTTAAAGTAATACTACCTGGTACCCATTCAATGGGTCCCAAATCTGCAGGTTCAAGGAATCTTCCTACAGCTAAAACATGCATGGAAAACATGCATGGAAAACACCATGTGATCGGGAGATGTGTCTAAAATGCACCTCATTTATCCTCTCCTGGTGCTCCTGTTCATCATTCCAGCCACGTTACTTAGAATCTCCCCACTTAGAGAATCAGCACATTTAAACTTCTGTTTCACACATTTTGCAAATTGTGAGGAGGATGAACGGGAAGAGGGGGAACCAATGAGAGAATAGTTGTAGGGGTTTGGACGGGCACATGTCACTCTAATTTCCCATTAAGAGTAAGAATTAAAAAAAGGCTCAGCCCGCCTCGCCGGAGCCAAAATAGGGCCTGAAGCAATCCTGCGGCTTTGAGGCCAGCTCACAAAAGAGCAACTTAAAAAATGGAGCTCAGGGTCACTGCAATTCACAAACCTGCAGAGTTATAAATGAAAACTAACGTCCAAAAATATGTTGAGGTAAGGCAAAGAAGAGGATCTGAATGCAAGACAGAATTGCAAGAAACAGATTTCAAGAGATAGATTGGACTCGTCCTTAAAGTACATGAAAAGCGGCAGAATTTCGACAATGATGTAGTTGGCCCAAAAGGGAGTATGCGTTTTTTCCTGAATATATCCAGGAAAAAACGCATACGCACTTTATGGGCAACCAAGCAAGCAAGCAATGCAAATGTGCACAACAAAGAAATCTCATTTCCCACCGGTCAAAAGGGCCATCCGAAAAAATTGTAAAAACCAGAAATGCAGGACAGGCCATGGAGAACAGGGAGCCTTTATACGCTGATGGACAGTGTGTGAACTGCCGAGAGCCACTCTGGAGAAGTGTATGGTGGTTCCTAAATCATCTAAAAAACAGAGCTACAGAGCATAGGGCACTTCCAATCATGGAAGTATATCTAGGGAAGTCTAAAAATCAACAAGACACAAGCACACCACAGTTTAGGGCTACTCTGTTTACAAGAACCTCAACTTCAGTACACCTTAAATATCCCAGGAAAGAGAACAATGGATAAAGAAAATGTGGTACTTATGTACAATGGAATATCTCTTCACCATGAAATCAATGTAATAAGGCTAGTAGAAGGATAAAGAGTGGATTTAGGTCCGATAATACTACTTGAAATAAGTCAAACAGAAAAAGAAACATATCATAAGATATCACTTATAGAGGGAGGATAAATATGGCTGCACAAAAAATGAATTACAAAACAGAACAGTGTCTCACATTTAGAAAACACACTTATGTCAGCTTAAGGGGAAAGGAGAGGTGGGGTGATGCATAAAACCAGAGTTTGAAATTAGCACAGATACCGTTCAATAAACCAAATAGGTATTAGACAAGATCTACACCTTGCTCAATGAACTGGCCTCAACACACCCTATACACCGCAGAGAAATATATCTGAGTAATAAGAATCTTAAAACCCATGTATTGATATATCTCCATAAGGGAATCAAGTGTGTGCAGAGCGGCACAAACACAGCAGTGAAAATGAGCTAAACCCCATTATAGAAATAAATTTTAAAACCAAAACGCAGAAACAATGAAAGAGAGAAAAATTCTTACAAAATTCGCTCAGGGGCTGTGATGCAACCTGTAATGACCACATATAAACCCACAGCTGGATAAGACATAAGGCTGGACACTTGGGGCTGAGAGCATTGGTGAGCTTTGGTGAGCAACTGCCGAAAGTTTAATGCAATACTTCATACTACTCATTCCAAGGGTCCCAACACTCCAGGTTGAAGGGAATCTTCCTACAGCTAAACCATGCATGGGGAATCCAGCAGATGGTATACCATATGATCGGGAAAGGTTTCTAAAACGCACCTCATTTTCCTCTCCTGGGGCTCCGGATCAACATTCCAGCCACTTTACTAACAACATCTCCACATGGAGAGTCAATGCCTTTAAGTTCCGGTATCGCACAGTCTGCAGTTAGTGCGGAGGATGAATGGGAATAGGGGGAACCAGTGAGAAAATAGCTGTAGCGGTTTCAATGGGCACATGTCACTCTAATTTCACATCAGGAAGAAGAATTAAACAAAGGCAGAGCAAGGCGCCCCAGAAGAAGGATAGGGCCTGAAGAAATCCTGTGGATATGAGGCAAGATCACAAAAATAAGAGCTGAAAAATGGAGCTAAGGGCCACTGCAATTCAAAAACCTGCAGAGTTATAAAGGCCAACTATTTTCCAAACGTATATTGAGGTAAGGCTATGAAGAGGCACTGACAGCAAGGCAGAATTGCAGGAAACCGATTTCAAGAGGTAGACAGGAACTGCATTGAAAACATATGAAAAGACTCAGAACGTCGACAATGATGCACTTGGCCAAAAAGGGCGTATGCGTTTCTTCCTGAATATATTCAGGAAGAAACGCATACGCCCTTTCTGGCCAACCAAGCAAGCTTGCAAAGGAAATCTGCACTACAATGAAGTCTCACTGCCCCCCGGTCAAAAGGGCCATCTGAAAAAAGTGTAAAATCCAGAACGGCAGGACAGGCCATGGAGAACTGGGAGCCTTTTTGTGCTTATGGGCAGGATGTAACTTGCCAACAGCCACTCTGGAGAAGTGTATGGTGTTTCCTGAAACATCTAAAAAACAAAGCAACAGAGCCTAGGGCACTTCTACTTATGGTCCTATAGCTTAGTGAAATTAAAATCAAAAAGACACAGCCACCCCAAAGTTTGGAACGGCTCTGTTTACAAGAACCTCGTTTACGGTACAAGTTCAATATCGTAGAAAGCAAAAAATGGATAAAGAAGTTGTGGTACATACGTAAAATGGAATATCATTCAGCAATGAAATCTATGTCATCAGGCCCGTAGCAGCATAATGAGTGGATTCAGGTATGATGATTCTAAGTGAAATAAGTCACACAGAAAAAGAAACATCATAAGATATCCCTAATACACGGAATGTAAACTTGGCTACCCAGGAAATGAATTACAAAACAGAACAGGGTCTCAAATGTAGAACCAACATATGCTTGCTAAAGGGGAAAGGTGAGTTGGTGTGCTGCATAAAACAAGAGATTGAAATGAGCACAGATACCGTTCAATAAGCCAAATACGTAATAGACTAGAGCTACTCCTTGCTCAATGAAGTGGACTCAACACCACATATTAAACGCCTAAGAATATACCTGACTAGTAAGAATCTTAAAACCTATGGATTTATATGTCTCCGAAAGAGAATCAAGCGTGTGTACAGCGGCATAAACGCAGCAGTGATAGGATTGGTGAGGTTCGGTGAGCAAATGCAGACCCTTTGAAGTCATATTGCATGGTACCCATTCCATGGTTCTCAACTCTCCAGGTTTAAGGGATTCTTCCTTCAGCTAAAACATGCATGTGGAACCCAGAGTATGATCCACCGTGTGATCGGGAAACGTGTTCAAATGTGTCTCAGTTTTCATCCCCTGGTAATCGGGTGCAACATTCCAGACGCTTTACTAACACTCTCCCCCACTTGGAGAGTCAGTGCCTTTAACCTCCTGTTTGGCCCAGTTTGCAATTTCTGCGGAAAATGAACAGGAATAGGGAGAACCAATGAGAGACTAGCTGGGGGTGTCTGGACGGGAAAATTTAACTCTCATTTCCCACCAGGAAGAGGAATTAACCAAAGGCTCAGCGAGCCATGCCGGAACCACACTAGGGCCTGAAGCAATCCTGCGGTGTTGCGGCCAGCTCACAAGAAAGCGAGTTGAAGAAAGGAGCTCAGGGGCAATGTAATTCACAAACCGGCAGAGTTATAAATGACAGCTATCGTCCAAAAATATATTGAAGTAAGGCTGCCAAGAGGACTTGAAAGCGGGGCAGAATTGCAGGAAACCGATTTCAGGAGGTAGACTGGAATTGCATGTAAAGCATAGGAAAAGAGGCAGAACGTCCACAATGATGCACTTGGCCAAAAAGGGCGTCTGCGTTTTTTCCTGAATATACTCAGGAAAAAACGCATACGCCCTTTTTGGCCAACCAAGCAAGCTTGCAAAGGAAATCTGCACTACAATGAAGTCTCACTGCCCCCCGGTCAAAAGGGCCATCTGAAAAAAGTGTAAAATCCAAAAAGGCAGGACAGGCCAAGGAGAACTGGGAGCCTTGTTATGCTGATGGGCGGGATGTAAATTGCCAACAGCCACTCTGGAGAAGTGTATGGTGTTTCCTGAAACATCTAAGAAACAGAGCAACACAGCCTAAGGCACTTCCACTTATGGTCCTATAGATTAGGGAAATTAAAATCAAAAAGACACAGACACCGCAATGTTTGGGACGGCTCTGTTTACAAGAACCTCGTTTACAATACAAGTTCAATATCACAGAAAGCGAAAAATGGATAAAGAAGTTGTGGTACTTACGTACAATGCAATATCACTCAGCAATGAAATCTATGTCATCAGGCCAGTAGCAGCATAATGAGTGGATTCAGGTACGATGATTCTAAGTGAAATAAGTCACACAGAAAAAGAAACATCATAAGGTATCACTAATACACGGAATGTAAACTTGGCTACACAGGAACTGAATTACAAAACAGAACAGGGTCTCAAATGTAGAAAACCAACTTATGCTTGCTTAAGGGGAAAGGTGAGTTGGGGTGCTGCAGAAAACCAGAGATTGAAATTAACACAGATAGCTTTCCATAAGACAAATATGTAATAGACAAGAGCTACTCCTTGCTCAACGAAGCGGACTCAACACCCCATATTAAACGCCTAAGAATATACCTGACTAGTAAGAATCTTAAAACCTATGGATTTATATGTCTCCGAAAGAGAATCAAGCGTGTGTACAGCGGCATAAAGGCAGCAGTGAAAGGATTGGTGAGGTTCGGTGAGCAAATGAAGACCGTTTGAAGTCATATTGCATGGTACCCACTCCATGGTTCTCAACTCTCCAGGTTTAAGGGATTCTTCCTTCAGCTAAAACATGCATGTGGAACCCAGAGTATAATCCACCGTGTGATCGGGAAACGTGTTCAAATGTGTCTCAGTTTTCGTCTCCTGGTACTCGGGTGCAACATTCCAGACGCTTTACTAACACTCTCCCCACTTGGAGAGTCAGTTCCTTTAACCTCCTGTTTGGCCCAGTTTGCAATTTCTGCAGAAAAGGAACAGGAATAGGCAGAACGAATGAGAGACTAGCTGGAGGTGTCTGGACGGGCAAATTTAACTCTCATTTCCCACCAGGAAGAGGAATTAACCAAAGGCTCAGCGAGCCATGCCGGAACCACACTAGGGCCTGAAGCAATCCTGCGGTGTTGCGGCCAGCTCACAAGAAAGCGAGTTGAAGAAAGGAGCTCAGGGGCCCTGTAATTCACACACCTGCAGAGTTCTAAATGACAGCTATCGTCCAAAAATATATTGAAGTAAGGCTGCCAAGAGGACTTGAAAGCGGGGCAGAATTGCAGGAAACCGATTTCAGGAGGTAGACTGGAATTGCATGTAAAGCATAGGAAAAGAGGCAGAACGTCCACAATGATGCACTTGGCCAAAAAGGGCGTATGCGTTTTTTCCTGAATATATTCAGGAAAAAACCCATACGCCCTTTTTGGCCAACCAAGCAAGCTTGCAAAGGAAATCTGCACTACAATGAAGTCTCACTGCTCCCAGGTCAAAAGGGCCATCTGAAAAAAGAGTAAAATCCAGAAAGGCAGGACAGGCCATGGAGAACTGGTAGTTTTGTTATGCTGATGGGCGTGATGTAAATTGCCAACAGCCACTCTGGAGAAGTGTATGGTGTTTCCTGAAACATCTAAAAAACAAAGCAACAGAGCCTAGGGCACTTCCACTTATGGTGCTATAGCTTAGGGAAATTAAAATCAAAAAGACACGGCTACCCCAAAGTTTGGGACGGCTCTGTTTACAAGAACCTCGTTTACGGTACAAGTTCAATATCGCAGAAAGCGAAAAATGGATAAAGAAGTTGTGGTACTTACGTACAATGCAATATCACTCAGCAATGAAATCTATCTCATCAGGCCAGTAGCAGCATAATGAGTGGATTGAGGTACGATGATTCTAAGTGAAATAAGTCACACAGAAAAAGAAACATCATAAGATATCACTAATACACAGAATGTAAACTTGGCTACACAGGAACTGAATTACAAAACAGAATAGGGTCTCAAATGTAGAAAACCAACTTATGCTTGCTTAAGGGGAAAGGTGAGTTGGGGTGCTGCATAAAACCAGAGATTGAAATTAGCACAGATACCTTTCCATAAGACAAATATGTAATAGAAAAGAGCTACTCCCTGCTCAACGAAGTGGACTCAACACCCCATATTAAACGCCTAAGAATATACCTGACTAGTAAGAATCTTAAAACCTATGGATTGATATGTCTCCGAAAGAGAATCAAGCGTGTGTACAGCGGCATAAACGCAGCAGTGAAAGGATTGGTGAGGTTCGGTGAGCAAATGCAGACCCTTTGAAGTCATATTGCAGGGTTCCCATTCCATGGTTCTCAACTCTTCAGGTTTAAGGGATTCTTCCTTCAGCTAAAACATGCATGTGGAACCCAGAGTATGATCCAACGTGTGATCGGGAAACGTGTTCAAATATGTCTCAGTTTTCATCCCCTGGTACTCGGGTGCAACATTCCAGACGCTTTACTAACACTCTCCCCAATTGGAGAGTCAGTGCCTTTAACCTCCTGTTTGGCCCAGTTTGCAATTTCTGCGGAAAATGAACAGGAATAGGGAGAACAAATGAGAGACTAGCTGGAGGAGTCTGGACGGGCTAATTTAACTCTCATTTCCCACCAGGAAGAGGAATTAACCAAAGGCTCAGCGTGCCATGCCGGAACCACACTAGGGCCTGAAGCAATCCTGCGGTGTTGTGGCCAGCTCACAAGAAAGCGAGTTGAAGAAAGGAACTCAGGGGCCCTGTAATTCACAAACCTGCAGAGTTATAAATGACAGCTATCGTCCAAAAATATATTGAAGTAAGGCTGCCAAGAGGACTTGAAAGCGGGGCAGAATTGCAGGAAACCGATTTCAGGAGGTAGACTGGAATTGCATGTAAAGCATAGGAAAAGAGGCAGAACGTCCTCAATGATGCACTTGGCCAAAAAGGGCGTATGCGTTTTTTCCTGAATATACTCAGGACAAAACGCAGACACCCTTTTTGGCCCACCAAGCAAGCTTGCAAAGGAAATCTGCACTACAATGAAGTCTCACTGCCCCCCGTTCAAAAGGGCCATCTGAAAAAAGTGTAAAATCCAGAAAGGCAGGACAGGCCATGGAGAACTGGGAGCCTTCTTATGCTGACGGGCGGGATGTAAATTGCCAACAGCCACTCTGGAGAAGTGTATGGTGTTTCCTGAAACATCTAAAAAACAAGCAAAAGAGCCTAGGGCACTTCCACTTATGGTCCTATAGATAAGGGAAATTAAAATAAAAAAGACACAGCCACCCCAAAGTTTGGGACAGCTCTGTTTACAAGAACCTTGTTTACGGTACAAGTTCAATATCGCAGAAAGCGAAAAATGGATAAAGAAGTTGTGGTACTTACGTACAATGCAATATCACTCAGCAATGAAATCATATTGCAGGGTACCCACTCCATGGTTCTCAACTCTCCAGGTATAAGGGATTCTTCCTTCAGCTAAAACATGCATGTGGAACCCAGAGTATGATCCACCGTGTGATCGGGAAACGTGTTCAAATGTGTCTCAGTTTTCGTCCCCTGGTACTCGGGTACAACATTCCAGACGCTTTACTAACACTCTCCCCCCTTGGAGAGTCAGTGCCTTTAACGTCCTGTTTGGCCCAGTTTGCAATTTCTGCGGAAAATGAACAGGAATAGGGAGAACCAATGAGAGAGTAGCCCGAGCTGTCTGGACGGGCAAATTTAACTCTCATTTCCCACCAGGAAGAGAAATTAACCAAAGGCTCAGCGAGCCATGCCGAAATCACACTAGGGCCTGAAGCAATCCTGCGGTGTTGCGGCCAGCTCAGAAGAAAGCGAGTTGAAGAAAGGAGCTCAGGGGCACTGTAATTCACAAACCTGCAGAGTTATAAATGACAGCTATCGTCCAAAAATATATTGAAGTAAGGCTGCCAAGAGGACTTGAAAGCGGGGCAGAATTGCAGGAAACCGATTTCCGGAGGTAGACTGGAATTGCATGTAAAGCATAGGAAAAGAGGCAGAACATCCACAATGATGCACTTGGCCAAAAAGGGCGTATTCTTTTTTTCCTGAATATGTTCAGGAAAAAACGCATACGCACTTTTTGGCCAACCAAGCAAGCTTGCAAAGGAAATCTGCACTACAATGAAGTCTCACTGCCCCCCGGTCAAAAGGGCCATCTGAAAAAAGTGTAAAATCCAGAAAGGCAGGACAGACCATGGAGAACTGGGAGCCTACTTAGGCTGATGGGCGGGATGTAAATTGCCAACAGCCACTCTGGAGAAGTGTATGGTGTTTCCTGAAACATCTAAAAAACAAAGCAACAGAGCCTAGGGCACTTCCACTTATGGTCTTATAGATTAGGGAAATTAAAATCAAAAAGACACAGCCACCCCAAAGTTTGGGACGGCTCTGTTTACAAGAACCTCGGTTACGGTACAAGTTCAATATCGCAGAAAGCGAAAAATGGATAAAGAAGTTGTGGTACTTACGTACAATGCAATATCACTCAGCAATGAAATCTATGTCATCAGGCCAGTAGCAGCATAATGAGTGGATTCAGGTACGATGATTCTAAATGAAATAAGTCACACAGAAAAAGAAACATCATAAGATATCACTAATACACGGAATGTAAACTTGCCTACACAGGAACTGAATTACAAAACAGAATAGGGTCTCAAATGTAGAAAACCAACTTATGCTTGCTTAAGGGGAAAGGTGAGTTGGGGTGCTGCATAAAACCAGAGATTGAAATTAGCACAGATACCTTTCCATAAGCCAAATATGTAATAGACAAGAGCTACTGCTTGCTCAACGAAGTGGACTCTACACCCCATATTAAACGCCTAAAAATATACCTGACTAGTAAGAATCTTAAAACCTATGGATTGATATGTCTACGAAAGAGAATCAAGCGTGTGTACAGCAGCATAAACGCAGCAGTGATAGGATTGGTGAGGTTCGGTGAGCAAATGCAGACCCTTTGAAGTCATATTGCATGGTACCCATTCCATGGTTCTCAACTCTCCACGTTTAAGGGATTCTTCCTTCAGCTAAAACATGCATGTGGAACCCAGAGGATGATCCACCGTGTGATCGGGAAACGTGTTCAAATGTGTCTCAGTTTTCGTCCCCTGGTACTCGGGTGCAACATTCCAGATGCTTTACTAATACTCTCCCCACTTGGAGAGTCAGTGCCTTTAAACTCCTGTTTGGCCCAGTTTGCAATTTCTTCGGAAAATGAACAGGAATAGGGAGAACCAATGAGAGACTAGCTGGAGGTGTCTGGACGGGCAAATTTTACTCTCATTTCCCACCAGGAAGAGGAATTAACCAAAGGCTCAGCCTGCCGTGCCGGAACCACACTAGGGCCTGAAGCAATCCTGCGGTGTTGCGGCCAGCTCACAAGAAAGCGAGTTGAAGAAAGGAGCTCAGGGGCACTGTAATTCACAAACCTGCAGAGTTCTATATGACAGCTATCGTCCAAAAATATATTGAAGTAAGGCTGCCAAGAGGACTTGAAAGCGGGGCAGAATTGCAGGAAACCGATTTCAGGAGGTAGACTGGAATTGCATGTAAAGCATAGGAAAAGAGGCAGAACGTCCACAATGATGCACTTGGCCAAAAAGGGCGTATTCTTTTTTTCCTGAATATATTCAGGAAAAAACGCATACGCCCTTTTTGGCCAACCAAGCAAGCTTGCAAAGGAAATCTGCATTACAATGAAGTCTCACTGCCCCCCGGTCAAAAGGGCCATCTGAAAAAAGTGTAAAATCCAAAAAGGCAGGACAGGCCAAGGAGAACTGGGAGCCTTGTTATGCTGATGGGCGGGATGTAAATTGCCAACAGCCACTCTGGAGAAGTGTATGGTGTTTCCTGAAACATCTAAGAAACAGAGCAACACAGCCTAAGGCACTTCCACTTATGGTCCTATAGATTAGGGAAATTAAAATCAAAAAGACACAGACACCGCAATGTTTGGGACGGCTCTGTTTACAAGAACCTCGTTTACAATACAAGTTCAATATCACAGAAAGCGAAAAATGGATAAAGAAGTTGTGGTACTTACGTACAATGCAATATCACTCAGCAATGAAATCTATGTCATCAGGCCAGTAGCAGCATAATGAGTGGATTCAGGTACGATGATTCTAAGTGAAATAAGTCACACAGAAAAAGAAACATCATAAGATATCACTAATACACGGAATGTAAACTTGGTTACACAGGAACTGAATTACAAAACAGAATAGGGTCTCAAATGTAGAACACCAACTTATGCTTGCTTAAGGGGAAAGGTGAGTTGGGGTGCTGCAGAAAACCAGAGATTGAAATTAACACAGATAGCTTTCCATAAGACAAATATGTAATAGACAAGAGCTACTCCTTGCTCAACGAAGCGGACTCAACACCCCATATTAAACGCCTAAGAATATACCTGACTAGTAAGAATCTTAAAACCTATGGATTTATATGTCTCCGAAAGAGAATCAAGCGTGTGTACAGCGGCATAAAGGCAGCAGTGAAAGGATTGGTGAGGTTCGGTGAGCAAATGAAGACCGTTTGAAGTCATATTGCATGGTACCCACTCCATGGTTCTCAACTCTCCAGGTTTAAGGGATTCTTCCTTCAGCTAAAACATGCATGTGGAACCCAGAGTATAATCCACCGTGTGATCGGGAAACGTGTTCAAATGTGTCTCAGTTTTCGTCTCCTGGTACTCGGGTGCAACATTCCAGACGCTTTACTAACACTCTCCCCACTTGGAGAGTCACTGCCTTTAACCTCCTGTTTGGCCCAGTTTGCAATTTCTGCAGAAAAGGAACAGGAATAGGCAGAACGAATGAGAGACTAGCTGGAGGTGTCTGGACGGGCAAATTTAACTCTCATTTCCCACCAGGAAGAGGAATTAACCAAAGGCTCAGCGAGCCATGCCGGAACCACACTAGGGCCTGAAGCAATCCTGCGGTGTTGCGGCCAGCTCACAAGAAAGCGAGTTGAAGAAAGGAGCTCAGGGGCCCTGTAATTCACACACCTGCAGAGTTCTAAATGACAGCTATCGTCCAAAAATATATTGAAGTAAGGCTGCCAAGAGGACTTGAAAGCGGGGCAGAATTGCAGGAAACCGATTTCAGGAGGTAGACTGGAATTGCATGTAAAGCATAGGAAAAGAGGCAGAACGTCCACAATGATGCACTTGGCCAAAAAGGGCGTATGCGTTTTTTCCTGAATATATTCAGGAAAAAACCCATACGCCCTTTTTGGCCAACCAAGCAAGCTTGCAAAGGAAATCTGCACTACAATGAAGTCTCACTGCTCCCAGGTCAAAAGGGCCATCTGAAAAAAGAGTAAAATCCAGAAAGGCAGGACAGGCCATGGAGAACTGGTAGTTTTCTTATGCTGATGGGCGTGATGTAAATTGCCAACAGCCACTCTGGAGAAGTGTATGGTGTTTCCTGAAACATCTAAAAAACAAAGCAACAGAGCCTAGAGCACTTCCACTTATGGTCCTATAGCTTAGGGAAATTAAAATCAAAAAGACACGGCTACCCCAAAGTTTGGGACGGCTCTGTTTACAAGAACCTCGTTTACGGTACAAGTTCAATATCGCAGAAAGCGAAAAATGGATAAAGAAGTTGTGGTACTTACGTACAATGCAATATCACTCAGCAATGAAATCTATCTCATCAGGCCAGTAGCAGCATAATGAGTGGATTGAGGTACGATGATTCTAAGTGAAATAAGTCACACAGAAAAAGAAACATCATAAGATATCACTAATACACAAATTGTAAACTTGGCTACACAGGAACTGAATTACAAAACAGAATAGGGTCTCAAATGTAGAAAACCAACATATGCTTGCTTAAGGGGAAAGGTGAGTTGGGGTGCTGCATAAAACCAGAGATTGAAATTAGCACAGATACCTTTCCATAAGACAAATATGTAATAGAAAAGAGCTACTCCCTGCTCAACGAAGTGGACTCAACACCCCATATTAAACGCCTAAGAATATACCTGACTAGTAAGAATCTTAAAACCTATGGATTGATATGTCTCCGAAAGAGAATCAAGCGTGTGTACAGCGGCATAAACGCAGCAGTGAAAGGATTGGTGAGGTTCGGTGAGCAAATGCAGACCCTTTGAAGTCATATTGCAGGGTTCCCATTCCATGGTTCTCAACTCTTCAGGTTTAAGGGATTCTTCCTTCAGCTAAAACATGCATGTGGAACCCAGAGTATGATCCAACGTGTGATCGGGAAACGTGTTCAAATATGTCTCAGTTTTCATCCCCTGGTACTCGGGTGCAACATTCCAGACGCTTTACTAACACTCTCCCCACTTGGAGAGTCAGTGCCTTTAACCTCCTGTTTGGCCCAGTTTGCAATTTCTGCGGAAAATGAACAGGAATAGGGAGAACAAATGAGAGACTAGCTGGAGGAGTCTGGACGGGCTAATTTAACTCTCATTTCCCACCAGGAAGAGGAATTAACCAAAGGCTCAGCGTGCCATGCCGGAACCACACTAGGGCCTGAAGCAATCCTGCGGTGTTGTGGCCAGCTCACAAGAAAGCGAGTTGAAGAAAGGAACTCAGGGGCCCTGTAATTCACAAACCTGCAGAGTTATAAATGACAGCTATCGTCCAAAAATATATTGAAGTAAGGCTGCCAAGAGGACTTGAAAGCGGGGCAGAATTGCAGGAAACCGATTTCAGGAGGTAGACTGGAATTGCATGTAAAGCATAGGAAAAGAGGCAGAACGTCCTCAATGATGCACTTGGCCAAAAAGGGCGTATGCGTTTTTTCCTGAATATACTCAGGACAAAACGCAGACACCCTTTTTGGCCCACCAAGCAAGCTTGCAAAGGAAATCTGCACTACAATGAAGTCTCACTGCCCCCCGTTCAAAAGGGCCATCTGAAAAAAGTGTAAAATCCAGAAAGGCAGGACAGGCCATGGAGAACTGGGAGCCTTCTTATGCTGACGGGCGGGATGTAAATTGCCAACAGCCACTCTGGAGAAGTGTATGGTGTTTCCTGAAACATCTAAAAAACAAGCAAAAGAGCCTAGGGCACTTCCACTTATGGTCCTATAGATAAGGGAAATTAAAATAAAAAAGACACAGCCACCCCAAAGTTTGGGACAGCTCTGTTTACAAGAACCTTGTTTACGGTACAAGTTCAATATCGCAGAAAGCGAAAAATGGATAAAGAAGTTGTGGTACTTACGTACAATGCAATATCACTCAGCAATGAAATCATATTGCAGGGTACCCACTCCATGGTTCTCAACTCTCCAGGTTTAAGGGATTCTTCCTTCAGCTAAAACATGCATGTGGAACCCAGAGTATGATCCACCGTGTGATCGGGAAATGTGTTCAAATGTGTCTCAGATTTCGTCCCCTGGTACTCGGGTGCAACATTCCAGACGCTTTACTAACACTCTCCCCACTTGCAGAGTCAGTGCCTTTAATCTGCTGTTGGGCCCAGTTTGCAATTTCGGCGGAAAATGAACAGGAATAGGGAGAACCAATGAGAGACTAGCTGGAGGTGTCTGGATGGGCAAATTTAACTCTCATTTCTCACCAGGAAGAGGAATTAACGTAAGGCTCAGCATGCCATGCCAGTATCACACTAGGGCCTGAAGCAATCCTGCAGTGTTGCGGCCAGCTCACAAGAAAGCGAGTTGAAGAAAGGAGCTCAGGGGCACTGTAATTCACAAAACTGCAGAGATATAAATGACAGCTATCGTCCAAAAATATATTGAAGTAAGGCTGCCAAGAGGACTTGAAAGCGGGGCAGAATTGCAGGAAACCGATTTCAGGAGGTAGACTGGAATTGCATGTAAAGCATAGGAAAAGAGGCAGAATGTCCACAATGATGCACTTGGCCAAAAAGGGCGTATGCGTTTTTTCCTGAATATATTCAGGAAAAAACGCATACGCCCTTTTTGGCCACCCAAGCATGCTTGCAAAGAAATCTGCAATACAATGAAGTCTCACTGCCCCCCGGTCAAAAGGGCCATCTGAAAAAAGTGTAAAATCCAGAAAGGCAGGACAGGCCATGGAGAACTGGGAGCCTTGTTATGCTGATGGTCAGGATGTAAATTGCCAACAGCCACTCTGGAGAAGTGTATGGTGGTTCCTGAAATATCTAAAAAACAAAGCAACACAGCCTAGGGCACTTCCACTTATGGTCCTATAGCTTAGGGAAATTAAAATCAAAAAGACACAGCCACCCCAATGTTTGGGACGGCTCTGTTTACAAGAACCTCATTTACGGTACAAGTTCAATATCGCAGAAGGCGAAAAATGGATAAAGAAGTTGTGGTACTTACGTACAATGCAATATCACTCAGCAATGAAATGTATGTCATCAGACCAGTAGCAGCATAATGAGTGGATTCAGGTACGATGATTCTAAGTGAAATAAGTCACACAGAAAAAGAAACATCATAAGATATCACTAATACACAGAATGTAAACTTCTCTACATAGGAACTGAATTACAAAACAGAATAGGGTCTCAAATGTAGAAAACCAACTTATGCTTGCTTAAGGGGAAAGGTGAGTTGGGGTGCTGCATAAAACCAGAGATTGAAATTAACACAGATACCTTTCCATAAGAAAAATATATAATAGACAAGAGCTACTCCTTGCTCAAAGAAGTGGACACAACACCCCATATTAAACGCCTAAGAATATGCCTGACTAGTAAGAATCTTAAAACCTATGGATATATATGTCTCCGAAAGAGAATCAAGCGTGTGTACAGCGGCATAAAAGCAGCAGTGATAGGATTGGTGAGGTTCGGTGAGCAAATGCAGACCCTTTGAAGTCATATTGCATGGTACCCATTCCATGGTTCTCAACTCTCCAGGTTTAAGGGATTCTTCCTTCAGCTAAAACATGCATGTGGAACCCAGAGTATGATCCACCGTGTGATCGGGAAACGTGTTCAAATGTGTCTCAGATTTCGTCCCCTGGTACTCGGGTGCAACATTCCAGACACTTTACTAACACTCTCCCCACTTGGAGAGTCAGTGCCTTTAACCTCCTATTTGGCCCAATTTGCAAATTCTGCTGAAGATGAACAGGAATAGGGAGAACCAATGAGAGACTAGCTGGAGGTGTCTGGATGGTCAAATTTAACTCTCATTTCCCACCAGGAAGAGGAATTAACCAAACCTCAGCCTGCCGTGCCAGAACGACATTAGGGCCTGAAGCAATCCTGTGGTGTTGCGGCCAGCTCCGAAGAAAGCGAGTTGAAGAAAGGAGCTCAGGGGCACTGTAATTCACAAACCTGCAGAGTTATAAATGACAGCTATCATCCAAAAATATATTGAAGTAAGGCTGCCAAGAGGACTTGAAAGCGGGGCAGAATTGCAGGAAACCGATTTCCGGAGGTAGACTGGAATTGCATGTAAAGCATAGGAAAAGAGGCAGAACGTCCACAATGATGCACTTGGCCAAAAAGGGCGTATTCTTTTTTTCCTGAATATGTTCAGGAAAAAACGCATACGCACTTTTTGGCCAACCAAGCAAGCTTGCAAAGGAAATCTGCACTACAATGAAGTCTCACTGCCCCCCGGTCAAAAGGGCCATCTGAAAAAAGTGTAAAATCCAGAAAGGCAGGACAGACCATGGAGAACTGGGAGCCTACTTAGGCTGATGGGCGGGATGTAAATTGCCAACAGCCACTCTGGAGAAGTGTATGGTGTTTCCTGAAACATCTAAAAAACAAAGCAACAGAGCCTAGGGCACTTCCACTTATGGTCTTATAGATTAGGGAAATTAAAATCAAAAAGACACAGCCACCCCAAAGTTTGGGACAGCTCTGTTTACAAGAACCTCGGTTACGGTACAAGTTCAATATCGCAGAAAGCGAAAAATGGATAAAGAAGTTGTGGTACTTACGTACAATGCAATATCACTCAGCAATGAAATCTATGTCATCAGGCCAGTAGCAGCATAATGAGTGGATTCAGGTACGATGATTCTAAGTGAAATAAGTCACACAGAAAAAGAAACATCATAAGATATCACTAATACACGGAATGTAAACTTGCCTACACAGGAACTGAATTACAAAACAGAATAGGGTCTCAAATGTAGAAAACCAACTTATGCTTGCTTAAGGGGAAAGGTGAGTTGGGGTGCTGCATAAAACCAGAGATTGAAATTAGCACAGATACCTTTCCATAAGCCAAATATGTAATAGACAAGAGCTACTGCTTGCTCAACGAAGTGGACTCTACACCCCATATTAAACGCCTAAAAATATACCTGACTAGTAAGAATCTTAAAACCTATGGATTGATATGTCTACGAAAGAGAATCAAGCGTGTGTACAGCAGCATAAACGCAGCAGTGATAGGATTGGTGAGGTTCGGTGAGCAAATGCAGACCCTTTGAAGTCATATTGCATGGTACCCATTCCATGGTTCTCAACTCTCCACGTTTAAGGGATTCTTCCTTCAGCTAAAACATGCATGTGGAACCCAGAGGATGATCCACCGTGTGATCGGGAAACGTGTTCAAATGTGTCTCAGTTTTCGTCCCCTGGTACTCGGGTGCAACATTCCAGATGCTTTACTAATACTCTCCCCACTTGGAGAGTCAGTGCCTTTAACCTCCTGTTTGGCCCAGTTTGCAATTTCTTCGGAAAATGAACAGGAATAGGGAGAACCAATGAGAGACTAGCTGGAGGTGTCTGGACGGGCAAATTTTACTCTCATTTCCCACCAGGAAGAGGAATTAACCAAAGGCTCAGCCTGCCGTGCCGGAACCACACTAGGGCCTGAAGCAATCCTGCGGTGTTGCGGCCAGCTCACAAGAAAGCGAGTTGAAGAAAGGAGCTCAGGGGCACTGTAATTCACAAACCTGCAGAGTTATAAATGACAGCTATCGTCCAAAAATATATTGAAGTAAGGCTGCCAAGAGGACTTGAAAGCGGGGCAGAATTGCAGGAAACCGATTTCAGGAGGTAGACTGGAATTGCATGTAAAGCATAGGAAAAGAGGCAGAACGTCCACAATGATGCACTTGGCCAAAAAGGACATATGCGTTTTTTCCTGAATATATTCAGGAAAAAACGCATACGCCCTTTTTGGCCAACCAAGCAAGCTTGCAAAGGAAATCTGCACTACAATGAAGTCTCACTGCCCCCCGGTCAAAAGGGCCATCTGAAAAAAGTGTAAAATCCAGAAAGGCAGGACAGGCCATGGAGAACTGGGAGCCTTGTTATGCTGATGGTCGTGATGTAAATTGCCAACAGCCACTCTGGAGAAGTGTATGGTGTTTCCTGAAACATCTAAAAAACAAAGCAACAGAGCCTAGGGCACTTCCACTTATGGTCCTATAGATTAGGGAAATTAAAATCAAAAAGACACAGCCACCCCAAAGTTTGGAACAGCTCTGTTTACAAGAACCTCGTTTACGGTACAAGTTCAATATCGCAGAAAGCGAAAAATGGATAAAGAAGTTGTGGTACTTACGTACAATGCAATATCACTCAGCAATGAAATCTATGTCATCAGGCCAGTAGCAGCATAATGAGTGGATTCAGGTACGATGATTCTAAGTGAAATAAGTCACACAGAAAAAGAAACATCATAAGATATCACTAATACACGGAATGTAAACTTGCCTACACAGGAACTGAATTACAAAACAGAATAGGGTCTCAAATGTAGAAAACCAACTTATGCTTGCTTAAGGGGAAAGGTGAGTTGGGGTGCTGCATAAAACCAGAGATTGAAATTAGCACAGATACCTTTCCATAAGCCAAATATGTAATAGACAAGAGCTACTGCTTGCTCAACGAAGTGGACTCAACACCACATATTAAACGCCTAAGAATATACCTGACTAGTAAGAATCTTAAAACCTATGGATTTATATGTCTCAGAAAGAGAATCAAGCGTGTTTACAGCGGCATAAACACAGCAGTGATAGGATTGGTGAGGTTCGGTGAGCAAATGCAGACCCTTTGAAGTCATATTGCAATGTACCCATTCCATGGTTCTCAACTCTCCAGGTATAAGGGATTCTTCCTTCAGCTAAAACATGCATGTGGAACCCAGAGTATGATCCACCGTGTGATCGGGAAACGTGTTCAAATGTGTCTCAGTTTTCGTCCCCTGGTACTCGGGTACAACATTCCAGACGCTTTACTAACACTCTCCCCCCTTGGAGAGTCAGTGCCTTTAACGTCCTGTTTGGCCCAGTTTGCAATTTCTGCGGAAAATGAACAGGAATAGGGAGAACCAATGAGAGAGTAGCCCGAGCTGTCTGGACGGGCAAATTTAACTCTCATTTCCCACCAGGAAGAGAAATTAACCAAAGGCTCAGCGAGCCATGCCGAAATCACACTAGGGCCTGAAGCAATCCTGCGGTGTTGCGGCCAGCTCAGAAGAAAGCGAGTTGAAGAAAGGAGCTCAGGGGCACTGTAATTCACAAACCTGCAGAGTTATAAATGACAGCTATCGTCCAAAAATATATTGAAGTAAGGCTGCCAAGAGGACTTGAAAGCGGGGCAGAATTGCAGGAAACCGATTTCCGGAGGTAGACTGGAATTGCATGTAAAGCATAGGAAAAGAGGCAGAACATCCACAATGATGCACTTGGCCAAAAAGGGCGTATTCTTTTTTTCCTGAATATGTTCAGGAAAAAACGCATACGCACTTTTTGGCCAACCAAGCAAGCTTGCAAAGGAAATCTGCACTACAATGAAGTCTCACTGCCCCCCGGTCAAAAGGGCCATCTGAAAAAAGTGTAAAATCCAGAAAGGCAGGACAGACCATGGAGAACTGGGAGCCTACTTAGGCTGATGGGCGGGATGTAAATTGCCAACAGCCACTCTGGAGAAGTGTATGGTGTTTCCTGAAACATCTAAAAAACAAAGCAACAGAGCCTAGGGCACTTCCACTTATGGTCTTATAGATTAGGGAAATTAAAATCAAAAAGACACAGCCACCCCAAAGTTTGGGACGGCTCTGTTTACAAGAACCTCGGTTACGGTACAAGTTCAATATCGCAGAAAGCGAAAAATGGATAAAGAAGTTGTGGTACTTACGTACAATGCAATATCACTCAGCAATGAAATCTATGTCATCAGGCCAGTAGCAGCATAATGAGTGGATTCAGGTACGATGATTCTAAATGAAATAAGTCACACAGAAAAAGAAACATCATAAGATATCACTAATACACGGAATGTAAACTTGCCTACACAGGAACTGAATTACAAAACAGAATAGGGTCTCAAATGTAGAAAACCAACTTATGCTTGCTTAAGGGGAAAGGTGAGTTGGGGTGCTGCATAAAACCAGAGATTGAAATTAGCACAGATACCTTTCCATAAGCCAAATATGTAATAGACAAGAGCTACTGCTTGCTCAACGAAGTGGACTCTACACCCCATATTAAACGCCTAAAAATATACCTGACTAGTAAGAATCTTAAAACCTATGGATTGATATGTCTACGAAAGAGAATCCAGCGTGTGTACAGCAGCATAAACGCAGCAGTGATAGGATTGGTGAGGTTCGGTGAGCAAATGCAGACCCTTTGAAGTCATATTGCATGGTACCCATTCCATGGTTCTCAACTCTCCACGTTTAAGGGATTCTTCCTTCAGCTAAAACATGCATGTGGAACCCAGAGGATGATCCACCGTGTGATCGGGAAACGTGTTCAAATGTGTCTCAGTTTTCGTCCCCTGGTACTCGGGTGCAACATTCCAGATGCTTTACTAATACTCTCCCCACTTGGAGAGTCAGTGCCTTTAACCTCCTGTTTGGCCCAGTTTGCAATTTCTTCGGAAAATGAACAGGAATAGGGAGAACCAATGAGAGACTAGCTGGAGGTGTCTGGACGGGCAAATTTTACTCTCATTTCCCACCAGGAAGAGGAATTAACCAAAGGCTCAGCCTGCTGTGCCGGAACCACACTAGGGCCTGAAGCAATCCTGCGGTGTTGCGGCCAGCTCACAAGAAAGCGAGTTGAAGAAAGGAGCTCAGGGGCACTGTAATTCACAAACCTGCAGAGTTATAAATGACAGCTATCGTCCAAAAATATATTGAAGTAAGGCTGCCAAGAGGACTTGAAAGCGGGGCAGAATTGCAGGAAACCGATTTCAGGAGGTAGACTGGAATTGCATGTAAAGCATAGGAAAAGAGGCAGAACGTCCACAATGATGCACTTGGCCAAAAAGGGCGTCTGCGTTTTTTCCTGAATATACTCAGGAAAAAACGCATACGCCCTTTTTGGCCAACCAAGCAAGCTTGCAAAGGAAATCTGCACTACAATGAAGTCTCACTGCCCCCCGGTCAAAAGGGCCATCTGAAAAAAGTGTAAAATCCAGAAAGGCAGGACAGGCCATGGAGAACTGGGAGCCTTGTTATGCTGATGGTCGTGATGTAAATTGCCAACAGCCACTCTGGAGAAGTGTATGGTGTTTCCTGAAACATCTAAAAAACAAAGCAACAGAGCCTAGGGCACTTCCACTTATGGTCCTATAGATTAGGGAAATTAAAATCAAAAAGACACAGCCACCCCAAAGTTTGGAACAGCTCTGTTTACAAGAACCTCGTTTACGGTACAAGTTCAATATCGCAGAAAGCGAAAAATGGATAAAGAAGTTGTGGTACTTACGTACAATGCAATATCACTCAGCAATGAAATCTATGTCATCAGGCCAGTAGCAGCATAATGAGTGGATTCAGGTACGATGATTCTAAGTGAAATAAGTCACACAGAAAAAGAAACATCATAAGATATCACTAATACACGGAATGTAAACTTGCCTACACAGGAACTGAATTACAAAACAGAATAGGGTCTCAAATGTAGAAAACCAACTTATGCTTGCTTAAGGGGAAAGGTGAGTTGGGGTGCTGCATAAAACCAGAGATTGAAATTAGCACAGATACCTTTCCATAAGCCAAATATGTAATAGACAAGAGCTACTGCTTGCTCAACGAAGTGGACTCAACACCACATATTAAACGCCTAAGAATATACCTGACTAGTAAGAATCTTAAAACCTATGGATTTATATGTCTCAGAAAGAGAATCAAGCGTGTTTACAGCGGCATAAACACAGCAGTGATAGGATTGGTGAGGTTCGGTGAGCAAATGCAGACCCTTTGAAGTCATATTGCAATGTACCCATTCCATGGTTCTCAACTCTCCAGGTATAAGGGATTCTTCCTTCAGCTAAAACATGCATGTGGAACCCAGAGTATGATCCACCGTGTGATCGGGAAACGTGTTCAAATGTGTCTCAGTTTTCGTCCCCTGGAACTCGGGTACAACATTCCAGACGCTTTACTAACACTCTCCCCCCTTGGAGAGTCAGTGCCTTTAACGTCCTGTTTGGCCCAGTTTGCAATTTCTGCGGAAAATGAACAGGAATAGGGAGAACCAATGAGAGAGTAGCCCGAGCTGTCTGGACGGGCAAATTTAACTCTCATTTCCCACCAGGAAGAGAAATTAACCAAAGGCTCAGCGAGCCATGCCGAAATCACACTAGGGCCTGAAGCAATCCTGCGGTGTTGCGGACAGCTCAGAAGAAAGCGAGTTGAAGAAAGGAGCTCAGGGGCACTGTAATTCACAAACCTGCAGAGTTATAAATGACAGCTATCGTCCAAAAATATATTGAAGTAAGGCTGCCAAGAGGACTTGAAAGCGGGGCAGAATTGCAGGAAACCGATTTCCGGAGGTAGACTGGAATTGCATGTAAAGCATAGGAAAAGAGGCAGAACGTCCACAATGATGCACTTGGCCAAAAAGGGCGTATTCTTTTTTTCCTGAATATGTTCAGGAAAAAACGCATACGCACTTTTTGGCCAACCAAGCAAGCTTGCAAAGGAAATCTGCACTACAATGAAGTCTCACTGCCCCCCGGTCAAAAGGGCCATCTGAAAAAAGTGTAAAATCCAGAAAGGCAGGACAGACCATGGAGAACTGGGAGCCTACTTAGGCTGATGGGCGGGATGTAAATTGCCAACAGCCACTCTGGAGAAGTGTATGGTGTTTCCTGAAACATCTAAAAAACAAAGCAACAGAGCCTAGGGCACTTCCACTTATGGTCTTATAGATTAGGGAAATTAAAATCAAAAAGACACAGCCACCCCAAAGTTTGGGACGGCTCTGTTTACAAGAACCTCGGTTACGGTACAAGTTCAATATCGCAGAAAGCGAAAAATGGATAAAGAAGTTGTGGTACTTACGTACAATGCAATATCACTCAGCAATGAAATCTATGTCATCAGGCCAGTAGCAGCATAATGAGTGGATTCAGGTACGATGATTCTAAATGAAATAAGTCACACAGAAAAAGAAACATCATAAGATATCACTAATACACGGAATGTAAACTTGCCTACACAGGAACTGAATTACAAAACAGAATAGGGTCTCAAATGTAGAAAACCAACTTATGCTTGCTTAAGGGGAAAGGTGAGTTGGGGTGCTGCATAAAACCAGAGATTGAAATTAGCACAGATACCTTTCCATAAGCCAAATATGTAATAGACAAGAGCTACTGCTTGCTCAACGAAGTGGACTCTACACCCCATATTAAACGCCTAAAAATATACCTGACTAGTAAGAATCTTAAAACCTATGGATTGATATGTCTACGAAAGAGAATCAAGCGTGTGTACAGCAGCATAAACGCAGCAGTGATAGGATTGGTGAGGTTCGGTGAGCAAATGCAGACCCTTTGAAGTCATATTGCATGGTACCCATTCCATGGTTCTCAACTCTCCACGTTTAAGGGATTCTTCCTTCAGCTAAAACATGCATGTGGAACCCAGAGGATGATCCACCGTGTGATCGGGAAACGTGTTCAAATGTGTCTCAGTTTTCGTCCCCTGGTACTCGGGTGCAACATTCCAGATGCTTTACTAATACTCTCCCCACTTGGAGAGTCAGTGCCTTTAACCTCCTGTTTGGCCCAGTTTGCAATTTCTTCGGAAAATGAACAGGAATAGGGAGAACCAATGAGAGACTAGCTGGAGGTGTCTGGACGGGCAAATTTTACTCTCATTTCCCACCAGGAAGAGGAATTAACCAAAGGCTCAGCCTGCCGTGCCGGAACCACACTAGGGCCTGAAGCAATCCTGCGGTGTTGCGGCCAGCTCACAAGAAAGCGAGTTGAAGAAAGGAGCTCAGGGGCACTGTAATTCACAAACCTGCAGAGTTATAAATGACAGCTATCGTCCAAAAATATATTGAAGTAAGGCTGCCAAGAGGACTTGAAAGCGGGGCAGAATTGCAGGAAACCGATTTCAGGAGGTAGACTGGAATTGCATGTAAAGCATAGGAAAAGAGGCAGAACGTCCACAATGATGCACTTGGCCAAAAAGGGCGTATTCTTTTTTTCCTGAATATATTCAGGAAAAAACGCATACGCCCTTTTTGGCCAACCAAGCAAGCTTGCAAAGGAAATCTGCACTACAATGAAGTCTCACTGCCCCCCAGTCAAAAGGGACATCTGAAAAAAGTGTAAAATCCAGAAAGGCAGGACAGGCCATGGAGAACTGGGAGCCTTATTATGCTGATGGGCGGGATGTAAATTGCCAACAGCCACTCTGGACAAGTGTATGGTGTTTCCTGAAACATCTGAAAAACAAAGCAACAGAGCCTAGGGCACTTCCATTTTTGGTCCTATAGATTAGTGAAATTAAAATCAAAAAGACACAGCCACCCCAAAGTTTGGAACGGCTCTGTTTACAAGAACCTCATTTACGGTTCAAGTTCAATATCGCAGAAAGCGAAAAATGGATAAAGAAGTTGTGGTACTTACGTACAATGCAATATCACTCAGCAATGAAATCTATGTCATCAGGCCAGTAGCAGCATAATGAGTGGATTCAGGTACGATGATTCTAAGTGAAATAAGTCACACAGAAAAAGAAGCATCATAAGATATCACTAATACACGGAATGTAAACTTTGCTACACAGGAACTGAATTACAAAACAGAATAGGGTCTCAAATGTAGAAAACCAACTTATGCTTACTTAAGGGGAAAGGTGAGTTGGGGTGCTGCATAAAACCAGAGATTGAAATTAGCACAGATACCTTTCCATAAGCCAAATATGTAATAGACAAGAGCTACTGCTTGCTCAACGAAGTGGACTCAACACCCCATATTAAACGCCTACGAATATACCTAACTAGTAAGAATCTTAAAACCTATGGATTGATATGTCTACGAAAGAGAATCAAGCGTGTGTACAGCGGCATAAACGCAGCAGTGATAGGATTGGTGAAGTTCGGTGAGCAAATGCAGACCCTTTGAAGTCATATTGCATGGTACCCATTCCATGGGTCTCAACTCTCCAGGTTTAAGGGATTCTTCCTTCAGCTAAAACATGCATGAGGAACCCAGAGTATGATCCACCGTGTGATCGGGAAACGTGTTCAAATGTGTCTCTGTTTTCGTCCCCTGGTACTCGGGTGCAACATTCCAGACACTTTACTAACACTCTCCCCACTTGGAGAGTCAGTGCCTTTAACCTCCTATTTGGCCCAATTTGCAAATTCTGCTGAAGATGAACAGGAATAGGGAGAACCAATGAGAGACTAGCTGGAGGTGTCTGGACGGGCAAATTTAACTCTCATTTCCCACCAGGAAGAGGAATTAACCAAAGGCTCAGCCTGCCGTGCCGGAACGACACTACGGCCTGAAGCAATCCTGCAGTGTTGCGGCCAGCTCACAAGAAAGCGAGTTGAAGAAAGGAGCTCAGGGGCACTGTAATTCACAAACCTGCAGAGTTATAAATGACAGCTATCGTCCAAAAATATATTGAAGTAAGGCTGCCAAGAGGACTTGAAAGCGGGGCAGAATTGCAGGAAACCGATTTCAGGAGGTAGACTGGATTTGCATGTAAAGCATAGGAAAAGAGGCAGAACGTCCACAATGATGCACTTGGCCAAAAAGGGCGTATGCGTTTTTTCCTGAATATATTCAGGAAAAAACGCATACGCCCTTTTTGGCCAACCAAGCAAGCTTGCAAAGGAAATCTGCACTACAATGAAGTCTCACTGCCCCCCGGTCAAAAGGGCCATCTGAAAAAAGTGTAAAATCCAGAAAGGCAGGACAGGCCATGGAGAACTGGGAGCCTTGTTATGCTGATGGGCGGGATGTAAATTGCCAACAGCCACTCTGGAGAAGTGTATGGTGTTTCCTGAAACATCTAAAAAACAAAGCAACAGAGCCTAGGGCACTTCCACTTATGGTCCTATAGCTTAGGGAAATTAAAATCAAAAAGACACAGCCACCCCAAAGTTTGGGACGGCTATGTTTACAAGAACCTCGTTTACGGTACAAGTTCAATATGGCAGAAAGCGAAAAATGGATAAAGAAGTTGTGGTACTTACGTACAATGCAATATCACTCAGCAATGAAATCTATGTCATCAGGCCAGTAGCAGCATAATGAGTGGATTCAGGTACGATGATTCTAAGTGAAATAAGTCACACAGAAAAAGAAACATCATAAGATATCACTAATACACGGAATGTAAACTTGGCTACACAGGAATTGAATTACAAAACAGAATAGGGTCTCAAATGTCGAAAACCAACTTATGCTTGCTTAAGGGGAAAGGTGAGTTGGGGTGCTGCATAAAACCAGAGATTGAAATTAGCACAGATACCTTTCCATAAGCCAAATATGTAATAGACAAGAGCTACTGCTTGCTCAACGAAGTGGACTCAACACCCCATATTAAACGCCTAAGAATATACCTGACTAGTAAGAATCTTAAAACCTATGGATTTATATGTCTCCGAAAGAGAATCAAGCATGTGTACAGCGGCATAAACGCAGCAGTGATAGGATTTGTGAGGTTCGGTGAGCAAATGCAGACCCTTTGAAGTCATATTGCATGGTACCCATTCCATGGTTCTCAACTCTCCAGGTTTAAGGGATTCTTCCTTCAGCTAAAACATGCATGTGGAACCCAGAGTATGATCCTCCGTGTGATCGGGAAACGTGTTCAAATGTGTCTCAGTTTTCGTCCCCTGGTACTCGGGTGCAACATTCCAGACGCTTTACTAACACTCTCCCCACTTGGAGAGTCAGTGCCTTTAACCTCCTGTTTGGCCCAGTTTCCAATTTCTGCGGAAAATGAACAGGAATAGGGAGAACCAATGAGAGACTAGCTGGAGGTGTCTGGACGGGCAAATTTAACTCTCATTTCCCACCAAGAAGAGGAATTAAGCAAAGGCTCAGCGAGCCATGCCGGAACCACACTAGGGCCTGAAGCAATCCTGCGGTGCTGCGGCCAGCTCACAAGAAAGCGAGTTGAAGAAAGGAGCTCAGGGGCCCTGTAATTCACAAACCTGCAGAGTTATACATGACAGCTATCGTCCAAAAATATATTGAAGTAAGGCTGCCAAGAGGACTTTAAAGCAGGGCAGAATTGCAGGAAACCGATTTCAGGAGGTAGACTGGAATTGCATGTAAAGCATAGGAAAAGAGGCAGAACGTCCACAATGATGCACTTGGCCAAAAAGGGCGTATGCGTTTTTTCCTGAATATATTCAGGAAAAAACGCATACGCCCTTTTTGGCCAACCAAGCAAGCTTGCAAAGGAAATCTACACTACAATGAAGTCTCACTGCCCCCCGGTCAAAAGGGCCATCTGAAAAACGTGTAAAATCCAGAAAGGCAGAACAGGCCATGGAGAACTGGGAGCCTTGTTATGCTGATGGGCGTGATGTAAATTGCCAACAGCCACTCTGCAGAAGTGTATGGTGTTTCCTGAAACATCTAAAAAACAAAGCAACAGAGCCTAGGGCACTTCCACTTATGGTGCTATAGCTTAGGGAAATTAAAATCAAAAAGACACAGCTACCCCAAAGTTTGGGACGGCTCTGTTTACAAGAACCTCGTTTACGGTACAAGTTCAATATCGCAGAAAGCGAAAAATGGATAAAGAAGTTGTGGTACTTACGTACAATGCAATATCACTCAGCAATGAAATCTATCTCATCAGGCCAGTAGCAGCATAATGAGTGGATTGAGGTACGATGATTCTAAGTGAAATAAGTCACACAGAAAAAGAAACATCATAAGATATCACTAATACACAGAATGTAAACTTGGCTACACAGGAACTGAATTACAAAACAGAATAGGGTCTCAAATGTAGAAAACCAACTTATGCTTGCTTGAGGGGAAAGGTGAGTTGGGGTGCTGCATAAAACCAGAGATTGAAATTAGCACTGATACCTTTCCATAAGACAAATATGTAATAGAAAAGAGCTACTCCCTGCTCAACGAAGTGGACTCAACACCCCATATTAAACGCCTAAGAATATACCTGACTAGTAAGAATCTTAAAACCTATGGATTTATATGTCTCCGAAAGAGAATCAAGCGTGTGTACAGCGGCAAAAACGCAGCAGTGAAAGGATTGGTGAGGTTCGGTGAGCAAATGCAGACCTTTTGAAGTCATATTGCATGGTACCCATTCCATGGTTCTCAACTCTCCAGGTTTAAGGGATTCTTCCTTCAGCTAAAACATGCATGTGGAACCCAGAGTATGATCCACCGTGTGATCGGGAAATGTGCTCAAATGTGTCTCAGATTTCGTCCCCTGGTACTCGGGTGCAACATTCCAGACGCTTTACTAACACTCTCCCCACTTGCAGAGTCAGTGCCTTTAATCTGCTGTTGGGCCCAGTTTGCAATTTCGGCGGAAAATGAACAGGAATAGGGAGAACCAATGAGAGACTAGCTGGAGGTGTCTGGATGGGCAAATTTAACTCTCATTTCTCACCAGGAAGAGGAATTAACCAAAGGCTCAGCATGCCATGCCAGTATCACACTAGGGCCTGAAGCAATCCTGCGGTGTTGCGGCCAGCTCACAAGAAAGCGAGTTGAAGAAAGGAGCTCAGGGGCACTGTAATTCACAAACCTGCAGAGATATAAATGACAGCTATCGTCCAAAAATATATTGAAGTAAGGCTGCCAAGAGGACTTGAAAGCGGGGCAGAATTGCAGGAAACCGATTTCAGGAGGTAGACTGGAATTGCATGTAAAGCATAGGAAAAGAGGCAGAACGTCCACAATGATGCACTTGGCCAAAAAGGGCGTATGGGTTTTTTCCTGAATATATTCAGGAGAAAACGCATACGCCCTTTTTGGCCACCCAAGCAAGCTTGCAAAGAAATCTGCACTACAATGAAGTCTCACTGCCCCCCGGTCAAAAGGGCCATCTGAAAAAAGTGTAAAATCCAGAAAGGCAGGACAGACCATGGAGAACTGGGAGCCTACTTAGGCTGATGGGCGGGATGTAAATTGCCAACAGCCACTCTGGAGAAGTGTATGGTGTTTCCTGAAACATCTAAAAAACAAAGCAACAGAGCCTAGGGCACTTCCACATATGGTCCTATAGATTAGGGAAATTAAAATCAAAAAGACACAGCCACCCCAAAGTTTGGGACGGCTCTGTTTACAAGAACCTCGGTTACGGTACAAGTTCAATATCGCAGAAAGCGAAAAATGGATAAAGAAGTTGTGGTACTTACGTACAATGCAATATCACTCAGCAATGAAATCTATGTCATCAGGCCAGTAGCAGCATAATGAGTGGATTCAGGTACGATGATTCTAAGTGAAATAAGTCACACAGAAAAAGAAACATCATAAGATATCACTAATACACGGAATGTAAACTTGCCTACACAGGAACTGAATTACAAAACAGAATAGGGTCTCAAATGTAGAAAACCAACTTATGCTTGCTTAAGGGGAAAGGTGAGTTGGGGTGCTGCATAAAACCAGAGATTGAAATTAGCACAGATACCTTTCCATAAGCCAAATATGTAATAGACAAGAGCTACTGCTTGCTCAACGAAGTGGACTCTACACCCCATATTAAACGCCTAAAAATATACCTGACTAGGAAGAATCTTAAAACCTATGGATTGATATGTCTACGAAAGAGAATCAAGCGTGTGTACAGCGGCATAAACGCAGCAGTGATAGGATTGGTGAGGTTCGGTGAGCAAATGCAGACCCTTTGAAGTCATATTGCATGGTACCCATTCCATGGTTCTCAACTCTCCAAGTTTAAGGGATTCTTCCTTCAGCTAAAACATGCATGTGGAACCCAGAGGATGATCCACCGTGTGATCGGGAAACGTGTTCAAATGTGTCTCAGTTTTCGTCCCCTGGTACTCGGGTGCAACATTCCAGATGCTTTACTAACACTCTCCCCACTTGGAGAGTCAGTGCCTTTAACCTCCTGTTTGGCCCAGTTTGCAATTTCTTCGGAAAATGAACAGGAATAGGGAGAACCAATGAGAGACTAGCTGGAGGTGTCTGGACGGGCAAATTTTACTCTCATTTCCCACCAGGAAGAGGAATTAACCAAAGGCTCAGCCTGCCGTGCCAGAACCACACTAGGGCCTGAAGCAATCCTGCGGTGTTGCGGCCAGCTCACAAGAAAGCGAGTTGAAGAAAGGAGCTCAGGGGCACTGTAATTCACAAACCTGCAGAGTTATAAATGACAGCTATCGTCCAAAAATATATTGAAGTAAGGCTGCCAAGAGGACTTGAAAGCGGGGCAGAATTGCAGGAAACCGATTTCAGGAGGTAGACTGGAATTGCATGTAAAGCATAGGAAAAGAGGCAGAACGTCCACAATGATGCACTTGGCCAAAAAGGGCGTATTCTTTTTTTCCTGAATATATTCAGGAAAAAACGCATACGCCCTTTTTGGCCAACCAAGCAAGCTTGCAAAGGAAATCTGCACTACAATGAAGTCTCACTGCCCCCCAGTCAAAAGGGCCATCTGAAAAAAGTGTAAAATCCAGAAAGGCAGGACAGGCCATGGAGAACTGGGAGCCTACTTAGGCTGATGGGCGGGATGTAAATTGCCAACAGCCACTCTGGACAAGTGTATGGTGTTTCCTGAAACATCTGAAAAACAAAGCAACAGAGCCTAGGGCACTTCCATTTTTGGTCCTATAGATTAGTGAAATTAAAATCAAAAAGACACAGCCACCCCAAAGTTTGGAACGGCTCTGTTTACAAGAACCTCATTTACGGTTCAAGTTCAATATCGCAGAAAGCGAAAAATGGATAAAGAAGTTCTGGTACTTACGTACAATGCAATATCACTCAGCAATGAAATCTATGTCTTCAGGCCAGTAGCAGCATAATGAGTGGATTCAGGTATGATGATTCTAAGTGAAATAAGTCACACAGAAAAAGAAACATCATAAGATATCACTAATACACGGATTGTAAACTTGGCTACACAGGAACTGAATTACAAAACAGAATAGGGTCTCAAATGTAGAAAACCAACTTATGCTTGCTTAAGGGGAAAGGTGAGTTGGAGTGCTGCAGAAAACCAGAGATTGAAATTAGCACAGATACCTTTCCATAAGCCAAATATGTAATAGACAAGAGCTACTGCTTGCTCAACGAAGTGGACTCAACACCCCATATTAAACGCCTAAGAATATACCTGACTAGTAAAAATCTTAAAACCTATGGATTGATATGTCTCCGAAAGAGAATCAAGCGTGTGTACAGCGGCATAAACGCAGCAGTGATAGGATTGGTGAGGTTCGGTGAGCAAATGCAGACCCTTGGAAGTCATATTGCATGGTACCCATTCCATGGGTCTCAACTCTCCAGGTTTAAGGGATTCTTCCTTCAGCTAAAACATGCATGTGGAACCCAGAGTATGATCCACCGTGTGATCGGGAAACGTGTTCAAATGTGTCTCACATTTCGTCCCCTGGTACTCGGGTGCAACATTCCAGACACGTTACTAACACTCTCCCCACTTGGAGAGTCAGTGCCTTTAACCTCCTATTTGGCGCAACTTGCAAATTCTGCCGAAAATGAACAGGAATAGGGAGAACCAATGAGAGACTAGCTGGAGGTGTCTGGAAGGGCAAATTTAACTCTCATTGCCCACCAGGAAGAGGAATTAACCAAAGGCTCAGCCTGCCATGCCGGAACGACACTAGTGCCTGAAGCAATCCTGCGGTGTTGCGGCCAGCTCACAAAAAGCGAGTTGAAGAAAGGAGCTCAGGGGCACTGTAATTCACAAACCTGCAGAGTTATAAATGACAGCTATCGTCCAAAAATATATTGAAGTAAGGCTGCCAAGAGGACTTGAAAGCGGGGCAGAATTGCAGGAAACCGATTTCAGGAGGTAGACTGGAATTGCATGTAAAGCATAGGAAAAGAGGCAGAACGTCCACAATGATGCACTTGGCCAAAAAGGGCGTATGCGTTTTTTCCTGAATATATTCAGGAAAAAACGCATACGCCCTTTTTGGCCAACCAAGCAAGCTTGCAAAGGAAATCTGCACTACAATGAAGTCTCACTGCCCCCCGGTCAAAAGGGCCATCTGAAAAAAGTGTAAAATCCAGAAAGGCAGGACAGGCCATGGAGAACTGGGAGCCTTGTTATGCTGATGGGCGTGATGTAAATTGCCAACAGCCACTCTGGAGAAGTGTATGGTGTTTCCTGAAACATCTAAAAAACAAAGCAACAGAGCCTTCGGCACCTCCACTTATGGTCCTATAGCTTAGGGAAATTAAAATCAAAAAGACACAGCCACCCCAAAGTTTGGGACGGCTCTGGTTACAAGAACCTCGTTTACGGTACAAGTTCAATATCGCAGAAAGCGAAAAATGGATAAAGAAGTTGTGGTACTTACGTACAATGCAATATCACTCAGCAATGAAATCTATGTCATCAGGCCAGTAGCAGCATAATGAGTGGATTCAGGTACGATGATTCTACGTGAAATAAGTCACACAGAAAAAGAAGCATCATAAGATATCACTAATACACGGAATGTAAACTTGGCTACACAGGAACTGAATTACAAAACAGAATAGGGTCTCAAATGTAGAAAACCAACTTATGCTTACTTAAGGGGAAAGGTGAGTTGGGGTGCTGCATAAAACCAGAGATTGAAATTAGCACAGATACCTTTCCATAAGCCAAATATGTAATAGACAAGAGCTACTGCTTGCTCAACGAAGTGGACTCAACACCCCATATTAAACGCCTAAGAATATACCTGACTAGTAAGAATCTTAAAACCTATGGATTGATATGTCTACGAAAGAGAATCAAGCGTGTGTACAGCGGCATAAACGCAGCAGTGATAGGATTGGTGAAGTTCGGTGAGCAAATGCAGACCCTTTGAAGTCATATTGCATGGTACCCATTCCATGGGTCTCAACTCTCCAGGTTTAAGGGATTCTTCCTTCAGCTAAAACATGCATGAAGAACCCAGAGTATGATCCACCGTGTGATCGGGAAACGTGTTCAAACGTGTCTCAGTTTTCGTCCCCTGGTACTCGGGTGCAACATTCCAGATGCTTTACTAACACTCTCCCCACTTGGAGAGTCAGTGCCTTTAACCTCCTGTTTGGCCCAGTTGGCAATTTCTGCGGAAAATGAACAGGAATAGGGAGAACCAATGAGAGACTAGCTGGAGGTGTCTGGACAGGCAAATTTAACTCTCATTTCCCAACAAGAAGAGGAATTAACCAAAGGCTCAGCGAGCCATGCCGGAACCACACTAGGGCCTGAAGCAATCCTGCGGTGTTGCTGCCAGCTCACAAGAAAGCGAGTTGAAGACAGGAGCTCAGGGGCACTGTAATTCACAAACCTGCAGAGTTCTAAATGACAGCTATCGTCCAAAAATATATTGAAGTAAGGCTGCCAAGAGGACTTGAAAGCGGGGCAGAATTGCAGGAAACCGATTTCAGGAGGTAGACTGGAATTGCATATAAAGCATAGGAAAAGAGGCAGAACGTCCACAATGATGCACTTGGCCAAAAAGGGCGTATGCGTTTTTTCCTGAATATATTCAGGAAAAAACGCATACGCCCTTTTTGGCCAACCAAGCAAGCTTGCAAAGGAAATCTGCACTACAATGAAGTCTCACTACCCCCCGGTCAAAAGGGCCATCTGAAAAAAGTGTAAAATCCAGAAAGGCAGGACAGGCCATGGAGAACTGGCAGCCTTCTTATGCTGATGGGTGGGATGTTAATTGCCAACAGCCACTCTGGAGAAGTGTATGGTGTTTCCTGAAACATCTAAAAAACAAAGCAACAGAGTCTAGGGCACTTCCACTTATGGTCCTATAGCTTAGGGAAATTAAAATCAAAAAGACACAGCCACCCCAAAGTTTGGGATGGCTCTGTTTACAAGAACCTCGTTTACGGTACAAGTTCAATATCGCAGAAAGTGAAAAATGGATAAAGAAGTTGTGGTACTTACGTACAATGCAATATCACTCAGCAATGAAATCTATGTCATCAGGCCAGTAGCAGCATAATGAGTGGATTCAGGTACGATGATTCTAAGTGAAATAAGTCAAACAGAAAAAGAAACATCATAAGATATCACTAATACACGGAATGTAAACTTGGCTACACAGGAACTGAATTACAAAACAGAATAGGGTCTCAAATGTAGAACACCAACATATGCTTGCTTAAGGGGAAAGGTGAGTTGGGGTGCTGCATAAAACCAGAGATTGAAATTAGCACAGATACCTTTCCATAAGCCAAATATGTAATAGACAAGAGCTACTGCTTGGTCAACGAAGTGGACTCAACACCGCATATTAAACGCCTAAGAATATACCTGACTAGTAAGAATCTTAAAACCAATGGATTTATATGTCTCCGAAAGAGAATCAAGCGTGTGTACAGCGGCATAAACGCAGCAGTGATAGGATTGGTGAGGTTCGGTGAGCAAATGCAGACCCTTTGAAGTCATATTGCATGGTACCCATTCCATGGTTCTCAACTCTCCAGGTTTAAGGGATTCTTCCTTCAGCTAAAACATGCATGTGGAACCCAGAGTATGATCCACCGTGTGATCGGGAAACGTGTTCAAATGTGTCTCAGTTTTCGTCCCCTGGTACTCGGGTGCAACATTCCAGACGCTTTACTAACACTCTCCCCACTTGGAGAGTCAGTGCCTTTAACCTCCTGTTTGGCCCAGTTTGCAATTTCTGCGGAAAATGAACAGGAATAGGGAGAACCAATGAGAGACTAGCTGGAGGTGTCTGGACGGGTAAATTGAACTCTCATTTCCTGCCAGGAAGAGGAATTAACCAAAGGCTTAGCGAGCCATGCCAGAACCACACTAGGGCCTGAAGCAATCTTGCGGTGTTGCGGCCAGCTCACAAGAAAGCCAGTTGAAGAAAGGAGCTCAGGGGTCCTGTAATTCACAAACCTGCAGTGTTCTAAATGACAGCGATCGTCCAAAAATATATTGAAGTAAGGCTGCCAAGAGGACTTGAAAGCGGGGCAGAATTGCAGGAAACCGATTTCAGGAGGTAGACTGGAATTGCATGTAAAACATAGGAAAAGAGGCAGAACGTCCACAATGATGCACTTGGCCAAAAAGGACATATGCGTTTTTTCCTGAATATATTCCTGAATATATTCAGGAAAAAACGCATACGCCCTTTTTGGCCAACCAAGCAAGCTTGCAAAGGAAATCTGCACTACAATGAAGTCTCACTGCCCCCCGGTCAAAAGGGCCATCTGAAAAAAGTGTAAAATCCAGAAAGGCAGAACAGGCCATGGAGAACTGGGAGCCTTCTTATGCTGATTGGCTGGATGTATATTGCCAACAGCCACTCTGGAGAAGTGTATGGTGTTTCCTGAAACATCTAAAAAACAAAGCAACAGAGCCTAGGGCACTTCCACTTATGGTCCTATAGATTAGGGAAATTAAAATCAAAAAGACACAGCCACCCCAAAGTTTGGGACGGCTCTGTTTACAAGAACCTCATTTATGGTACAAGTTCAATATTGCAGAAAGCGAAAAATGGATAAAGAAGTTGTGGTACTTACGTACAATGCAATACCACTCAGCAATGAAATCTATGTCATCAGGCCAGTAGCAGCATAATGAGTGGATTCAGGTACGATGATTCTAAGTGAAATAAGTCACACAGAAAAAGAAACATCATAAGATATCACTAATACACGGAATGTAAACTTGGCTACACAGGAACTGAATTACAAAACAGAATAGGGTCTCAAATGTAGAAAACCAACTTATGCTTGCTTAAGGGGAAAGGTGAGTTGGGGTGCTGTATAAAACCAGAGATTGAAATTAGCACAGATACCTTTCCATAAGCCAAATATGTAATAGACAAGAGCTACTGCTTGCTCAACGAAGTGGACTCAACACCCCATATTAAACGCCTAAGAATATACCTGACTAGTAAGAATCTTAAAACCTATGGATTGATATGTCTACGAAAGAGAATCAAGCGTGTGTACAGCGGCATAAACGCAGCAGTGATAGGATTGGTGAGGTTCGGTGAGCAAATGCAGACCCTTGGAAGTCATATTGCATGGTACCCATTCCATGGTTCTCAACTCTCCAGGTTTAAGGGATTCTTCCTTCAGCTAAAACATGCATGTGGAACCCAGAGTATGATCCACCGTGTGATCGGGAAACGTGTTCAAATGTGTCTCAGTTTTCGTCCCCTGGTACTCGGGTGCAACATTCCAGATGCTTTACTAACACTCTCCCCACTTGGAGAGTCAGTGCCTTTAAACTCCTGTTTGGCCCAGTTTGCAATTTCTGCGGAAAATGAACAGGAATAGGGAGAACCAATGAGAGACTAGCTGGAGGTGTCTGGACGGGCAAATTTAACTCTCATTTCCCACCAGAAAGAGGAATTAACCAAAGGCTCAGCGAGCCGTGCCGGAACCACGCTAGGGCCTGAAGCAATCCTGCGGTGTTGCGGCCAGCTCACAAGAAAGCCAGTTGAAAAAAGGAGCTCAGGGGCACTGTAATTCACATAGCTTCAGAGTTATAAATGACAGCTATCATCCAAAAATATATTGAAGTAAGGCTGCCAAGAGGACTTGAAAGCGGGGCAGAATTGCAGGAAACCGATTTCAGGAGGTAGACTGGAATTGCATGTAAAGCATAGGAAAAGAGGCAGAACGTCCACAATGATGCACTTGGCCAAAAAGTGCGTATGCGTTTTTTCCTGAATATATTCAGGAAAAAACGCATACGCCCTTTTAGGCCAACCAAGCAAGCTTGCAAAGGAAATCTGCACTACAATGAAGTCTCACTGCCCCCCGGTCAAAAGGGCCATCTGAAAAAAGTGTAAAATCCAGAAAGGCAGGACAGGCCATGGAGAACTGGGAGCCTTGTTATGCTGATGGGCGGGATGTAAATTGCCAACAGCCACGCTGGAGAAGTGTATGGTGTTTCCTGAAACATCTAAAAAACCAAAGCAACAGAGCCTAGGGCACTTCCACTTATGGTCCTATAGATTAGGGAAATTAAAATCAAAAAGACACAGCCAGCCCAAAGTTTGGGACGGCTCTGTTTACAAGAACCTCATTTACGGTACAAGTTCAATATCGCAGAAAGCGAAAAATGGATAAAGAAGTTGTGGTACTTACGTACAATGCAATATCACTCAGCAATGAAATCCATGTCATCAGGCCAGTAGCAGCATAATGAGTGGATTCAGGTGCGATGATTCTAAGTAAAATAAGTCACACAGAAAAAGAAACATCATAAGGTATCAATAATACACGGAATGTAAACTTGGCTACACAGGAACTGAATTACAAAACAGAATAGAGTCTCAAATGTCGAAAACCAACTTATGCTTGCTTAAGGGGAAAGGTGAGTTGGGGTGCTGCATAAAACCAGAGATTGAAATTAGCACAGATACCTTTCCATAAGCCAAATATGTAATAGACAAGAGCTACTGCTTGCTCAACGAAGTGGACTCAACACCACATATTAAACGCCTAAGAATATACCTGACTAGTAAGAATCTTAAAACCTATGGATTTATATGTCTCCGAAAGAGAATCAAGCGTGTGTACAGCGGCATAAACTCAGCAGTGATAGGATTGGTGAGGTTCGGTGAGCAAATGCAGACCCTTTGAAGTCATATTGCATGGTACCCATTCCATGGTTCTCAACTCTCCAGGTTTAAGGGATTCTTCCTTCAGTTAAAACATGCATGTGGAACCCAGAGTATGATCCACCGTGTGATTGGGAAACGTGTTCAAATGTGTCTCAGTTTTCGTCCCCTGGTACTCGGGTGCAAAATTCCAGACGCTTTACTAACACTCTCCCCACTTGGAGAGTCAGTGCCTTTAACCTCCTGTTTGGCCCAGTTTGCAATTTCTGCGGAAAATGAACAGGAATAGGGAGAACCAATGACAGACTAGCTGGAGGTGTCTGGACGGGCAAATTTAACTCTCATTTCCCACCAGGAAGAGGAATTAACCAAAGGCTCAGTGAGCCGTGCCGGAACCACACTAGGGCCTGAAGCAATCCTGCGGTGTTGCGGACAGCTCACAAGAAAGCGAGTTGAAGAAAGTAGCTCAGGGGCACTGTAATTCACAAACCTTCAGAGTTCTAAATGACAGCTATCGTCCAAAAATATATTGAAGTAAGGCTGCCAAGAGGACTTGAAAGCGGGGCAGAATTGCAGGAAACCGTTTTCAGGAGGTAGACTGGAATTGCATGTAAAGCATAGGAAAAGAGGCAGAACGTCCACAATGATGCACTTGGCCAAAAAGGGCGTATGCGTTTTTTCCTGAATATATTCAGGAAAAAACGCATACGCCCTTTTTGGCCAACCAAGCAAGCTTGCAAAGGAAATCTGCACTACAATGAAGTCTCACTGCCCCCCGGTCAAAAGGACCATCTGAAAAAAGTGTAAAATCCAGAAAGGCAGGACAGGCCATGGAGAACTGGGAGCCTACTTAGGCTGATGGGCGGGATGTAAATTGCCAACAGCCACTCTGCAGAAGTGTATGGTGTTTCCTGAAACATCTGAAAAACAAAGCAACAGAGCCTAGGGCACTTCATTTTTGGTCCTATAGATTAGGGAAATTAAAATCAAAAAGACACAGCCACCACAAAGTTTGGGACGGCTCTGTTTACAAGAACCTCGTTTACGGTACAAGTTCAATATCGCAGAAAGCGAAAAATGGATAAAGAAGTTGTGGTACTTACGTACAATGCAATATCACTCAGCAATGAAATCTATGTCATCAGGCCAGTAGCAGCATAATGAGTGGATTCAGGTACGATGATTCTACGTGAAATAAGTCACACAGAAAAAGAAGCATCATAAGATATCACTAATACACGGAATGTAAACTTGGCTACACAGGAACTGAATTACAAAACAGAATAGGGTCTCAAATGTAGAAAACCAACTTATGCTTGCTTAAGGGGAAAGGTGAGTTGGGGTGCTGTATAAAACCAGAGATTGAAATTAGCACAGATACCTTTCCATAAGCCAAATATGTAATAGACAAGAGCTACTGCTTGCTCAACGAAGTGGACTCAACACCCCATATTAAACGCCTAAGAATATACCTGACTAGTAAGAATCTTAAAACCTATGGATTGATATGTCTACGAAAGAGAATCAAGCGTGTGTACAGCGGCATAAACGCAGCAGTGATAGGATTGGTGAGGTTCGGTGAGCAAATGCAGACCCTTGGAAGTCATATTGCATGGTACCCATTCCATGGTTCTCAACTCTCCAGGTTTAAGGGATTCTTCCTTCAGCTAAAACATGCATGTGGAACCCAGAGTATGATCCACCGTGTGATCGGGAAACGTGTTCAAATGTGTCTCAGTTTTCGTCCCCTGGTACTCGGGTGCAACATTCCAGATGCTTTACTAACACTCTCCCCACTTGGAGAGTCAGTGCCTTTAAACTCCTGTTTGGCCCAGTTTGCAATTTCTGCGGAAAATGAACAGGAATAGGGAGAACCAATGAGAGACTAGCTGGAGGTGTCTGGACGGGCAAATTTAACTCTCATTTCCCACCAGAAAGAGGAATTAACCAAAGGCTCAGCGAGCCGTGCCGGAACCACGCTAGGGCCTGAAGCAATCCTGCGGTGTTGCGGCCAGCTCACAAGAAAGCCAGTTGAAAAAAGGAGCTCAGGGGCACTGTAATTCACATAGCTTCAGAGTTATAAATGACAGCTATCATCCAAAAATATATTGAAGTAAGGCTGCCAAGAGGACTTGAAAGCGGGGCAGAATTGCAGGAAACCGATTTCAGGAGGTAGACTGGAATTGCATGTAAAGCATAGGAAAAGAGGCAGAACGTCCACAATGATGCACTTGGCCAAAAAGTGCGTATGCGTTTTTTCCTGAATATATTCAGGAAAAAACGCATACGCCCTTTTAGGCCAACCAAGCAAGCTTGCAAAGGAAATCTGCACTACAATGAAGTCTCACTGCCCCCCGGTCAAAAGGGCCATCTGAAAAAAGTGTAAAATCCAGAAAGGCAGGACAGGCCATGGAGAACTGGGAGCCTTGTTATGCTGATGGGCGGGATGTAAATTGCCAACAGCCACGCTGGAGAAGTGTATGGTGTTTCCTGAAACATCTAAAAAACCAAAGCAACAGAGCCTAGGGCCCTTCCACTTATGGTCCTATAGATTAGGGAAATTAAAATCAAAAAGACACAGCCAGCCCAAAGTTTGGGACGGCTCTGTTTACAAGAACCTCATTTACGGTACAAGTTCAATATCGCAGAAAGCGAAAAATGGATAAAGAAGTTGTGGTACTTACGTACAATGCAATATCACTCAGCAATGAAATCCATGTCATCAGGCCAGTAGCAGCATAATGAGTGGATTCAGGTGCGATGATTCTAAGTAAAATAAGTCACACAGAAAAAGAAACATCATAAGGTATCAATAATACACGGAATGTAAACTTGGCTACACAGGAACTGAATTACAAAACAGAATAGAGTCTCAAATGTCGAAAACCAACTTATGCTTGCTTAAGGGGAAAGGTGAGTTGGGGTGCTGCATAAAACCAGAGATTGAAATTAGCACAGATACCTTTCCATAAGCCAAATATGTAATAGACAAGAGCTACTGCTTGCTCAACGAAGTGGACTCAACACCACATATTAAACGCCTAAGAATATACCTGACTAGTAAGAATCTTAAAACCTATGGATTTATATGTCTCCGAAAGAGAATCAAGCGTGTGTACAGCGGCATAAACTCAGCAGTGATAGGATTGGTGAGGTTCGGTGAGCAAATGCAGACCCTTTGAAGTCATATTGCATGGTACCCATTCCATGGTTCTCAACTCTCCAGGTTTAAGGGATTCTTCCTTCAGTTAAAACATGCATGTGGAACCCAGAGTATGATCCACCGTGTGATTGGGAAACGTGTTCAAATGTGTCTCAGTTTTCGTCCCCTGGTACTCGGGTGCAAAATTCCAGACGCTTTACTAACACTCTCCCCACTTGGAGAGTCAGTGCCTTTAACCTCCTGTTTGGCCCAGTTTGCAATTTCTGCGGAAAATGAACAGGAATAGGGAGAACCAATGACAGACTAGCTGGAGGTGTCTGGACGGGCAAATTTAACTCTCATTTCCCACCAGGAAGAGGAATTAACCAAAGGCTCAGTGAGCCGTGCCGGAACCACACTAGGGCCTGAAGCAATCCTGCGGTGTTGCGGACAGCTCACAAGAAAGCGAGTTGAAGAAAGTAGCTCAGGGGCACTGTAATTCACAAACCTTCAGAGTTCTAAATGACAGCTATCGTCCAAAAATATATTGAAGTAAGGCTGCCAAGAGGACTTGAAAGCGGGGCAGAATTGCAGGAAACCGTTTTCAGGAGGTAGACTGGAATTGCATGTAAAGCATAGGAAAAGAGGCAGAACGTCCACAATGATGCACTTGGCCAAAAAGGGCGTATGCGTTTTTTCCTGAATATATTCAGGAAAAAACGCATACGCCCTTTTTGGCCAACCAAGCAAGCTTGCAAAGGAAATCTGCACTACAATGAAGTCTCACTGCCCCCCGGTCAAAAGGACCATCTGAAAAAAGTGTAAAATCCAGAAAGGCAGGACAGGCCATGGAGAACTGGGAGCCTACTTAGGCTGATGGGCGGGATGTAAATTGCCAACAGCCACTCTGCAGAAGTGTATGGTGTTTCCTGAAACATCTGAAAAACAAAGCAACAGAGCCTAGGGCACTTCATTTTTGGTCCTATAGATTAGGGAAATTAAAATCAAAAAGACACAGCCACCACAAAGTTTGGGACGGCTCTGTTTACAAGAACCTCGTTTACGGTACAAGTTCAATATCGCAGAAAGCGAAAAATGGATAAAGAAGTTGTGGTACTTACGTACAATGCAATATCACTCAGCAATGAAATCTATGTCATCAGGCCAGTAGCAGCATAATGAGTGGATTCAGGTACGATGATTCTACGTGAAATAAGTCACACAGAAAAAGAAGCATCATAAGATATCACTAATACACGGAATGTAAACTTGCCTACACAGGAACTGAATTACAAAACAGAATAGGGTCTCAAATGTAGAAAACCAACTTATGCTTGCTTAAGGGGAAAGGTGAGTTGGGGTGCTGCATAAAACCAGAGATTGAAATTAGCACAGATACCTTTCCATAAGCCAAATATGTAATAGACAAGAGCTACTGCTTGCTCAACGAAGTGGACTCAACACCCCATATTAAACGCCTAAGAATATACCTGACTAGTAAGAATCTTAAAGCGTATGGATTTATATGTCTCCGAAAGAGAATCAAGCGTGTGTACAGCGGCATAAACGCAGCAGTGATAGGATTGGTGAGGTTCGGTGAGCAAATGCAGACCCTTTGAAGTCATATTGCATGGTACCCATTCCATGAGTCTCAACTCTCCAGGTAAGGGATTCTTCCTTCAGCTAAAACATGCATGTGGAACCCAGAGTATGATCTACCGTGTGATCGGGAAACGTGTTCATATGTGTCTCAGTTTTCGTCCCCTGGTACTCAGGTGCAACATTCCAGACGCTTTACTAACACTCTCCCCACTTGGAGAGTCAGTGCCTTTAACCTCCTGTTTGGCCCGGTTTGCAATTTCTGTGGAAAATTAACAGGAATAGGGAGAACCAATGACAGACTAGCTGGAGGTGTCTGGACGGGCAAATTTAACTCTGATTTCCCACCAGGAAGATGAATTAACCAAAGGCTCAGCGAGCCATGCCGAAACTACACTAGGGCTTGAAGCAATCCTGCGGTGTTGCGGCCAGCTCACAAGAAAGCGAGTTGAAGAAAGAAGCTCAGGGGCACTGTAATTCACAAACCTGCAGAGTTATAAATGACAGCTATCATCCAAAAATATATTGAAGTAAGGCTGCCAAGAGGACTTGAAAGCGGGGCAGAATTGCAGGAAACCGATTTGAGGAGGTAGACTGGAATTGCATGTAAAGCATAGGAAAAGAGGCAGAACGTCCACAATGATGCACTTGGCCAAAAAGGGCGTATGCGTTTTTTCCTGAATATATTCAGGAAAAAACGCATACGCCCTTTTTGGCCAACCAAGCAAGCTTGCAAAGGAAATCTGCACTACAATGAAGTCTCACTGCCCCCCGGTCAAAAGGGCCATCTGAAAAAAGTGTAAAATCCAGAAAGGCAGGACAGGCCATGGAGAACTGGGAGCCTTGTTATGCTGATGGGCGGGATGTAAATTGCCAACAGCCACTCTGGAGAAGTGTATGGTGTTTCCTGAAACATCTAAAAAACAAAGCAACAGAGCCTAGGGCACTTCCACTTATGGTCCTATAGATTAGGGAAATTAAAATCTAAAAGACACAGCCACCCCAAAGTTTGGGACAGCTCTGTTTACAAGAACCTCATTTACGGTACAAGTTCAATATTGCAGAAAGCGAAAAATGGATAAAGAAGTTGTGGTACTTACGTACAATGCAATACCACTCAGCAATGAAATCTATGTCATCAGGCCAGTAGCAGCATAATGAGTGGATTCAGGTACGATGATTCTAAGTGAAATAAGTCACACAGAAAAAGAAACATCATAAGGTATCACTAATACACGGAATGTAAACTTGGCTACACAGGAACTGAATTACAAAACAGAATAGGGTCTCAAATGTAGAAAACCAACTTATGCTTGCTTAAGGGGAAAGGTGAGTTGGGTGCTGCATAAAACCAGAGATTGAAATTAACACAGATACCTTTCCATAAGCCAAATATGTAATAGACAAGAGCTACTGCTTGCTCAACGAAGTGGACTCAACACCCCATATTAAACGCCTAAGAATATACCTGACTAGTAAGAATCTTAAAACCTATGGATTTATATGTCTCCGAAAGAGAATCCAGCGTGTGTACAGCGGCATAAACGCAGCAGTGATAGGATTGGTGAGGTTCGGTGAGCAAATGCAGACCCTTTGAAGTCATATTGCATGGTACCCATTCCATGGGTCTCAACTCTCCAGGTTTAAGGGATTCTTCCTTCAGCTAAAACATGCATGTGGAACCCAGAGTATGATCCACCGTGTGATCGGGAAACGTGTTCAAATGTGTATCAGTTTTCGTCCCCTGGTACTCGGGTGCAACATTCCAGACGCTTTACTAACACTCTCCCCACTTGGAGAGTCAGTGCCTTTAACCTCCTATTTGGCCCAGTTTGCAATTTCTGCGGAAAATGAACGGGAATAGGGAGAACCAATGAGAGACTAGCTGGAGGTGTCTGGACGGGCAAATTTAACTCTCATTTCCCACCAGGAAGAGGAATTAACCAAAGGCTCAGCGAGCCATGCCGGAACCACACTAGGGCCTGAAGCAATCCTGCGGTGTTGCGGCCAGCTCACAAGAAAGCCAGTTGAAAAAAGGAGCTCAGGGGCACTGTAATTCACAAACCTTCAGAGTTATAAATGACAGCTATCGTCCAAAAATATATTGAAGTAAGGCTGCCAAGAGGACTTGAAAGCGGGGCAGAATTGCAGGAAACCGATTTCAGGAGGTAGACTGGAATTGCATGTAAAGCATAGGAAAAGAGGCAGAACGTCCACAATGATGCACTTGGCCAAAAAGGGCGTATGCGTTTTTTCCTAAATATATTCCTGAATATATTCAGGAAAAAACGCATACGCCCTTTTTGGCCAACGAAGCAAGCTTGCAAAGGAAATCTGCACTACAATGAAGTCTCACTGCCCCCCGGTCAAAAGGGCCATCTGAAAAAATTGTAAAATCCAGAAAGGCAGGACAGGCCATGGAGAACTGGGAGCCTTCTTATGCTGATGGGTGGGATGTAAATTGCCAACAGCCACTCTGCAGAAGTGTATGGTGTTTCCTGAAACATCTAAAAAACAAAGCAACAGAGCCTAGGGCCATTCCACTTATGGTCCTATAGATTAGGGAAATTAAAATCAAAAAGACACAGCCACCCCAAAAATTGGGACGGCTCTGTTTACAAGAACCTCATTTACGGTACAAGTTCAATATTGCAGAAAGCGAAAAATGGATAAAGAAGTTGTGGTACTTACGTACAATGCAATATCACTCAGCAATGAAATCCATGTCATCAGGCCAGTAGCAGCATGATGAGTGGATTCAGGTACGATGATTCTAAGTGAAATAAGTCACACAGAAAAAGAAGCATCATAAGGTATCACTAATACACGGAATGTAAACTTTGCTACACAGGAACTGAATTACAAAACAGAATAGGGTCTCAAATGTAGAAAACCAACTTATGCTTACTTAAGGGGAAAGGTGAGTTGGGGTGCTGCATAAAACCAGAGATTGAAATTAGCACAGATATCTTTCCATAAGCCAAATATGTAATAGACAAGAGCTACTGCTTGCTCAACGAAGTGGACTCAACACCCCATATTAAACGCCTAAGAATATACCTGACTAGTAAGAATCTTAAAACCTATGGATTGATATGTCTACGAAAGAGAATCAAGCGTGTGTACAGCGGCATAAACGCAGCAGTGATAGGATTGGTGAAGTTCGGTGAGCAAATGCAGACCCTTTGAAGTCATATTGCATGGTACCCATTCCATGGGTCTCAACTCTCCAGGTTTAAGGGATTCTTCCTTCAGCTAAAACATGCATGAGGAACCCAGAGTATGATCCACCGTGTGATCGGGAAACGTGTTCAAATGTGTCTCAGTTTTCGTCCCCTGGTACTCGGGTGCAACATTCCAGACGCTTTACTAACACTCTCCCCACTTGCAGAGTCAGTGCCTTTAAACTCCTGTTTGGCCCAGTTTGCAATTTCTGCAGAAAATGAACAGGAATAGGGAGAACCAATGAGAGACTAGCTGGAGGTGTCTGGACGGGCAAATTTAACTCTCATTTCCCACCAGGAAGAGCAATTAACCAAAGGCTCACTGAGATATGCCGGAACGACACTAGGGCCTGAAGCAATCCTGCGGTGTTGCGGCGAGCTCACAAGAAAGCCAGTTGAAGAAAGGAGCTCAGGGGCACTGTATTTCACAAACCTGCAGAGTTATAAATGACAGTTATCTTCCAAAAATATATTGAAGTAATGCTGCCAAGAGGATTTGAAAGCGGGGCAGAATTGCAGGAAACCGATTTCAGGAGGTAGACTGGAATTGCATGTAAAGCATAGGAAAAGAGGCAGAACGTCCACAATGATGCACTTGGCCAAAAGGGCGTATGCGTTTTATCCTGAATATATTTAGGAAAAAACGCGTACGCGCTTTTTGGCCAACCAAGCAAGCTTGCAAAGGAAATCTGCACTACAATGAAGTCTCACTGCCCCCCGGTTAAAAGGGCCATCTGAAAAAAGTGTAAAATCCAGAAAGGCAGGACAGGCCATGGAGAACTGGGAGCCTTCTTATGCTGATGGGCGGGATGTAAATTGCCAACAGCCACTCTGGAGAAGTGTATGGTGTTTCCTGAAACATCTAAAAAACAAAGCAACAGAGCCTAGGGCACTTCCACTTATGGTCCTATAGATTAGGGAAATTAAAATCAAAAAGACACAGCCACCCCAAAGTTTGGGACGGCTCTGTTTACAAGAACCTCGTTTACGGTACAAGTTCAATATCGCAGAAAGCGAAAAATGGATAAAGTAGTTGTGGTACTTACGTACAATGCAATATCACTCAGCAATGAAATCTATGTCATCAGGCCAGTAGCAGCATAATGAGTGGATTCAGGTACGATGTTTCTAAGTGAAATAAGTCACAGAGAAAAAGAAACATCATAAGGAATCACTAATACACGGAGTGTAAACTTGGCTACACAGGAACTGAATTACAAAACAGAATAGGGTCTCAAATGTGGAAAACCAACTTATGCTTGCTTAAGGGGAAAGGTGAGTTGGGTGTTGCATAAAACCAGAGATTGAAATTAGCACAGATACCTTTCCATAAGCCAAATATGTAATAGACAAGAGCTACTGCTTGCTCAACGAAGTGGACTCAACACCCCATATTAAAAGCCTAAGAATATACCTGACTAGTAAGAATCTTAAAACCTATGGATTTATATGTCTCCGAAAGAGAATCAAGCGTGTGTACAGCAGAATAAACGCAGCAGTGATAGGACTGGTGAGGTTCGGTGAGCAAATGCAGACCCTTTGAAGTCATATTGCATGGTACCCATTCCATGGTTCTCAACTCTCCAGGTTTAAGGGATTCTTCCTTCAGTTAAAACATGCATGTGGAACCCAGAGTATGATCCACCGTGTGATTGGGAAACGTGTTCAAATGTGTCTCAGTTTTCATCCCCTGGTACTCGGGTGCAACATTCCAGACGCTTTACTAACACTCTCCCCACTTGGAGAGTCAGTGCCTTTAACCTCCTGTTTGGCCCAGTTTGCAATTTCTGCGGAAAATGAACAGGAATAGGGAGAACCAATGAGAGACTAGCTGGAGGTGTCTGGACGGGCAAATTTAACTCTCATTTCCCACCAGGAAGAGGAATTAACCAAAGGCTCAGTGAGCCGTGCCGGAACCACACTAGGGCCTGAAGCAATCCTGCGGTGTTGCGGACAGCTCACAAGAAAGCGAGTTGAAGAAAGTAGCTCAGGGGCACTGTAATTCACAAACCTTCAGAGTTCTAAATGACAGCTATCGTCCAAAAATATATTGAAGTAAGGCTGCCAAGAGGACTTGAAAGCGGGGCAGAATTGCAGGAAACCGTTTTCAGGAGGTAGACTGGAATTGCATGTAAAGCATAGGAAAAGAGGCAGAACGTCCACAATGATGCACTTGGCCAAAAAGGGCGTATGCGTTTTTTCCTGAATATATTCAGGAAAAAACGCATACGCCCTTTTTGGCCAACCAAGCAAGCTTGCAAAGGAAATCTGCACTACAATGAAGTCTCACTGCCCCCCGGTCAAAAGGACCATCTGAAAAAAGTGTAAAATCCAGAAAGGCAGGACAGGCCATGGAGAACTGGGAGCCTACTTAGGCTGATGGGCGGGATGTAAATTGCCAACAGCCACTCTGCAGAAGTGTATGGTGTTTCCTGAAACATCTGAAAAACAAAGCAACAGAGCCTAGGGCACTTCATTTTTGGTCCTATAGATTAGGGAAATTAAAATCAAAAAGACACAGCCACCACAAAGTTTGGGACGGCTCTGTTTACAAGAACCTCGTTTACGGTACAAGTTCAATATCGCAGAAAGCGAAAAATGGATAAAGAAGTTGTGGTACTTACGTACAATGCAATATCACTCAGCAATGAAATCTATGTCATCAGGCCAGTAGCAGCATAATGAGTGGATTCAGGTACGATGATTCTACGTGAAATAAGTCACACAGAAAAAGAAGCATCATAAGATATCACTAATACACGGAATGTAAACTTGCCTACACAGGAACTGAATTACAAAACAGAATAGGGTCTCAAATGTAGAAAACCAACTTATGCTTGCTTAAGGGGAAAGGTGAGTTGGGGTGCTGCATAAAACCAGAGATTGAAATTAGCACAGATACCTTTCCATAAGCCAAATATGTAATAGACAAGAGCTACTGCTTGCTCAACGAAGTGGACTCAACACCCCATATTAAACGCCTAAGAATATACCTGACTAGTAAGAATCTTAAAGCGTATGGATTTATATGTCTCCGAAAGAGAATCAAGCGTGTGTACAGCGGCATAAACGCAGCAGTGATAGGATTGGTGAGGTTCGGTGAGCAAATGCAGACCCTTTGAAGTCATATTGCATGGTACCCATTCCATGAGTCTCAACTCTCCAGGTAAGGGATTCTTCCTTCAGCTAAAACATGCATGTGGCACCCAGAGTATGATCTACCGTGTGATCGGGAAACGTGTTCATATGTGTCTCAGTTTTCGTCCCCTGGTACTCAGGTGCAACATTCCAGACGCTTTACTAACACTCTCCCCACTTGGAGAGTCAGTGCCTTTAACCTCCTGTTTGGCCCGGTTTGCAATTTCTGTGGAAAATTAACAGGAATAGGGAGAACCAATGACAGACTAGCTGGAGGTGTCTGGACGGGCAAATTTAACTCTGATTTCCCACCAGGAAGATGAATTAACCAAAGGCTCAGCGAGCCATGCCGAAACTACACTAGGGCTTGAAGCAATCCTGCGGTGTTGCGGCCAGCTCACAAGAAAGCGAGTTGAAGAAAGAAGCTCAGGGGCACTGTAATTCACAAACCTGCAGAGTTATAAATGACAGCTATCATCCAAAAATATATTGAAGTAAGGCTGCCAAGAGGACTTGAAAGCGGGGCAGAATTGCAGGAAACCGATTTGAGGAGGTAGACTGGAATTGCATGTAAAGCATAGGAAAAGAGGCAGAACGTCCACAATGATGCACTTGGCCAAAAAGGGCGTATGCGTTTTTTCCTGAATATATTCAGGAAAAAACGCATACGCCCTTTTTGGCCAACCAAGCAAGCTTGCAAAGGAAATCTGCACTACAATGAAGTCTCACTGCCCCCCGGTCAAAAGGGCCATCTGAAAAAAGTGTAAAATCCAGAAAGGCAGGACAGGCCATGGAGAACTGGGAGCCTTGTTATGCTGATGGGCGGGATGTAAATTGCCAACAGCCACTCTGGAGAAGTGTATGGTGTTTCCTGAAACATCTAAAAAACAAAGCAACAGAGCCTAGGGCACTTCCACTTATGGTCCTATAGATTAGGGAAATTAAAATCTAAAAGACACAGCCACCCCAAAGTTTGGGACAGCTCTGTTTACAAGAACCTCATTTACGGTACAAGTTCAATATTGCAGAAAGCGAAAAATGGATAAAGAAGTTGTGGTACTTACGTACAATGCAATACCACTCAGCAATGAAATCTATGTCATCAGGCCAGTAGCAGCATAATGAGTGGATTCAGGTACGATGATTCTAAGTGAAATAAGTCACACAGAAAAAGAAACATCATAAGGTATCACTAATACACGGAATGTAAACTTGGCTACACAGGAACTGAATTACAAAACAGAATAGGGTCTCAAATGTAGAAAACCAACTTATGCTTGCTTAAGGGGAAAGGTGAGTTGGGTGCTGCATAAAACCAGAGATTGAAATTAACACAGATACCTTTCCATAAGCCAAATATGTAATAGACAAGAGCTACTGCTTGCTCAACGAAGTGGACTCAACACCCCATATTAAACGCCTAAGAATATACCTGACTAGTAAGAATCTTAAAACCTATGGATTTATATGTCTCCGAAAGAGAATCCAGCGTGTGTACAGCGGCATAAACGCAGCAGTGATAGGATTGGTGAGGTTCGGTGAGCAAATGCAGACCGTTTGAAGTCATATTGCATGGTACCCATTCCATGGGTCTCAACTCTCCAGGTTTAAGGGATTCTTCCTTCAGCTAAAACATGCATGTGGAACCCAGAGTATGATCCACCGTGTGATCGGGAAACGTGTTCAAATGTGTATCAGTTTTCGTCCCCTGGTACTCGGGTGCAACATTCCAGACGCTTTACTAACACTCTCCCCACTTGGAGAGTCAGTGCCTTTAACCTCCTATTTGGCCCAGTTTGCAATTTCTGCGGAAAATGAACGGGAATAGGGAGAACCAATGAGAGACTAGCTGGAGGTGTCTGGACGGGCAAATTTAACTCTCATTTCCCACCAGGAAGAGGAATTAACCAAAGGCTCAGCGAGCCATGCCGGAACCACACTAGGGCCTGAAGCAATCCTGCGGTGTTGCGGCCAGCTCACAAGAAAGCCAGTTGAAAAAAGGAGCTCAGGGGCACTGTAATTCACAAACCTTCAGAGTTCTAAATGACAGCTATCGTCCAAAAATATATTGAAGTAAGGCTGCCAAGAGGACTTGAAAGCGGGGCAGAATTGCAGGAAACCGATTTCAGGAGGTAGACTGGAATTGCATGTAAAGCATAGGAAAAGAGGCAGAACGTCCACAATGATGCACTTGGCCAAAAAGGGCGTATGCGTTTTTTCCTAAATATATTCCTGAATATATTCAGGAAAAAACGCATACGCCCTTTTTGGCCAACGAAGCAAGCTTGCAAAGGAAATCTGCACTACAATGAAGTCTCACTGCCCCCCGGTCAAAAGGGCCATCTGAAAAAATTGTAAAATCCAGAAAGGCAGGACAGGCCATGGAGAACTGGGAGCCTTCTTATGCTGATGGGTGGGATGTAAATTGCCAACAGCCACTCTGCAGAAGTGTATGGTGTTTCCTGAAACATCTAAAAAACAAAGCAACAGAGCCTAGGGCAATTCCACTTATGGTCCTATAGATTAGGGAAATTAAAATCAAAAAGACACAGCCACCCCAAAAATTGGGACGGCTCTGTTTACAAGAACCTCATTTACGGTACAAGTTCAATATTGCAGAAAGCGAAAAATGGATAAAGAAGTTGTGGTACTTACGTACAATGCAATATCACTCAGCAATGAAATCCATGTCATCAGGCCAGTAGCAGCATGATGAGTGGATTCAGGTACGATGATTCTAAGTGAAATAAGTCACACAGAAAAAGAAGCATCATAAGGTATCACTAATACACGGAATGTAAACTTTGCTACACAGGAACTGAATTACAAAACAGAATAGGGTCTCAAATGTAGAAAACCAACTTATGCTTACTTAAGGGGAAAGGTGAGTTGGGGTGCTGCATAAAACCAGAGATTGAAATTAGCACAGATACCTTTCCATAAGCCAAATATGTAATAGACAAGAGCTACTGCTTGCTCAACGAAGTGGACTCAACACCCCATATTAAACGCCTAAGAATATACCTGACTAGTAAGAATCTTAAAACCTATGGATTGATATGTCTACGAAAGAGAATCAAGCGTGTGTACAGCGGCATAAACGCAGCAGTGATAGGATTGGTGAAGTTCGGTGAGCAAATGCAGACCCTTTGAAGTCATATTGCATGGTACCCATTCCATGGGTCTCAACTCTCCAGGTTTAAGGGATTCTTCCTTCAGCTAAAACATGCATGAGGAACCCAGAGTATGATCCACCGTGTGATCGGGAAACGTGTTCAAATGTGTCTCAGTTTTCGTCCCCTGGTACTCGGGTGCAACATTCCAGACGCTTTACTAACACTCTCCCCACTTGCAGAGTCAGTGCCTTTAAACTCCTGTTTGGCCCAGTTTGCAATTTCTGCAGAAAATGAACAGGAATAGGGAGAACCAATGAGAGACTAGCTGGAGGTGTCTGGACGGGCAAATTTAACTCTCATTTCCCACCAGGAAGAGGAATTAACCAAAGGCTCACTGAGATATGCCGGAACGACACTAGGGCCTGAAGCAATCCTGCGGTGTTGCGGCGAGCTCACAAGAAAGCCAGTTGAAGAAAGGAGCTCAGGGGCACTGTATTTCACAAACCTGCAGAGTTATAAATGACAGTTATCTTCCAAAAATATATTGAAGTAATGCTGCCAAGAGGATTTGAAAGCGGGGCAGAATTGCAGGAAACCGATTTCAGGAGGTAGACTGGAATTGCATGTAAAGCATAGGAAAAGAGGCAGAACGTCCACAATGATGCACTTGGCCAAAAGGGCGTATGCGTTTTATCCTGAATATATTTAGGAAAAAACGCGTACGCGCTTTTTGGCCAACCAAGCAAGCTTGCAAAGGAAATCTGCACTACAATGAAGTCTCACTGCCCCCCGGTTAAAAGGGCCATCTGAAAAAAGTGTAAAATCCAGAAAGGCAGGACAGGCCATGGAGAACTGGGAGCCTTCTTATGCTGATGGGCGGGATGTAAATTGCCAACAGCCACTCTGGAGAAGTGTATGGTGTTTCCTGAAACATCTAAAAAACAAAGCAACAGAGCCTAGGGCACTTCCACTTATGGTCCTATAGATTAGGGAAATTAAAATCAAAAAGACACAGCCACCCCAAAGTTTGGGACGGCTCTGTTTACAAGAACCTCGTTTACGGTACAAGTTCAATATCGCAGAAAGCGAAAAATGGATAAAGTAGTTGTGGTACTTACGTACAATGCAATATCACTCAGCAATGAAATCTATGTCATCAGGCAAGTAGCAGCATAATGAGTGGATTCAGGTACGATGTTTCTAAGTGAAATAAGTCACAGAGAAAAAGAAACATCATAAGGAATCACTAATACACGGAGTGTAAACTTGGCTACACAGGAACTGAATTACAAAACAGAATAGGGTCTCAAATGTGGAAAACCAACTTATGCTTGCTTAAGGGGAAAGGTGAGTTGGGTGTTGCATAAAACCAGAGATTGAAATTAGCACAGATACATTTCCATAAGCCAAATATGTAATAGACAAGAGCTACTGCTTGCTCAACGAAGTGGACTCAACACCCCATATTAAAAGCCTAAGAATATACCTGACTAGTAAGAATCTTAAAACCTATGGATTTATATGTCTCCGAAAGAGAATCAAGCGTGTGTACAGCAGCATAAACGCAGCAGTGATAGGATTGGTGAGGTTCGGTGAGCAAATGCAGACCCTTTGAAGTCATATTGCATGGTACCCATTCCATGGTTCTCAACTCTCCAGGTTTAAGGGATTCTTCCTTCAGTTAAAACATGCATGTGGAACCCAGAGTATGATCCACCGTGTGATTGGGAAACGTGTTCAAATGTGTCTCAGTTTTCATCCCCTGGTACTCGGGTGCAACATTCCAGACGCTTTACTAACACTCTCCCCACTTGGAGAGTCAGTGCCTTTAACCTCCTGTTTGGCCCAGTTTGCAATTTCTGCGGAAAATGAACAGGAATAGGGAGAACCAATGAGAGACTAGCTGGAGGTGTCTGGACGGGCAAATTTAACTCTCATTTCCCACCAGGAAGAGGAATTAACCAAAGGCTCAGTGAGCCGTGCCGGAACCACACTAGGGCCTGAAGCAATCCTGCGGTGTTGCGGACAGCTCACAAGAAAGCGAGTTGAAGAAAGTAGCTCAGGGGCACTGTAATTCACAAACCTTCAGAGTTCTAAATGACAGCTATCGTCCAAAAATATATTGAAGTAAGGCTGCCAAGAGGACTTGAAAGCGGGGCAGAATTGCAGGAAACCATTTTCAGGAGGTAGACTGGAATTGCATGTAAAGCATAGGAAAAGAGGCAGAACGTCCACAATGATGCACTTGGCCAAAAAGGGCGTATGCGTTTTTTCCTGAATATATTCAGGAAAAAACGCATACGCCCTTTTTGGCCAACCAAGCAAGCTTGCAAAGGAAATCTGCACTACAATGAAGTCTCACTGCCCCCCGGTCAAAAGGACCATCTGAAAAAAGTGTAAAATCCAGAAAGGCAGGACAGGCCATGGAGAACTGGGAGCCTACTTAGGCTGATGGGCGGGATGTAAATTGCCAACAGCCACTCTGCAGAAGTGTATGGTGTTTCCTGAAACATCTGAAAAACAAAGCAACAGAGCCTAGGGCACTTCATTTTTGGTCCTATAGATTAGGGAAATTAAAATCAAAAAGACACAGCCACCACAAAGTTTGGGACGGCTCTGTTTACAAGAACCTCGTTTACGGTACAAGTTCAATATCGCAGAAAGCGAAAAATGGATAAAGAAGTTGTGGTACTTACGTACAATGCAATATCACTCAGCAATGAAATCTATGTCATCAGGCCAGTAGCAGCATAATGAGTGGATTCAGGTACGATGATTCTACGTGAAATAAGTCACACAGAAAAAGAAGCATCATAAGATATCACTAATACACGGAATGTAAACTTGCCTACACAGGAACTGAATTACAAAACAGAATAGGGTCTCAAATGTAGAAAACCAACTTATGCTTGCTTAAGGGGAAAGGTGAGTTGGGGTGCTGCATAAAACCAGAGATTGAAATTAGCACAGATACCTTTCCATAAGCCAAATATGTAATAGACAAGAGCTACTGCTTGCTCAACGAAGTGGACTCAACACCCCATATTAAACGCCTAAGAATATACCTGACTAGTAAGAATCTTAAAGCGTATGGATTTATATGTCTCCGAAAGAGAATCAAGCGTGTGTACAGCGGCATAAACGCAGCAGTGATAGGATTGGTGAGGTTCGGTGAGCAAATGCAGACCCTTTGAAGTCATATTGCATGGTACCCATTCCATGAGTCTCAACTCTCCAGGTAAGGGATTCTTCCTTCAGCTAAAACATGCATGTGGAACCCAGAGTATGATCTACCGTGTGATCGGGAAACGTGTTCATATGTGTCTCAGTTTTCGTCCCCTGGTACTCAGGTGCAACATTCCAGACGCTTTACTAACACTCTCCCCACTTGGAGAGTCAGTGCCTTTAACCTCCTGTTTGGCCCGGTTTGCAATTTCTGTGGAAAATTAACAGGAATAGGGAGAACCAATGACAGACTAGCTGGAGGTGTCTGGACGGGCAAATTTAACTCTGATTTCCCACCAGGAAGATGAATTAACCAAAGGCTCAGCGAGCCATGCCGAAACTACACTAGGGCTTGAAGCAATCCTGCGGTGTTGCGGCCAGCTCACAAGAAAGCGAGTTGAAGAAAGAAGCTCAGGGGCACTGTAATTCACAAACCTGCAGAGTTATAAATGACAGCTATCATCCAAAAATATATTGAAGTAAGGCTGCCAAGAGGACTTGAAAGCGGGGCAGAATTGCAGGAAACCGATTTGAGGAGGTAGACTGGAATTGCATGTAAAGCATAGGAAAAGAGGCAGAACGTCCACAATGATGCACTTGGCCAAAAAGGGCGTATGCGTTTTTTCCTGAATATATTCAGGAAAAAACGCATACGCCCTTTTTGGCCAACCAAGCAAGCTTGCAAAGGAAATCTGCACTACAATGAAGTCTCACTGCCCCCCGGTCAAAAGGGCCATCTGAAAAAAGTGTAAAATCCAGAAAGGCAGGACAGGCCATGGAGAACTGGGAGCCTTGTTATGCTGATGGGCGGGATGTAAATTGCCAACAGCCACTCTGGAGAAGTGTATGGTGTTTCCTGAAACATCTAAAAAACAAAGCAACAGAGCCTAGGGCACTTCCACTTATGGTCCTATAGATTAGGGAAATTAAAATCTAAAAGACACAGCCACCCCAAAGTTTGGGACAGCTCTGTTTACAAGAACCTCATTTACGGTACAAGTTCAATATTGCAGAAAGCGAAAAATGGATAAAGAAGTTGTGGTACTTACGTACAATGCAATACCACTCAGCAATGAAATCTATGTCATCAGGCCAGTAGCAGCATAATGAGTGGATTCAGGTACGATGATTCTAAGTGAAATAAGTCACACAGAAAAAGAAACATCATAAGGTATCACTAATACACGGAATGTAAACTTGGCTACACAGGAACTGAATTACAAAACAGAATAGGGTCTCAAATGTAGAAAACCAACTTATGCTTGCTTAAGGGGAAAGGTGAGTTGGGTGCTGCATAAAACCAGAGATTGAAATTAACACAGATACCTTTCCATAAGCCAAATATGTAATAGACAAGAGCTACTGCTTGCTCAACGAAGTGGACTCAACACCCCATATTAAACGCCTAAGAATATACCTGACTAGTAAGAATCTTAAAACCTATGGATTTATATGTCTCCGAAAGAGAATCCAGCGTGTGTACAGCGGCATAAACGCAGCAGTGATAGGATTGGTGAGGTTCGGTGAGCAAATGCAGACCCTTTGAAGTCATATTGCATGGTACCCATTCCATGGGTCTCAACTCTCCAGGTTTAAGGGATTCTTCCTTCAGCTAAAACATGCATGTGGAACCCAGAGTATGATCCACCGTGTGATCGGGAAACGTGTTCAAATGTGTATCAGTTTTCGTCCCCTGGTACTCGGGTGCAACATTCCAGACGCTTTACTAACACTCTCCCCACTTGGAGAGTCAGTGCCTTTAACCTCCTATTTGGCCCAGTTTGCAATTTCTGCGGAAAATGAACGGGAATAGGGAGAACCAATGAGAGACTAGCTGGAGGTGTCTGGACGGGCAAATTTAACTCTCATTTCCCACCAGGAAGAGGAATTAACCAAAGGCTCAGCGAGCCATGCCGGAACCACACTAGGGCCTGAAGCAATCCTGCGGTGTTGCGGCCAGCTCACAAGAAAGCCAGTTGAAAAAAGGAGCTCAGGGGCACTGTAATTCACAAACCTTCAGAGTTATAAATGACAGCTATCGTCCAAAAATATATTGAAGTAAGGCTGCCAAGAGGACTTGAAAGCGGGGCAGAATTGCAGGAAACCGATTTCAGGAGGTAGACTGGAATTGCATGTAAAGCATAGGAAAAGAGGCAGAACGTCCACAATGATGCACTTGGCCAAAAAGGGCGTATGCGTTTTTTCCTAAATATATTCCTGAATATATTCAGGAAAAAACGCATACGCTCTTTTTGGCCAACGAAGCAAGCTTGCAAAGGAAATCTGCACTACAATGAAGTCTCACTGCCCCCCGGTCAAAAGGGCCATCTGAAAAAATTGTAAAATCCAGAAAGGCAGGACAGGCCATGGAGAACTGGGAGCCTTCTTATGCTGATGGGTGGGATGTAAATTGCCAACAGCCACTCTGCAGAAGTGTATGGTGTTTCCTGAAACATCTAAAAAACAAAGCAACAGAGCCTAGGGCCATTCCACTTATGGTCCTATAGATTAGGGAAATTAAAATCAAAAAGACACAGCCACCCCAAAAATTGGGACGGCTCTGTTTACAAGAACCTCATTTACGGTACAAGTTCAATATTGCAGAAAGCGAAAAATGGATAAAGAAGTTGTGGTACTTACGTACAATGCAATATCACTCAGCAATGAAATCCATGTCATCAGGCCAGTAGCAGCATGATGAGTGGATTCAGGTACGATGATTCTAAGTGAAATAAGTCACACAGAAAAAGAAGCATCATAAGGTATCACTAATACACGGAATGTAAACTTTGCTACACAGGAACTGAATTACAAAACAGAATAGGGTCTCAAATGTAGAAAACCAACTTATGCTTACTTAAGGGGAAAGGTGAGTTGGGGTGCTGCATAAAACCAGAGATTGAAATTAGCACAGATACCTTTCCATAAGCCAAATATGTAATAGACAAGAGCTACTGCTTGCTCAACGAAGTGGACTCAACACCCCATATTAAACGCCTAAGAATATACCTGACTAGTAAGAATCTTAAAACCTATGGATTGATATGTCTACGAAAGAGAATCAAGCGTGTGTACAGCGGCATAAACGCAGCAGTGATAGGATTGGTGAAGTTCGGTGAGCAAATGCAGACCCTTTGAAGTCATATTGCATGGTACCCATTCCATGGGTCTCAACTCTCCAGGTTTAAGGGATTCTTCCTTCAGCTAAAACATGCATGAGGAACCCAGAGTATGATCCACCGTGTGATCGGGAAACGTGTTCAAATGTGTCTCAGTTTTCGTCCCCTGGTACTCGGGTGCAACATTCCAGACGCTTTACTAACACTCTCCCCACTTGCAGAGTCAGTGCCTTTAAACTCCTGTTTGGCCCAGTTTGCAATTTCTGCAGAAAATGAACAGGAATAGGGAGAACCAATGAGAGACTAGCTGGAGGTGTCTGGACGGGCAAATTTAACTCTCATTTCCCACCAGGAAGAGGAATTAACCAAAGGCTCACTGAGATATGCCGGAACGACACTAGGGCCTGAAGCAATCCTGCGGTGTTGCGGCGAGCTCACAAGAAAGCCAGTTGAAGAAAGGAGCTCAGGGGCACTGTATTTCACAAACCTGCAGAGTTATAAATGACAGTTATCTTCCAAAAATATATTGAAGTAATGCTGCCAAGAGGATTTGAAAGCGGGGCAGAATTGCAGGAAACCGATTTCAGGAGGTAGACTGGAATTGCATGTAAAGCATAGGAAAAGAGGCAGAACGTCCACAATGATGCACTTGGCCAAAAGGGCGTATGCGTTTTATCCTGAATATATTTAGGAAAAAACGCGTACGCGCTTTTTGGCCAACCAAGCAAGCTTGCAAAGGAAATCTGCACTACAATGAAGTCTCACTGCCCCCCGGTTAAAAGGGCCATCTGAAAAAAGTGTAAAATCCAGAAAGGCAGGACAGGCCATGGAGAACTGGGAGCCTTCTTATGCTGATGGGCGGGATGTAAATTGCCAACAGCCACTCTGGAGAAGTGTATGGTGTTTCCTGAAACATCTAAAAAACAAAGCAACAGAGCCTAGGGCACTTCCACTTATGGTCCTATAGATTAGGGAAATTAAAATCAAAAAGACACAGCCACCCCAAAGTTTGGGACGGCTCTGTTTACAAGAACCTCGTTTACGGTACAAGTTCAATATCGCAGAAAGCGAAAAATGGATAAAGTAGTTGTGGTACTTACGTACAATGCAATATCACTCAGCAATGAAATCTATGTCATCAGGCCAGTAGCAGCATAATGAGTGGATTCAGGTACGATGTTTCTAAGTGAAATAAGTCACAGAGAAAAAGAAACATCATAAGGAATCACTAATACACGGAGTGTAAACTTGGCTACACAGGAACTGAATTACAAAACAGAATAGGGTCTCAAATGTGGAAAACCAACTTATGCTTGCTTAAGGGGAAAGGTGAGTTGGGTGTTGCATAAAACCAGAGATTGAAATTAGCACAGATACCTTTCCATAAGCCAAATATGTAATAGACAAGAGCTACTGCTTGCTCAACGAAGTGGACTCAACACCCCATATTAAAAGCCTAAGAATATACCTGACTAGTAAGAATCTTAAAACCTATGGATTTATATGTCTCCGAAAGAGAATCAAGCGTGTGTACAGCAGCATAAACGCAGCAGTGATAGGATTGGTGAGGTTCGGTGAGCAAATGCAGACCCTTTGAAGTCATATTGCATGGTACCCATTCCATGGTTCTCAACTCTCCAGGTTTAAGGGATTCTTCCTTCAGTTAAAACATGCATGTGGAACCCAGAGTATGATCCACCGTGTGATTGGGAAACGTGTTCAAATGTGTCTCAGTTTTCATCCCCTGGTACTCGGGTGCAACATTCCAGACGCTTTACTAACACTCTCCCCACTTGGAGAGTCAGTGCCTTTAACCTCCTGTTTGGCCCAGTTTGCAATTTCTGCGGAAAATGAACAGGAATAGGGAGAACCAATGAGAGACTAGCTGGAGGTGTCTGGACGGGCAAATTTAACTCTCATTTCCCACCAGGAAGAGGAATTAACCAAAGGCTCAGTGAGCCGTGCCGGAACCACACTAGGGCCTGAAGCAATCCTGCGGTGTTGCGGACAGCTCACAAGAAAGCGAGTTGAAGAAAGTAGCTCAGGGGCACTGTAATTCACAAACCTTCAGAGTTCTAAATGACAGCTATCGTCCAAAAATATATTGAAGTAAGGCTGCCAAGAGGACTTGAAAGCGGGGCAGAATTGCAGGAAACCGTTTTCAGGAGGTAGACTGGAATTGCATGTAAAGCATAGGAAAAGAGGCAGAACGTCCACAATGATGCACTTGGCCAAAAAGGGCGTATGCGTTTTTTCCTGAATATATTCAGGAAAAAACGCATACGCCCTTTTTGGCCAACCAAGCAAGCTTGCAAAGGAAATCTGCACTACAATGAAGTCTCACTGCCCCCCGGTCAAAAGGACCATCTGAAAAAAGTGTAAAATCCAGAAAGGCAGGACAGGCCATGGAGAACTGGGAGCCTACTTAGGCTGATGGGCGGGATGTAAATTGCCAACAGCCACTCTGCAGAAGTGTATGGTGTTTCCTGAAACATCTGAAAAACAAAGCAACAGAGCCTAGGGCACTTCATTTTTGGTCCTATAGATTAGGGAAATTAAAATCAAAAAGACACAGCCACCCCAAAGTTTGGGACGGCTCTGTTTACAAGAACCTCGTTTACGGTACAAGTTCAATATCGCAGAAAGCGAAAAATGGATAAAGAAGTTGTGGTACTTACGTACAATGCAATATCACTCAGCAATGAAATCTATGTCATCAGGCCAGTAGCAGCATAATGAGTGGATTCAGGTACGATGATTCTACGTGAAATAAGTCACACAGAAAAAGAAGCATCATAAGATATCACTAATACACGGAATGTAAACTTGCCTACACAGGAACTGAATTACAAAACAGAATAGGGTCTCAAATGTAGAAAACCAACTTATGCTTGCTTAAGGGGAAAGGTGAGTTGGGGTGCTGCATAAAACCAGAGATTGAAATTAGCACAGATACCTTTCCATAAGCCAAATATGTAATAGACAAGAGCTACTGCTTGCTCAACGAAGTGGACTCAACACCCCATATTAAACGCCTAAGAATATACCTGACTAGTAAGAATCTTAAAGCGTATGGATTTATATGTCTCCGAAAGAGAATCAAGCGTGTGTACAGCGGCATAAACGCAGCAGTGATAGGATTGGTGAGGTTCGGTGAGCAAATGCAGACCCTTTGAAGTCATATTGCATGGTACCCATTCCATGAGTCTCAACTCTCCAGGTAAGGGATTCTTCCTTCAGCTAAAACATGCATGTGGAACCCAGAGTATGATCTACCGTGTGATCGGGAAACGTGTTCATATGTGTCTCAGTTTTCGTCCCCTGGTACTCGGGTGCAACATTCCAGACGCTTTACTAACACTCTCCCCACTTGGAGAGTCAGTGCCTTTAACCTCCTGTTTGGCCCGGTTTGCAATTTCTGTGGAAAATTAACAGGAATAGGGAGAACCAATGACAGACTAGCTGGAGGTGTCTGGACGGGCAAATTTAACTCTGATTTCCCACCAGGAAGATGAATTAACCAAAGGCTCAGCGAGCCATGCCGAAACTACACTAGGGCTTGAAGCAATCCTGCGGTGTTGCGGCCAGCTCACAAGAAAGCGAGTTGAAGAAAGAAGCTCAGGGGCACTGTAATTCACAAACCTGCAGAGTTATAAATGACAGCTATCATCCAAAAATATATTGAAGTAAGGCTGCCAAGAGGACTTGAAAGCGGGGCAGAATTGCAGGAAACCGATTTGAGGAGGTAGACTGGAATTGCATGTAAAGCATAGGAAAAGAGGCAGAACGTCCACAATGATGCACTTGGCCAAAAAGGGCGTATGCGTTTTTTCCTGAATATATTCAGGAAAAAACGCATACGCCCTTTTTGGCCAACCAAGCAAGCTTGCAAAGGAAATCTGCACTACAATGAAGTCTCACTGCCCCCCGGTCAAAAGGGCCATCTGAAAAAAGTGTAAAATCCAGAAAGGCAGGACAGGCCATGGAGAACTGGGAGCCTTGTTATGCTGATGGGCGGGATGTAAATTGCCAACAGCCACTCTGGAGAAGTGTATGGTGTTTCCTGAAACATCTAAAAAACAAAGCAACAGAGCCTAGGGCACTTCCACTTATGGTCCTATAGATTAGGGAAATTAAAATCTAAAAGACACAGCCACCCCAAAGTTTGGGACAGCTCTGTTTACAAGAACCTCATTTACGGTACAAGTTCAATATTGCAGAAAGTGAAAAATGGATAAAGAAGTTGTGGTACTTACGTACAATGCAATACCACTCAGCAATGAAATCTATGTCATCAGGCCAGTAGCAGCATAATGAGTGGATTCAGGTACGATGTTTCTAAGTGAAATAAGTCACAGAGAAAAAGAAACATCATAAGGAATCACTAATACACGGAGTGTAAACTTGGCTACACAGGAACTGAATTACAAAACAGAATAGGGTCTCAAATGTGGAAAACCAACTTATGCTTGCTTAAGGGGAAAGGTGAGTTGGGTGTTGCATAAAACCAGAGATTGAAATTAGCACAGATACCTTTCCATAAGCCAAATATGTAATAGACAAGAGCTACTGCTTGCTCAACGAAGTGGACTCAACACCCCATATTAAAAGCCTAAGAATATACCTGACTAGTAAGAATCTTAAAACCTATGGATTTATATGTCTCCGAAAGAGAATCAAGCGTGTGTACAGCAGCATAAACGCAGCAGTGATAGGATTGGTGAGGTTCGGTGAGCAAATGCAGACCCTTTGAAGTCATATTGCATGGTACCCATTCCATGGTTCTCAACTCTCCAGGTTTAAGGGATTCTTCCTTCAGTTAAAACATGCATGTGGAACCCAGAGTATGATCCACCGTGTGATTGGGAAACGTGTTCAAATGTGTCTCAGTTTTCATCCCCTGGTACTCGGGTGCAACATTCCAGACGCTTTACTAACACTCTCCCCACTTGGAGAGTCAGTGCCTTTAACCTCCTGTTTGGCCCAGTTTGCAATTTCTGCGGAAAATGAACAGGAATAGGGAGAACCAATGAGAGACTAGCTGGATGTGTCTGGACGGGCAAATTTAACTCTCATTTCCCACCAGGAAGAGGAATTAACCAAAGGCTCAGTGAGCCGTGCCGGAACCACACTAGGGCCTGAAGCAATCCTGCGGTGTTGCGGACAGCTCACAAGAAAGCGAGTTGAAGAAAGTAGCTCAGGGGCACTGTAATTCACAAACCTTCAGAGTTCTAAATGACAGCTATCGTCCAAAAATATATTGAAGTAAGGCTGCCAAGAGGACTTGAAAGCGGGGCAGAATTGCAGGAAACCGTTTTCAGGAGGTAGACTGGAATTGCATGTAAAGCATAGGAAAAGAGGCAGAACGTCCACAATGATGCACTTGGCCAAAAAGGGCGTATGCGTTTTTTCCTGAATATATTCAGGAAAAAACGTATACGCCCTTTTTGGCCAACCAAGCAAGCTTGCAAAGGAAATCTGCACTACAATGAAGTCTCACTGCCCCCCGGTCAAAAGGACCATCTGAAAAAAGTGTAAAATCCAGAAAGGCAGGACAGGCCATGGAGAACTGGGAGCCTACTTAGGCTGATGGGCGGGATGTAAATTGCCAACAGCCACTCTGCAGAAGTGTATGGTGTTTCCTGAAACATCTGAAAAACAAAGCAACAGAGCCTAGGGCACTTCATTTTTGGTCCTATAGATTAGGGAAATTAAAATCAAAAAGACACAGCCACCACAAAGTTTGGGACGGCTCTGTTTACAAGAACCTCGTTTACGGTACAAGTTCAATATCGCAGAAAGCGAAAAATGGATAAAGAAGTTGTGGTACTTACGTACAATGCAATATCACTCAGCAATGAAATCTATGTCATCAGGCCAGTAGCAGCATAATGAGTGGATTCAGGTACGATGATTCTACGTGAAATAAGTCACACAGAAAAAGAAGCATCATAAGATATCACTAATACACGGAATGTAAACTTGCCTACACAGGAACTGAATTACAAAACAGAATAGGGTCTCAAATGTAGAAAACCAACTTATGCTTGCTTAAGGGGAAAGGTGAGTTGGGGTGCTGCATAAAACCAGAGATTGAAATTAGCACAGATACCTTTCCATAAGCCAAATATGTAATAGACAAGAGCTACTGCTTGCTCAACGAAGTGGACTCAACACCCCATATTAAACGCCTAAGAATATACCTGACTAGTAAGAATCTTAAAGCGTATGGATTTATATGTCTCCGAAAGAGAATCAAGCGTGTGTACAGCGGCATAAACGCAGCAGTGATAGGATTGGTGAGGTTCGGTGAGCAAATGCAGACCCTTTGAAGTCATATTGCATGGTACCCATTCCATGAGTCTCAACTCTCCAGGTAAGGGATTCTTCCTTCAGCTAAAACATGCATGTGGAACCCAGAGTATGATCTACCGTGTGATCGGGAAACGTGTTCATATGTGTCTCAGTTTTCGTCCCCTGGTACTCAGGTGCAACATTCCAGACGCTTTACTAACACTCTCCCCACTTGGAGAGTCAGTGCCTTTAACCTCCTGTTTGGCCCGGTTTGCAATTTCTGTGGAAAATTAACAGGAATAGGGAGAACCAATGACAGACTAGCTGGAGGTGTCTGGACGGGCAAATTTAACTCTGATTTCCCACCAGGAAGATGAATTAACCAAAGGCTCAGCGAGCCATGCCGAAACTACACTAGGGCTTGAAGCAATCCTGCGGTGTTGCGGCCAGCTCACAAGAAAGCGAGTTGAAGAAAGAAGCTCAGGGGCACTGTAATTCACAAACCTGCAGAGTTATAAATGACAGCTATCATCCAAAAATATATTGAAGTAAGGCTGCCAAGAGGACTTGAAAGCGGGGCAGAATTGCAGGAAACCGATTTGAGGAGGTAGACTGGAATTGCATGTAAAGCATAGGAAAAGAGGCAGAACGTCCACAATGATGCACTTGGCCAAAAAGGGCGTATGCGTTTTTTCCTGAATATATTCAGGAAAAAACGCATACGCCCTTTTTGGCCAACCAAGCAAGCTTGCAAAGGAAATCTGCACTACAATGAAGTCTCACTGCCCCCCGGTCAAAAGGGCCATCTGAAAAAAGTGTAAAATCCAGAAAGGCAGGACAGGCCATGGAGAACTGGGAGCCTTGTTATGCTGATGGGCGGGATGTAAATTGCCAACAGCCACTCTGGAGAAGTGTATGGTGTTTCCTGAAACATCTAAAAAACAAAGCAACAGAGCCTAGGGCACTTCCACTTATGGTCCTATAGATTAGGGAAATTAAAATCTAAAAGACACAGCCACCCCAAAGTTTGGGACAGCTCTGTTTACAAGAACCTCATTTACGGTACAAGTTCAATATTGCAGAAAGTGAAAAATGGATAAAGAAGTTGTGGTACTTACGTACAATGCAATACCACTCAGCAATGAAATCTATGTCATCAGGCCAGTAGCAGCATAATGAGTGGATTCAGGTACGATGATTCTAAGTGAAATAAGTCACACAGAAAAAGAAACATCATAAGGTATCACTAATACACGGAATGTAAACTTGGCTACACAGGAACTGAATTACAAAACAGAATAGGGTCTCAAATGTAGAAAACCAACTTATGCTTGCTTAAGGGGAAAGGTGAGTTGGGTGCTGCATAAAACCAGAGATTGAAATTAACACAGATACCTTTCCATAAGCCAAATATGTAATAGACAAGAGCTACTGCTTGCTCAACGAAGTGGACTCAACACCCCATATTAAACGCCTAAGAATATACCTGACTAGTAAGAATCTTAAAACCTATGGATTTATATGTCTCCGAAAGAGAATCCAGCGTGTGTACAGCGGCATAAACGCAGCAGTGATAGGATTGGTGAGGTTCGGTGAGCAAATGCAGACCCTTTGAAGTCATATTGCATGGTACCCATTCCATGGGTCTCAACTCTCCAGGTTTAAGGGATTCTTCCTTCAGCTAAAACATGCATGTGGAACCCAGAGTATGATCCACCGTGTGATCGGGAAACGTGTTCAAATGTGTATCAGTTTTCGTCCCCTGGTACTCGGGTGCAACATTCCAGACGCTTTACTAACACTCTCCCCACTTGGAGAGTCAGTGCCTTTAACCTCCTATTTGGCCCAGTTTGCAATTTCTGCGGAAAATGAACGGGAATAGGGAGAACCAATGAGAGACTAGCTGGAGGTGTCTGGACGGGCAAATTTAACTCTCATTTCCCACCAGGAAGAGGAATTAACCAAAGGCTCAGCGAGCCATGCCGGAACCACACTAGGGCCTGAAGCAATCCTGCGGTGTTGCGGCCAGCTCACAAGAAAGCCAGTTGAAAAAAGGAGCTCAGGGGCACTGTAATTCACAAACCTTCAGAGTTATAAATGACAGCTATCGTCCAAAAATATATTGAAGTAAGGCTGCCAAGAGGACTTGAAAGCGGGGCAGAATTGCAGGAAACCGATTTCAGGAGGTAGACTGGAATTGCATGTAAAGCATAGGAAAAGAGGCAGAACGTCCACAATGATGCACTTGGCCAAAAAGGGCGTATGCGTTTTTTCCTAAATATATTCCTGAATATATTCAGGAAAAAACGCATACGCCCTTTTTGGCCAACGAAGCAAGCTTGCAAAGGAAATCTGCACTACAATGAAGTCTCACTGCCCCCCGGTCAAAAGGGCCATCTGAAAAAATTGTAAAATCCAGAAAGGCAGGACAGGCCATGGAGAACTGGGAGCCTTCTTATGCTGATGGGTGGGATGTAAATTGCCAACAGCCACTCTGCAGAAGTGTATGGTGTTTCCTGAAACATCTAAAAAACAAAGCAACAGAGCCTAGGGCCATTCCACTTATGGTCCTATAGATTAGGGAAATTAAAATCAAAAAGACACAGCCACCCCAAAAATTGGGACGGCTCTGTTTACAAGAACCTCATTTACGGTACAAGTTCAATATTGCAGAAAGCGAAAAATGGATAAAGAAGTTGTGGTACTTACGTACAATGCAATATCACTCAGCAATGAAATCCATGTCATCAGGCCAGTAGCAGCATGATGAGTGGATTCAGGTACGATGATTCTAAGTGAAATAAGTCACACAGAAAAAGAAGCATCATAAGGTATCACTAATACACGGAATGTAAACTTTGCTACACAGGAACTGAATTACAAAACAGAATAGGGTCTCAAATGTAGAAAACCAACTTATGCTTACTTAAGGGGAAAGGTGAGTTGGGGTGCTGCATAAAACCAGAGATTGAAATTAGCACAGATACCTTTCCATAAGCCAAATATGTAATAGACAAGAGCTACTGCTTGCTCAACGAAGTGGACTCAACACCCCATATTAAACGCCTAAGAATATACCTGACTAGTAAGAATCTTAAAACCTATGGATTGATATGTCTACGAAAGAGAATCAAGCGTGTGTACAGTGGCATAAACGCAGCAGTGATAGGATTGGTGAAGTTCGGTGAGCAAATGCAGACCCTTTGAAGTCATATTGCATGGTACCCATTCCATGGGTCTCAACTCTCCAGGTTTAAGGGATTCTTCCTTCAGCTAAAACATGCATGAGGAACCCAGAGTATGATCCACCGTGTGATCGGGAAACGTGTTCAAATGTGTCTCAGTTTTCGTCCCCTGGTACTTGGGTGCAACATTCCAGACGCTTTACTAACACTCTCCCCACTTGCAGAGTCAGTGCCTTTAAACTCCTGTTTGGCCCAGTTTGCAATTTCTGCAGAAAATGAACAGGAATAGGGAGAACCAATGAGAGACTAGCTGGAGGTGTCTGGACGGGCAAATTTAACTCTCATTTCCCACCAGGAAGAGGAATTAACCAAAGGCTCACTGAGATATGCCGGAACGACACTAGGGCCTGAAGCAATCCTGCGGTGTTGCGGCGAGCTCACAAGAAAGCCAGTTGAAGAAAGGAGCTCAGGGGCACTGTATTTCACAAACCTGCAGAGTTATAAATGACAGTTATCTTCCAAAAATATATTGAAGTAATGCTGCCAAGAGGATTTGAAAGCGGGGCAGAATTGCAGGAAACCGATTTCAGGAGGTAGACTGGAATTGCATGTAAAGCATAGGAAAAGAGGCAGAACGTCCACAATGATGCACTTGGCCAAAAGGGCGTATGCGTTTTATCCTGAATATATTTAGGAAAAAACGCGTACGCGCTTTTTGGCCAACCAAGCAAGCTTGCAAAGGAAATCTGCACTACAATGAAGTCTCACTGCCCCCCGGTTAAAAGGGCCATCTGAAAAAAGTGTAAAATCCAGAAAGGCAGGACAGGCCATGGAGAACTGGGAGCCTTCTTATGCTGATGGGCGGGATGTAAATTGCCAACAGCCACTCTGGAGAAGTGTATGGTGTTTCCTGAAACATCTAAAAAACAAAGCAACAGAGCCTAGGGCACTTCCACTTATGGTCCTATAGATTAGGGAAATTAAAATCAAAAAGACACAGCCACCCCAAAGTTTGGGACGGCTCTGTTTACAAGAACCTCGTTTACGGTACAAGTTCAATATCGCAGAAAGCGAAAAATGGATAAAGTAGTTGTGGTACTTACGTACAATGCAATATCACTCAGCAATGAAATCTATGTCATCAGGCCAGTAGCAGCATAATGAGTGGATTCAGGTACGATGTTTCTAAGTGAAATAAGTCACAGAGAAAAAGAAACATCATAAGGAATCACTAATACACGGAGTGTAAACTTGGCTACACAGGAACTGAATTACAAAACAGAATAGGGTCTCAAATGTGGAAAACCAACTTATGCTTGCTTAAGGGGAAAGGTGAGTTGGGTGTTGCATAAAACCAGAGATTGAAATTAGCACAGATACCTTTCCATAAGCCAAATATGTAATAGACAAGAGCTACTGCTTGCTCAACGAAGTGGACTCAACACCCCATATTAAAAGGCTAAGAATATACCTGACTAGTAAGAATCTTAAAACCTATGGATTTATATGTCTCCGAAAGAGAATCAAGCGTGTGTACAGCAGCATAAACGCAGCAGTGATAGGATTGGTGAGGTTCGGTGAGCAAATGCAGACCCTTTGAAGTCATATTGCATGGTACCCATTCCATGGGTCTCAACTCTCCAGGTTTAAGGGATTCTTCCTTCAGTTAAAACATGCATGTGGAACCCAGAGTATGATCCACCGTGTGATTGGGAAACGTGTTCAAATGTGTCTCAGTTTTCATCCCCTGGTACTCGGGTGCAACATTCCAGACGCTTTACTAACACTCTCCCCACTTGGAGAGTCAGTGCCTTTAACCTCCTGTTTGGCCCAGTTTGCAATTTCTGCGGAAAATGAACAGGAATAGGGAGAACCAATGAGAGACTAGCTGGAGGTGTCTGGACGGGCAAATTTAACTCTCATTTCCCACCAGGAAGAGGAATTAACCAAAGGCTCAGTGAGCCGTGCCGGAACCACACTAGGGCCTGAAGCAATCCTGCGGTGTTGCGGACAGCTCACAAGAAAGCGAGTTGAAGAAAGTAGCTCAGGGGCACTGTAATTCACAAACCTTCAGAGTTCTAAATGACAGCTATCGTCCAAAAATATATTGAAGTAAGGCTGCCAAGAGGACTTGAAAGCGGGGCAGAATTGCAGGAAACCGTTTTCAGGAGGTAGACTGGAATTGCATGTAAAGCATAGGAAAAGAGGCAGAACGTCCACAATGATGCACTTGGCCAAAAAGGGCGTATGCGTTTTTTCCTGAATATATTCAGGAAAAAACGCATACGCCCTTTTTGGCCAACCAAGCAAGCTTGCAAAGGAAATCTGCACTACAATGAAGTCTCACTGCCCCCCGGTCAAAAGGACCATCTGAAAAAAGTGTAAAATCCAGAAAGGCAGGACAGGCCATGGAGAACTGGGAGCCTACTTAGGCTGATGGGCGGGATGTAAATTGCCAACAGCCACTCTGCAGAAGTGTATGGTGTTTCCTGAAACATCTGAAAAACAAAGCAACAGAGCCTAGGGCACTTCATTTTTGGTCCTATAGATTAGGGAAATTAAAATCAAAAAGACACAGCCACCACAAAGTTTGGGACGGCTCTGTTTACAAGAACCTCGTTTACGGTACAAGTTCAATATCGCAGAAAGCGAAAAATGGATAAAGAAGTTGTGGTACTTACGTACAATGCAATATCACTCAGCAATGAAATCTATGTCATCAGGCCAGTAGCAGCATAATGAGTGGATTCAGGTACGATGATTCTAAGTGAAATAAGTCACACAGAAAAAGAAACATCATAAGGTATCACCAATACACGGAATGTAAACGTGGCTACACAGGAACTGAATTACAAAACAGAATAGGGTCTCAAATGTAGAAAACCAACTTATGCTTGCTTAAGGGGAAAGGTGAGTTGGGGTGCTGCATAAAACCAGAGATTGAAATTAGCACAGATACCTTTCCATAAGCCAAATATGTAATAGACAAGAGCTACTGCTTGCTCAATGAAGTGGACTCAACACCCCATATTAAACGCCTAAGAATATACCTGACTAGTAAGAATCTTAAAACCTATGGATTTATATGTCTCCGAAAGAGAATCCAGCGTGTGTACAGCGGCATAAACGCAGCAGTGATAGGATTGGTGAGGTTTGGTGAGCAAATGCAGACCCTTTGAAGTCATATTGCATGGTACCCATTCCATGGTTCTCAACTCTCCAGGTTTAAGGGATTCTTCCTTCAGCTAAAACATGCATGTGGAACCCAGAGTATGATCCACCATGTGATCGGGAAACGTGTTCAAATGTGTCTCAGTTTTCGTCCCCTGGTACTCGGGTGCAACATTCCAGACGCTTTACTAACACTCTCCCCACTTGGAGAGTCAGCGCCTTTATCCTCCTGTTTGGCCCAGTGTGCAATTTCTGCGGAAAATGAACAGGAATAGGGATAACCAATGAGAGACTAGCTGGAGGAGTCTGGACGGGCAAATTTAACTCTCATTTCCCACCAGGAAGAGGAATTAACCAAAGGCTCAGTGAGCCATGCCGGAACCACACTAGGGCCTGAAGCAATCCTGCGGAGTTGCGGCCAGCTCACAAGAAAGCCAGTTGAAAAAAGGAGCTCAGGGGCACTGTAATTCACAAAGCTTCAGAGTTATAAATGACAGCTATCGTCCAAAAATATATTGAAGTAAGGCTGCCAAGAGGACTTGAAACCGGGGCAGAATTGCAGGAAACCGATTTCAGGAGGTAGACTGGAATTGGATGTAAAGCATAGGAAAAGAGGAAGAACGTACACAACGATGCACTTGGCCAAAAAGGGCGTATGCGTTTTTTCCTGAATATATTCAGGAAAAAACGCATACGCCCTTTTTGGCCAACCAAGCAAGCTTGCAAAGGAAATCTGCACTACAATGAAGTCTCACTGCCCCCACGGTCAAAAGGGCCATCTGAAAAAAGTGTAAAATCCAGAAAGGCAGGACAGGCCATGGAGAACTGGGAGCCTTGTTATGCTGATGGGCGGGATGTAAATTGCCAACAGCCACTCTGGAGAAGTGTATGGTGTTTCCTGAAACATCTAAAAAACAAAGCAACAGAGCCTAGGGCACTTCCACTTATGGTCCTATAGATTAGGGAAATTAAAATCAAAAAGACACAGCCACCCCAAAGTTTGGGACGGCTCTGTTTACAAGAACCTCATTTACGGTACAAGTTCAATATCGCAGAAAGCGAAAAATGGATAAAGAAGTTGTGGTACTTACGTACAATGCAATATCACTCAGCAATGAAATCTATGTCATCAGGCCAGTAGCAGCATAATGAGTGGATTCAGGTACGATGATTCTAAGTAAAATAAGTCACACAGAAAAAGAAACATCATAAGGTATCACTAATACACGGAATGTAAACTTGGCTACACAGGAACTGAATTACAAAACAGAATAGGGTCTCAAATGTAGAAAACCAACTTATGCTTGCTTAAGGGGAAAGGTGAGTTGGGGTGCTGCATAAAACCAGAGATTGAAATTAGCACAGATACATTTCCATATGTCAAATATGTAATAGACAAGAGCTACTGCTTGCTCAACGAAGTGGACTCAACACCCCATATTAAACGCCTAAGAATATATCTGACTAGTAAGAATCTTAAAGCCTATGGATTTATATGTCTCCGAAAGAGAATCAAGCGTGTGTACAGCGGCATAAACGCAGCAGTGATAGGATTGGTGAGGTTTGGTGAGCAAATGCAGACCCTTTGAAGTCATATTGCATGGTACCCATTCCATGGTTCTCAACTCTCCAGGTTTAAGAGATTCTTACTTCAGCTAAAACATGCATGTGGAACCCAGAGTATGATCCACCATGTGATCGGGAAACGTGTTCAAATGTGTCTCAGTTTTCGTCCCCTGGTACTCGGGTGCAACATTCCAGACGCTTTACTAACACTCTCCCCACTTGGAGAGTCAGCGCCTTTATCCTCTTGTTTGGCCCAGTGTGCAATTTCTGCGGAAAATGAACAGGAATAGGGAGAACCAATGAGAGACTAGCTGGAGGTGTCTGGACGGGCAAATTTAACTCTCATTTCCCACCAGGAAGAGGAATTAACCAAAGGCTCAGCGAGCCATGCCGGAACCACACTAGGGCCTGAAGCAATCCTGCGGTGTTGCGGCCAGCTCACAAGAAATCGAGTTGAAGAAAGGAGCTCAGGGACCCTGTAATTCACAAACCTGCAGAGTTATACATGACAGCTATCGTCCAAAAATATATTGAAGTAAGGCTGCCAAGAGGACTTGAAAGCGGGGCAGAATTGCAGGAAACCGATTTCAGGAGGTAGACTGGAATTGCATGTAAAGCATAGGAAAAGAGGCAGAACGTCCACAATGATGCACTTGGCCAAAAAGTGCGTATGCGTTTTTTCCTGAATATATTCAGGAAAAAACGCATACGCCCTTTTTGGCCAACCAAGCAAGCTTGCAAAGGAAATTTGCACTACAATGAAGTCTCACTGTCCCCCTGTCAAAAGGGCCATCTGAAAAAAGTGTAAAATCCAGAAAGGCAGGACAGGCCATGGAGAAATGGGAGCCTACTTAGGCTGATGGGCGGGATGTAAATTGCCAACAGCCACTCTGGAGAAGTGTATGGTGTTTCCTGAAACATCTAAAAAACCAAAGCAACAGAGCCTAGGGCACTTCCACTTATGATCCTATAGATTAGGGAAATTAAAATCAAAAAGACACAGCCACCCCAAAGTTTGGGATGGCTATGTTTACAAGAACCTCATTTACGGTACAAGTTCAATATCGCAGAAAGCGAAAAATGGATAAAGAAGTTGTGGTACTTACGTACAATGCAATATCACACAGCAATGAAATCTATGTCATCAGGCCAGTAGCAGCATAATGAATGGATTCAGGTACGATGATTCTAAGTAAAATAAGTCACACAGAAAAAGAAACATCATAAGGTATCACTAATACACGGAATGTAAACTTGGCTACACAGGAACTGAATTACAAAACAGAATAGGGTCTCAAATGTAGAAAACCAACTTATGCTTGCTTAAGGGGAAAGGTGAGTTGGGGTGCTGCATAAAACCAGAGATTGAAATTAGCATAGATACCTTTCCATAAGTCAAATATGTAATAGACAAGAGCTACTGCTTGCTCAACGAAGTGGACTCAACACCCCATATTAAACGCCTAAGAATATACCTGACTAGTAAGAATCTTAAAACCTATGGATTTATATGTCTCCGAAAGAGAATCCAGTGTGTGTACAGCGGCATAAACGCAGCAGTGATAGGATTGGTGAGGTTCGGTGAGCAAATGCAGACCCTTTGAAGTCATATTGCATGGTACCCATTCCATGGTTCTCAACTCTCCAGGTTTAAGGGATTCTTCCTTCAGCTAAAACATGCATGTGGAACCCAGAGTATGATCCACCATGTGATCGGGAAACGTGTTCAAATGTGTCTCAGTTTTCGTCCCCTGGTACTCGGGTGCAACATTCCAGACGCTTTACTAACACTCTCCCCACTTGGAGAGTCAGCGCCTTTAACCTCCTGTTTGGCCCAGTGTGCAATTTCTGCGGAAAATGAACGGGAATAGGGAGAACCAATGAGAGACTAGCTGGAGGTGTCTGAACGGGCAAATTTAACTCTCATTTCCCACCAGGAAGAGGAATTAACCAAAGGCTCAGCGAGCCATGCCGGAACCACACTAGGGCCTGAAGCAATCCTGCGGTGTTGCGGCCAGCTCACAAGAAAGCCAGTTGAAAAAAGGAGCTCAGGGGCACTGTAATTCACAAACCTTCAGAGTTATAAATGACAGATATCGTCCAAAAATATATTGAAGTAAGGCTGCCAAAAAGACTTGAAAGCGGGGCAGAATTGCAGGAAACCGATTTCAGGAGGTAGACTGGAATTGCATGTAAAGCATAGGAAAAGAGGCAGAACGTCCACAATGATGCACTTGGCCAAAAAGGGCGTATGCGTTTTTTCCTAAATATATTCCTGAATATATTCAGGAAAAAACGCATACGCCCTTTTTGGCCAACGAAGCAAGCTTGCAAAGGAAATCTGCACTACAATGAAGTCTCACTGCCCCCCGGTCAAAAGGGCCATCTGAAAAAAGTGTAAAATCCAGAAAGGCAGGACAGGCCATGGAGAACTGGGAGCCTTCTTATGCTGATGGGTGGGATGTAAATTGCCAACAGCCACTCTGCAGAAGTGTATGGTGTTTCCTGAAACATCTAAAAAACAAAGCAACAGAGCCTAGGGCCCTTCCACTTATGGTCCTATAGATTAGGGAAATTAAAATCAAAAAGACACAGCCACCCCAAAAATTGGGACGGCTCTGTTTACAAGAACCTCATTTACGGTACAAGTTCAATATTGCAGAAAGCGAAAAATGGATAAAGAAGTTGTGGTACTTACGTACAATGCAATACCACTCAGCAATGAAATCTATGTCATCAGGCCAGTAGCAGCATAATGAGTGGATTCAGGTACGATGATTCTAAGTGAAATAAGTCACACAGAAAAAGAAACATCATAAGATATCACTAATACACGGAATGGAAACTTGCCTACACAGGAACTGAATTACAAAACAGAATAGGGTCTCAAATGTAGAAAACCAACTTATGCTTGCTTAAGGGGAAAGGTGAGTTGGGGTGCTGCATAAAACCAGAGATTGAAATTATCACAGATACCTTTCCATAAGCCAAATATGTAATAGACAAGAGCTACTGCTTGCTCAACGAAGTGGACTCAACACCCCATATTAAACGCCTAAGAATATACCTGACTAGTAAGAATCTTAAAGCGTATGGATTTCTATGTCTCCGAAAGAGAATCAAGCGTGTGTACAGCGGCATAAACGCAGCAGTGATAGGATTGGTGAGGTTCGGTGAGCAAATGCAGACCCTTTGAAGTCATATTGCATGGTACCCATTCCATGCGTCTCAACTCTCCAGGTAAGGGATTCTTCCTTCAGCTAAAACATGCATGTGGAACCCAGAGTATGATCTACCGTGTGATCGGGAAACGTGTTCATATGTGTCTCAGTTTTCGTCCCCTGGTACTCGGGTGCAACATTCCAGACGCTTTACTAACACTCTCCCCACTTGGAGAGTCAGTGCCTTTAACCTCCTGTTTGGCCCAGTTTGCAATTTCTGTGGAAAATTAACAGGAATAGGGAGAACCAATGACAGACTAGCTGGAGGTGTCTGGACGGGCAAATTTAACTCTCATTTCCCACCAGGAAGAGGAATTAACCAAAGGCTCAGCGAGCCATGCCAAAACTACACTAGGGCTTGAAGCAATCCTGCGGTGTTGCGGCCAGCTCACAAGAAAGCGAGTTGAAGAAAGAAGCTCAGGGGCACTGTAATTCACAAACCTGCAGAGTTATAAATGACAGCTATCATCCAAAAATATATTGAAGTAAGGCTGCCAAGAGGACTTGAAAGCGGGGCAGAATTGCAGGAAACCGATTTCAGGAGGTAGACTGGAATTGCATGAAAAGCATAGGAAAAGAGGCAGAACGTCCACAATGATGCACTTGGCCAAAAAGGGCGTATGCGTTTTTTCCTGAATATATTCAGGAAAAAACGCATACGCCCTTTTTGGCCAACCAAGCAAGCTTGCAAAGGAAATCTGCACTACAATGAAGTCTCACTGCCCCCCGGTCAAAAGGGCCATCTGAAAAAAGTGTAAAATCCAGAAAGGCAGGACAGGCCATGGAGAACTGGGAGCCTTGTTATGCTTATGGGCGGGATGTAAATTGCCAACAGCCACTCTGGAGAAGTGTATGGTGTTTCCTGAAACATCTAAAAAACAAAACAACAGAGCCTAGGGCACTTCCACTTATGGTCCTATAGATTAGTGAAATTAAAATCAAAAAGACACAGCCACCCCAAAGTTTGGGACGGCTCTGTTTACAAGAACCTCATTTACGGTACAAGTTCAATATCGCAGAAAGCGAAAAATGGATAAAGAAGTTGTGGTACATACGTACAATTCAATATCACTCAGCAATGAAATCTATGTCATCAGGCCAGTAGCAGCATAATGAATGGATTCAGGTACGATGATTCTAAGTAAAATAAGTCACACAGAAAAAGAAACATCATAAGGTATCACTAATACACGGAATGTAAACTTGGCTACACAGGAACTGAATTACAAAACAGAATAGGGTCTCAAATGTAGAAAACCAACTTATGCTTGCTTAAGGGGAAAGGTGAGTTGGGGTGCTGCATAAAACCAGAGATTGAAATTAGCATAGATACCTTTCCATAAGTCAAATATGTAATAGACAAGAGCTACTGCTTGCTCAACGAAGTGGACTCAACACCCCATATTAAACGCCTAAGAATATACCTGACTAGTAAGAATCTTAAAACCTATGGATTTATATGTCTCCGAAAGAGAATCCAGTGTGTGTACAGCGGCATAAATGCAGCAGTGATGGGATTGGTGAGGTTCGGTGAGCAAATGCAGACCCTTTGAAGTCATATTGCATGGTACCCATTCCATGGTTCTCAACTCTCCAGGTTTAAGGGATTCTTCCTTCAGCTAAAACATGCATGTGGAACCCAGAGTATGATCCACCATGTGATCGGGAAACGTGTTCAAATGTGTCTCAGTTTTCGTCCCCTGGTACTCGGGTGCAACATTCCAGACGCTTTACTAACACTCTCCCCACTTGGAGAGTCAGCGCCTTTAACCTCCTGTTTGGCCCATTGTGCAATTTCTGCGGAAAATGAACGGGAATAGGGAGAACCAATGAGAGACTAGCTGGAGGTGTCTGAACGGGCAAATTTAACTCTCATTTCCCACCAGGAAGAGGAATTAACCAAAGGCTCAGCGAGCCATGCCGGAACCACACTAGGGCCTGAAGCAATCCTGCGGTGTTGCGGCCAGCTCACAAGAAAGCCAGTTGAAAAAAGGAGCTCAGGGGCACTGTAATTCACAAACCTTCAGAGTTATAAATGACAGCTATCGTCCAAAAATATATTGAAGTAAGGCTGCCAAGAGGACTTGAAAGCGGGGCAGAATTGCAGGAAACCGATTTCAGGAGGTAGACTGGAATTGCATGTAAAGCATAGGAAAAGAGGCAGAACGTCCACAATGATGCACTTGGCCAAAAAGGGCGTATGCGTTTTTTCCTAAATATATTCCTGAATATATTCAGGAAAAAACGCATACGCACTTTTTGGCCAACGAAGCAAGCTTGCAAAGGAAATCTGCACTACAATGAAGTCTCACTGCCCCCCGGTCAAAAGGGCCATCTGAAAAAATTGTAAAATCCAGAAAGGCAGGACAGGCCATGGAGAACTGGGAGCCTTCTTATGCTGATGGGTGGGATGTAAATTGCCAACAGCCACTCTGCAGAAGTCTATGGTGTTTCCTGAAACATCTAAAAAACAAAGCAACAGAGCCTAGGGCCCTTCCACTTATGGTCCTATAGATTAGGGAAATTAAAATCAAAAAGACACAGCCACCCCAAAAATTGGGACGGCTCTGTTTACAAGAACCTCATTTACGGTACAAGTTCAATATTGCAGAAAGCGCAAAATGGATAAAGAAGTTGTGGTACTTACGTACAATGCAATACCACTCAGCAATGAAATCTATGTCATCAGGCCAGTAGCAGCATAATGAGTGGATTCAGGTACGATGATTCTAAGTGAAATAAGTCACACAGAAAAAGAAACATCATAAGATATCACTAATACACGGAATGTAAACTTGCCTACACAGGAACTGAATTACAAAACAGAATAGGGTCTCAAATGTAGAAAACCAACTTATGCTTGCTTAAGGGGAAAGGTGAGTTGGGTGCTGCATAAAACCAGAGATAGAAATTAACACAGATACCTTTCCATAAGCCAAATATGTAATAGACAAGAGCTACTGCTTGCTCAACGAAGTGGACTCAACACCCCATATTAAACGCCTAAGAATATACCTGACTAGTAAGAATCTTAAAACCTATGGATTTATATGTCTCCGAAAGAGAATCCAGCGTGTGTACAGCGGCATAAACGCAGCAGTGATAGGATTGGTGAGGTTCGGTGAGCAAATGCAGACCCTTTGAAGTCATATTGCATGGTACCCATTCCATGGGTCTCAACTCTCCAGGTTTAAGGGATTCTTCCTTCAGCTAAATCATGCATGTGGAACCCAGAGTATGATCCACCGTGTGATCAGGAAACGTGTTCAAATGTGTCTCAGTTTTCGTCCCCTGGTACTCGGGTGCAACATTCCAGACGCTTTACTAACACTCTCCCCACTTGGAGAGTCAGTGCCTTTAACCTCCTATTTGGCCCAGTTTGCAATTTCTGCGGATAATGAACAGGAATAGGGAGAACCAATGAGAGACTAGCTGGAGGTGTCTGGACGGGCAAATTTAACTCTCATTTCCCACCAGGAAGAGGAATTAACCAAAGGCTCAGCGAGCCATGCCGGAACCACACTAGGCCTGAAGCAATCCTGCGGTGTTGTGGCCAGCTCACAAGAAAGCGAGTTGAAGAAAGGAGCTCAGGGGCACTGTAATTCACAAACCTGCAGAGTTATAAATGACAGCTATCGTCCAAAAATATATTGAAGTAAGGCTGCCAAGAGGACTTGAAAGCGGGGCAGAATTGCAGGAAACCGATTTCAGGAGGTAGACTGGAATTGGATGTAAAGCATAGGAAAAGAGGCAGAACGTCCACAATGATGCACTTGGCCAAAAAGTGCGTATGCGTTTTTTCCTGAATATATTCAGGAAAAATCGCATACACCCTTTTTGGCCAACCAAGCAAGCTTGCAAAGGAAATCTGCACTACAATGAAGTCTCACTGCCCCCCGGTCAAAAGGGCCATCTGAAAAAAGTGTAAAATCCAGAAAGGCAGGACAGGCCATGGAGAACTGGGAGCCTTGTAATGCTGATGGGCGGTATGTAAATTGCCAACAGCCACTCTGGAGAAGTGTATGGTGTTTCCTGAAACATCTAAAAAACAAAGCAACAGAGCCTAGGACACTTCCACTTATGGTCCTATAGATTAGGGAAATTAAAATCAAAAAGAAACAGCCACCCCAAAGTTTGGGACGGCTATGTTTACAAGAACCTCATTTACGGTACAAGTTCAATATCGCAGAAAGCGAAAAATGGATAAAGAAGTTGTGGTACTTACGTACAATGCAATATCACTCAGCAATGAAATCTATGTCATCAGGCCAGTAGCAGCATAATGAGTGAATTCAGGTACGATGTTTCTAAGTAAAATAAGTCACAGAGAAAAAGAAACATCATAAGGTATCACTAATACACGGAATGTAAACTTGGCTACACAGGAACTGAATTACAAAACAGAATAGGGTCTCAAATGTAGAAAACCAACTTATGCTTGCTTAAGGGGAAAGGTGAGTTGGGGTGCTGCATAAAACCAGAGATTGAAATTAGCACAGATACATTTCCATAAGTCAAATATGTAATAGACAAGAGCTACTGCTTGCTCAACGAAGTGGACTCAACACCCCATATTAAACGCCTAAGAATATACCTGACTAGTAAGAATCTTAAAGCCTATGAATTTATATGTCTCCAAAAGAGAATCAAGCGTGTGTACAGCGGTATAAACGCAGCAGTGATAGGATTGGTGAGGTTCGGTGAGCAAATGCAGACCCTTTGAAGTCATATTGCATGGTACCCATTCCATGGTTCTCAACTCTCCAGGTTTAAGGGATTCTTCCTTCAGCTAAAACATGCATGTGGAACCCAGAGTATGATCCACCATGTGATCGGGAAACGTGTTCATATGTGTCTCAGTTTTCGTCCCCTGGTACTCGGGTGCAACATTCCAGACGCTTTACTAACACTCTCCCCACTTGGAGAGTCAGTGCCTTTAACCTCCTTTTTGGCCCAGTTTGCAATTTCTGTGGAAAATTAACAGGAATAGGGAGAACCAATGACAGACTAGCTGGAGGTGTCTGGACGGGCAAATTTAACTCTCATTTCCCACCAGGAAGAGGAATTAACCAAAGGCTCAGCGAGCCATGCCGAAACTACACTAGGGCCTGAAGCAATCCTGCGGTGTTGCGGCCAGCTCACAAGAAAGTGAGTTGAAGAAAGAAGCTCAGGGGCACTGTAATTCACAAACCTGCAGAGTTATAAATGACAGCTATCATCCAAAAATATATTGAAGTAAGGCTGCCAAGAGGACTTGAAAGCGGGGCAGAATTGCAGGAAACCGATTTCAGGAGGTAGACTGGAATTGCATGAAAAGCATAGGAAAAGAGGCAGAACGTCCACAATGATGCACTTGGCCAAAAAGGGCGTATGCGTTTTTTCCTGAATATATTCAGGAAAAAACGCATACGCACTTTTGGCCAACCAAGGAAGCTTGCAAAGGAAATCTGCACTACAATGAAGTCTCACTGCCCCCCGGTCAAAAGGGCCATCTGAAATAGTGTAAAATCCAGAAAGGCAGGACAGGCCATGGAGAACTGGGAGCCTTCTTATGCTGATGGGCGGGATGTAAATTGCAAACAGCCACTCTGGAGAAGTGTATGGTGTTTCCTGAAACATCTAAAAACCAAAGCAACAGAGCCTAGGGCACTTCCACTTATGGTCCTATAGATTAGGGAAATTAAAATCAAAAAGACACAGCCACCCCAAAGTTTGGGACGGCTCTGTTTACAAGAACCTCATTTACGGTAGAAGTTCAATATTGCAGAAAGCGAAAAATGGATAAAGAAGTTGTGGTACTTACGTACAATGCAATACCACTCAGCAATGAAATCTATGTCATCAGGCCAGTAGCAGCATAATGAGTGGATTCAGGTACGATGATTCTAAGTGAAATAAGTCACACAGAAAAAGAAACATCATAAGATATCACTAATACACGGAATGTAAACTTGCCTACACAGGAACTGAATTACAAAACAGAATAGGGTCTCAAATGTAGAAAACCAACTTATGCTTGATTAAGGGGAAAGGTGAGTTGGGGTGCTGCATAAAACCAGAGATTGAAATTATCACAGATACCTTTCCATAAGCCAAATATGTAATAGACAAGAGCTACTGCTTGCTCAACGAAGTGGACTCAACACCCCATATTAAACGCCTAAGAATATACCTGACTAGTAAGAATCTTAAAGCGTATGGATTTCTATGTCTCCGAAAGAGAATCAAGCGTGTGTACAGCGGCATAAACGCAGCAGTGATAGGATTGGTGAGGTTCGGTGAGCAAATGCAGACCCTTTGAAGTCATATTGCATGGTACCCATTCCATGCGTCTCAACTCTCCAGGTAAGGGATTCTTCCTTCAGCTAAAACATGCATGTGGAACCCAGAGTATGATCTACCGTGTGATCGGGAAACGTGTTCATATGTGTCTCAGTTTTCGTCCCCTGGTACTCGGGTGCAACATTCCAGACGCTTTACTAACACTCTCCCCACTTGGAGAGTCAGTGCCTTTAACCTCCTGTTTGGCCCAGTTTGCAATTTCTGTGGAAAATTAACAGGAATAGGGAGAACCAATGACAGACTAGCTGGAGGTGTCTGGACGGGCAAATTTAACTCTCATTTCCCACCAGGAAGAGGAATTAACCAAAGGCTCAGCGAGCCATGCCAAAACTACACTAGGGCTTGAAGCAATCCTGCGGTGTTGCGGCCAGCTCACAAGAAAGCGAGTTGAAGAAAGAAGCTCAGGGGCACTGTAATTCACAAACCTGCAGAGTTATAAATGACAGCTATCATCCAAAAATATATTGAAGTAAGGCTGCCAAGAGGACTTGAAAGCGGGGCAGAATTGCAGGAAACCGATTTCAGGAGGTAGACTGGAATTGCATGAAAAGCATAGGAAAAGAGGCAGAACGTCCACAATGATGCACTTGGCCAAAAAGGGCGTATGCGTTTTTTCCTGAATATATTCAGGAAAAAACGCATACGCCCTTTTTGGCCAACCAAGCAAGCTTGCAAAGGAAATCTGCACTACAATGAAGTCTCACTGCCCCCCGGTCAAAAGGGCCATCTGAAAAAAGTGTAAAATCCAGAAAGGCAGGACAGGCCATGGAGAACTGGGAGCCTTGTTATGCTTATGGGCGGGATGTAAATTGCCAACAGCCAATCTGGAGAAGTGTATGGTGTTTCCTGAAACATCTAAAAAACAAAGCAACAGAGCCTAGGGCACTTCCACTTATGTTCCTATAGCTTAGGGAAATTAAAATCTAAAAGACACAGCCACCCCAAAGTTTGGGACGGCTCTGTTTACAAGAACCTCATTTACGGTACAAGTTCAATATTGCAGAAAGCGAAAAATGGATAAAGAAGTTGTGGTACTTACGTACAATGCAATACCACTCAGCAATGAAATCTATGTCATCAGGCCAGTAGCAGCATAATGAGTGGATTCAGGTACGATGATTCTAAGTGAAATAAGTCACACAGAAAAAGAAACATCATAAGGTATCACTAATACACGGAATGTAAACTTGGCTACACAGGAACTGAATTACAAAACAGAATAGGGTCTCAAATGTAGAAAACCAACTTATGCTTGCTTAAGGGCAAAGGTGAGTTGGGTGCTGCATAAAACCAGAGATTGAAATTAACACAGATACCTTTCCATAAGCCAAATATGTAATAGACAAGAGCTACTGCTTGCTCAACGAAGTGGACTCAACACCCCATATTAAACGCCTAAGAATATACCTGACTAGTAAGAATCTTAAAACCTATGGATTTATATGTCTCCGAAAGAGAATCCAGTGTGTGTACAGCGGCATAAATGCAGCAGTGATGGGATTGGTGAGGTTCGGTGAGCAAATGCAGACCCTTTGAAGTCATATTGCATGGTACCCATTCCATGGTTCTCAACTCTCCAGGTTTAAGGGATTCTTCCTTCAGCTAAAACATGCATGTGGAACCCAGAGTATGATCCACCATGTGATCGGGAAACGTGTTCAAATGTGTCTCAGTTTTCGTCCCCTGGTACTCGGGTGCAACATTCCAGACGCTTTACTAACACTCTCCCCACTTGGAGAGTCAGCGCCTTTAACCTCCTGTTTGGCCCATTGTGCAATTTCTGCGGAAAATGAACGGGAATAGGGAGAACCAATGAGAGACTAGCTGGAGGTGTCTGAACGGGCAAATTTAACTCTCATTTCCCACCAGGAAGAGGAATTAACCAAAGGCTCAGCGAGCCATGCCGGAACCACACTAGGGCCTGAAGCAATCCTGCGGTGTTGCGGCCAGCTCACAAGAAAGCCAGTTGAAAAAAGGAGCTCAGGGGCACTGTAATTCACAAACCTTCAGAGTTATAAATGACAGCTATCGTCCAAAAATATATTGAAGTAAGGCTGCCAAGAGGACTTGAAAGCGGGGCAGAATTGCAGGAAACCGATTTCAGGAGGTAGACTGGAATTGCATGTAAAGCATAGGAAAAGAGGCAGAACGTCCACAATGATGCACTTGGCCAAAAAGGGCGTATGCGTTTTTTCCTAAATATATTCCTGAATATATTCAGGAAAAAACGCATACGCACTTTTTGGCCAACGAAGCAAGCTTGCAAAGGAAATCTGCACTACAATGAAGTCTCACTGCCCCCCGGTCAAAAGGGCCATCTGAAAAAATTGTAAAATCCAGAAAGGCAGGACAGGCCATGGAGAACTGGGAGCCTTCTTATGCTGATGGGTGGGATGTAAATTGCCAACAGCCACTCTGCAGAAGTCTATGGTGTTTCCTGAAACATCTAAAAAACAAAGCAACAGAGCCTAGGGCCCTTCCACTTATGGTCCTATAGATTAGGGAAATTAAAATCAAAAAGACACAGCCACCCCAAAAATTGGGACGGCTCTGTTTACAAGAACATCATTTACGGTACAAGTTCAATATTGCAGAAAGCGCAAAATGGATAAAGAAGTTGTGGTACTTACGTACAATGCAATACCACTCAGCAATGAAATCTATGTCATCAGGCCAGTAGCAGCATAATGAGTGGATTCAGGTACGATGATTCTAAGTGAAATAAGTCACACAGAAAAAGAAACATCATAAGATATCACTAATACACGGAATGGAAACTTGCCTACACAGGAACTGAATTACAAAACAGAATAGGGTCTCAAATGTAGAAAACCAACTTATGCTTGCTTAAGGGGAAAGGTGAGTTGGGGTGCTGCATAAAACCAGAGATTGAAATTATCACAGATACCTTTCCATAAGCCAAATATGTAATAGACAAGAGCTACTGCTTGCTCAATGAAGTGGACTCAACACCCCATATTAAACGCCTAAGAATATACCTGACTAGTAAGAATCTTAAAGCGTATGGATTTCTATGTCTCCGAAAGAGAATCAAGCGTGTGTACAGCGGCATAAACGCAGCAGTGATAGGATTGGTGAGGTTCGGTGAGCAAATGCAGACCCTTTGAAGTCATATTGCATGGTACCCATTCCATGCGTCTCAACTCTCCAGGTAAGGGATTCTTCCTTCAGCTAAAACATGCATGTGGAACCCAGAGTATGATCTACCGTGTGATCGGGAAACGTGTTCATATGTGTCTCAGTTTTCGTCCCCTGGTACTCGGGTGCAACATTCCAGACGCTTTACTAACACTCTCCCCACTTGGAGAGTCAGTGCCTTTAACCTCCTGTTTGGCCCAGTTTGCAATTTCTGTGGAAAATTAACAGGAATAGGGAGAACCAATGACAGACTAGCTGGAGGTGTCTGGACGGGCAAATTTAACTCTCATTTCCCACCAGGAAGAGGAATTAACCAAAGGCTCAGCGAGCCATGCCAAAACTACACTAGGGCTTGAAGCAATCCTGCGGTGTTGCGGCCAGCTCACAAGAAAGCGAGTTGAAGAAAGAAGCTCAGGGGCACTGTAATTCACAAACCTGCAGAGTTATAAATGACAGCTATCATCCAAAAATATATTGAAGTAAGGCTGCCAAGAGGACTTGAAAGCGGGGCAGAATTGCAGGAAACCGATTTCAGGAGGTAGACTGGAATTGCATGAAAAGCATAGGAAAAGAGGCAGAACGTCCACAATGATGCACTTGGCCAAAAAGGGCGTATGCGTTTTTTCCTGAATATATTCAGGAAAAAACGCATACGCCCTTTTTGGCCAACCAAGCAAGCTTGCAAAGGAAATCTGCACTACAATGAAGTCTCACTGCCCCCCGGTCAAAAGGGCCATCTGAAAAAAGTGTAAAATCCAGAAAGGCAGGACAGGCCATGGAGAACTGGGAGCCTTGTTATGCTTATGGGCGGGATGTAAATTGCCAACAGCCACTCTGGAGAAGTGTATGGTGTTTCCTGAAACATCTAAAAAACAAAACAACAGAGCCTAGGGCACTTCCACTTATGGTACTATAGATTAGGGAAATTAAAATCAAAAAGACACAGCCACCCCAAAGTTTGGGACGGCTATGTTTACAAGAACCTCATTTACGGTACAAGTTCAATATCGCAGAAAGCGAAAAATGGATAAAGAAGTTGTGGTACATACGTACAATTCAATATCACTCAGCAATGAAATCTATGTCATCAGGCCAGTAGCAGCATAATGAATGGATTCAGGTACGATGATTCTAAGTAAAATAAGTCACACAGAAAAAGAAACATCATAAGGTATCACTAATACACGGAATGTAAACTTGGCTACACAGGAACTGAATTACAAAACAGAATAGGGTCTCAAATGTAGAAAACCAACTTATGCTTACTTAAGGGGAAAGGTGAGTTGGGGTGCTGCATAAAACCAGAGATTGAAATTAGCATAGATACCTTTCCATAAGTCAAATATGTAATAGACAAGAGCTACTGCTTGCTCAACGAAGTGGACTCAACACCCCATATTAAACGCCTAAGAATATACCTGACTAGTAAGAATCTTAAAACCTATGGATTTATATGTCTCCGAAAGAGAATCCAGTGTGTGTACAGTGGCATAAATGCAGCAGTGATGGGATTGGTGAGGTTCGGTGAGCAAATGCAGACCCTTTGAAGTCATATTGCATGGTACCCATTCCATGGTTCTCAACTCTCCAGGTTTAAGGGATTCTTCCTTCAGCTAAAACATGCATGTGGAACCCAGAGTATGATCCACCATGTGATCGGGAAACGTGTTCAAATGTGTCTCAGTTTTCGTCCCCTGGTACTCGGGTGCAACATTCCAGACGCTTTACTAACACTCTCCCCACTTGGAGAGTCAGCGCCTTTAACCTCCTGTTTGGCCCATTGTGCAATTTCTGCGGAAAATGAACGGGAATAGGGAGAACCAATGAGAGACTAGCTGGAGGTGTCTGAACGGGCAAATTTAACTCTCATTTCCCACCAGGAAGAGGAATTAACCAAAGGCTCAGCGAGCCATGCCGGAACCACACTAGGGCCTGAAGCAATCCTGCGGTGTTGCGGCCAGCTCACAAGAAAGCCAGTTGAAAAAAGGAGCTCAGGGGCACTGTAATTCACAAACCTTCAGAGTTATAAATGACAGCTATCGTCCAAAAATATATTGAAGTAAGGCTGCCAAGAGGACTTGAAAGCGGGGCAGAATTGCAGGAAACCGATTTCAGGAGGTAGACTGGAATTGCATGTAAAGCATAGGAAAAGAGGCAGAACGTCCACAATGATGCACTTGGCCAAAAAGGGCGTATGCGTTTTTTCCTAAATATATTCCTGAATATATTCAGGAAAAAACGCATACGCACTTTTTGGCCAACGAAGCAAGCTTGCAAAGGAAATCTGCACTACAATGAAGTCTCACTGCCCCCCGGTCAAAAGGGCCATCTGAAAAAATTGTAAAATCCAGAAAGGCAGGACAGGCCATGGAGAACTGGGAGCCTTCTTATGCTGATGGGTGGGATGTAAATTGCCAACAGCCACTCTGCAGAAGTCTATGGTGTTTCCTGAAACATCTAAAAAACAAAGCAACAGAGCCTAGGGCCCTTCCACTTATGGTCCTATAGATTAGGGAAATTAAAATCAAAAAGACACAGCCACCCCAAAAATTGGGACGGCTCTGTTTACAAGAACCTCATTTACGGTACAAGTTCAATATTGCAGAAAGCGCAAAATGGATAAAGAAGTTGTGGTACTTACGTACAATGCAATACCACTCAGCAATGAAATCTATGTCATCAGGCCAGTAGCAGCATAATGAGTGGATTCAGGTACGATGATTCTAAGTGAAATAAGTCACACAGAAAAAGAAACATCATAAGATATCACTAATACACGGAATGTAAACTTGCCTACACAGGAACTGAATTACAAAACAGAATAGGGTCTCAAATGTAGAAAACCAACTTATGCTTGCTTAAGGGGAAAGGTGAGTTGGGTGCTGCATAAAACCAGAGATAGAAATTAACACAGATACCTTTCCATAAGCCAAATATGTAATAGACAAGAGCTACTGCTTGCTCAACGAAGTGGACTCAACACCCCATATTAAACGCCTAAGAATATACCTGACTAGTAAGAATCTTAAAACCTATGGATTTATATGTCTCCGAAAGAGAATCCAGCGTGTGTACAGCGGCATAAACACAGCAGTGATAGGATTGGTGAGGTTCGGTGAGCAAATGCAGACCCTTTGAAGTCATATTGCATGGTACCCATTCCATGGGTCTCAACTCTCCAGGTTTAAGGGATTCTTCCTTCAGCTAAATCATGCATGTGGAACCCAGAGTATGATCCACCGTGTGATCAGGAAACGTGTTCAAATGTGTCTCAGTTTTCGTCCCCTGGTACTCGGGTGCAACATTCCAGACGCTTTACTAACACTCTCCCCACTTGGAGAGTCAGTGCCTTTAACCTCCTATTTGGCCCAGTTTGCAATTTCTGCGGATAATGAACAGGAATAGGGAGAACCAATGAGAGACTAGCTGGAGGTGTCTGGACGGGCAAATTTAACTCTCATTTCCCACCAGGAAGAGGAATTAACCAAAGGCTCAGCGAGCCATGCCGGAACCACACTAGGCCTGAAGCAATCCTGCGGTGTTGTGGCCAGCTCACAAGAAAGCGAGTTGAAGAAAGGAGCTCAGGGGCACTGTAATTCACAAACCTGCAGAGTTATAAATGACAGCTATCGTCCAAAAATATATTGAAGTAAGGCTGCCAAGAGGACTTGAAAGCGGGGCAGAATTGCAGGAAACCGATTTCAGGAGGTAGACTGGAATTGGATGTAAAGCATAGGAAAAGAGGCAGAACGTCCACAATGATGCACTTGGCCAAAAAGTGCGTATGCGTTTTTTCCTGAATATATTCAGGAAAAATCGCATACACCCTTTTTGGCCAACCAAGCAAGCTTGCAAAGGAAATCTGCACTACAATGAAGTCTCACTGCCCCCCGGTCAAAAGGGCCATCTGAAAAAAGTGTAAAATCCAGAAAGGCAGGACAGGCCATGGAGAACTGGGAGCCTTGTAATGCTGATGGGCGGTATGTAAATTGCCAACAGCCACTCTGGAGAAGTGTATGGTGTTTCCTGAAACATCTAAAAAACAAAGCAACAGAGCCTAGGACACTTCCACTTATGGTCCTATAGATTAGGGAAATTAAAATCAAAAAGAAACAGCCACCCCAAAGTTTGGGACGGCTATGTTTACAAGAACCTCATTTACGGTACAAGTTCAATATCGCAGAAAGCGAAAAATGGATAAAGAAGTTGTGGTACTTACGTACAATGCAATATCACTCAGCAATGAAATCTATGTCATCAGGCCAGTAGCAGCATAATGAGTGAATTCAGGTACGATGTTTCTAAGTAAAATAAGTCACAGAGAAAAAGAAACATCATAAGGTATCACTAATACACGGAATGTAAACTTGGCTACACAGGAACTGAATTACAAAACAGAATAGGGTCTCAAATGTAGAAAACCAACTTATGCTTGCTTAAGGGGAAAGGTGAGTTGGGGTGCTGCATAAAACCAGAGATTGAAATTAGCACAGATACATTTCCATAAGTCAAATATGTAATAGACAAGAGCTACTGCTTGCTCAACGAAGTGGACTCAACACCCCATATTAAACGCCTAAGAATATACCTGACTAGTAAGAATCTTAAACCCTATGAATTTATATGTCTCCAAAAGAGAATCAAGCGTGTGTACAGCGGTATAAACGCAGCAGTGATAGGATTGGTGAGGTTCGGTGAGCAAATGCAGACCCTTTGAAGTCATATTGCATGGTACCCATTCCATGGTTCTCAACTCTCCAGGTTTAAGGGATTCTTCCTTCAGCTAAAACATGCATGTGGAACCCAGAGTATGATCCACCATGTGATCGGGAAACGTGTTCATATGTGTCTCAGTTTTCGTCCCCTGGTACTCGGGTGCAACATTCCAGACGCTTTACTAACACTCTCCCCACTTGGAGAGTCAGTGCCTTTAACCTCCTTTTTGGCCCAGTTTGCAATTTCTGTGGAAAATTAACAGGAATAGGGAGAACCAATGACAGACTAGCTGGAGGTGTCTGGACGGGCAAATTTAACTCTCATTTCCCACCAGGAAGAGGAATTAACCAAAGGCTCAGCGAGCCATGCCGAAACTACACTAGGGCCTGAAGCAATCCTGCGGTGTTGCGGCCAGCTCACAAGAAAGTGAGTTGAAGAAAGAAGCTCAGGGGCACTGTAATTCACAAACCTGCAGAGTTATAAATGACAGCTATCATCCAAAAATATATTGAAGTAAGGCTGCCAAGAGGACTTGAAAGCGGGGCAGAATTGCAGGAAACCGATTTCAGGAGGTAGACTGGAATTGCATGAAAAGCATAGGAAAAGAGGCAGAACGTCCACAATGATGCACTTGGCCAAAAAGGGCGTATGCGTTTTTTCCTGAATATATTCAGGAAAAAACGCATACGCACTTTTTGGCCAACCAAGCAAGCTTGCAAAGGAAATCTGCACTACAATGAAGTCTCACTGCCCCCCGGTCAAAAGGGCCATCTGAAATAGTGTAAAATCCAGAAAGGCAGGACAGGCCATGGAGAACTGGGAGCCTTCTTATGCTGATGGGTGGGATGTAAATTGCAAACAGCCACTCTGGAGAAGTGTATGGTGTTTCCTGAAACATCTAAAAACCAAAGCAACAGAGCCTAGGGCACTTCCACTTATGGTCCTATAGATTAGGGAAATTAAAATCAAAAAGACACAGCCACCCCAAAGTTTGGGACGGCTCTGTTTACAAGAACCTCATTTACGGTAGAAGTTCAATATTGCAGAAAGCGAAAAATGGATAAAGAAGTTGTGGTACTTACGTACAATGCAATACCACTCAGCAATGAAATCTATGTCATCAGGCCAGTAGCAGCATAATGAGTGGATTCAGGTACGATGATTCTAAGTGAAATAAGTCACACAGAAAAAGAAACATCATAAGATATCACTAATACACGGAATGTAAACTTGCCTACACAGGAACTGAATTACAAAACAGAATAGGGTCTCAAATGTAGAAAACCAACTTATGCTTGATTAAGGGGAAAGGTGAGTTGGGGTGCTGCATAAAACCAGAGATTGAAATTATCACAGATACCTTTCCATAAGCCAAATATGTAATAGACAAGAGCTACTGCTTGCTCAACGAAGTGGACTCAACACCCCATATTAAACGCCTAAGAATATACCTGACTAGTAAGAATCTTAAAGCGTATGGATTTCTATGTCTCCGAAAGAGAATCAAGCGTGTGTACAGCGGCATAAACGCAGCAGTGATAGGATTGGTGAGGTTCGGTGAGCAAATGCAGACCCTTTGAAGTCATATTGCATGGTACCCATTCCATGCGTCTCAACTCTCCAGGTAAGGGATTCTTCCTTCAGCTAAAACATGCATGTGGAACCCAGAGTATGATCTACCGTGTGATCGGGAAACGTGTTCATATGTGTCTCAGTTTTCGTCCCCTGGTACTCGGGTGCAACATTCCAGACGCTTTACTAACACTCTCCCCACTTGGAGAGTCAGTGCCTTTAACCTCCTGTTTGGCCCAGTTTGCAATTTCTGTGGAAAATTAACAGGAATAGGGAGAACCAATGACAGACTAGCTGGAGGTGTCTGGACGGGCAAATTTAACTCTCATTTCCCACCAGGAAGAGGAATTAACCAAAGGCTCAGCGAGCCATGCCAAAACTACACTAGGGCTTGAAGCAATCCTGCGGTGTTGCGGCCAGCTCACAAGAAAGCGAGTTGAAGAAAGAAGCTCAGGGGCACTGTAATTCACAAACCTGCAGAGTTATAAATGACAGCTATCATCCAAAAATATATTGAAGTAAGGCTGCCAAGAGGACTTGAAAGCGGGGCAGAATTGCAGGAAACCGATTTCAGGAGGTAGACTGGGATTGCATGAAAAGCATAGGAAAAGAGGCAGAACGTCCACAATGATGCACTTGGCCAAAAAGGGCGTATGCGTTTTTTCCTGAATATATTCAGGAAAAAACGCATACGCCCTTTTTGGCCAACCAAGCAAGCTTGCAAAGGAAATCTGCACTACAATGAAGTCTCACTGCCCCCCGGTCAAAAGGGCCATCTGAAAAAAGTGTAAAATCCAGAAAGGCAGGACAGGCCATGGAGAACTGGGAGCCTTGTTATGCTTATGGGCGGGATGTAAATTGCCAACAGCCAATCTGGAGAAGTGTATGGTGTTTCCTGAAACATCTAAAAAACAAAGCAACAGAGCCTAGGGCACTTCCACTTATGTTCCTATAGCTTAGGGAAATTAAAATCTAAAAGACACAGCCACCCCAAAGTTTGGGACGGCTCTGTTTACAAGAACCTCATTTACGGTACAAGTTCAATATTGCAGAAAGCGAAAAATGGATAAAGAAGTTGTGGTACTTACGTACAATGCAATACCACTCAGCAATGAAATCTATGTCATCAGGCCAGTAGCAGCATAATGAGTGGATTCAGGTACGATGATTCTAAGTGAAATAAGTCACACAGAAAAAGAAACATCATAAGGTATCACTAATACACGGAATGTAAACTTGGCTACACAGGAACTGAATTACAAAACAGAATAGGGTCTCAAATGTAGAAAACCAACTTATGCTTGCTTAAGGGCAAAGGTGAGTTGGGTGCTGCATAAAACCAGAGATTGAAATTAACACAGATACCTTTCCATAAGCCAAATATGTAATAGACAAGAGCTACTGCTTGCTCAACGAAGTGGACTCAACACCCCATATTAAACGCCTAAGAATATACCTGACTAGTAAGAATCTTAAAACCTATGGATTTATATGTCTCCGAAAGAGAATCAAGCATGTGTACAGCGGCATAAACGCAGCAGTGATAGGATTGGTGAGGTTCGGTGAGCAAATGCAGACCCTTTGAAGTCATATTGCATGGTACCCATTCCATGGGTCTCAACTCTCCAGGTTTAAGGGATTCTTCCTTCAGCTAAAACATGCATGTGGAACCCAGAGTATGATCCACCGTGTGATCGGGAAACGTGTTCAAATGTGTCTCAGTTTTCGTCCCCTGGTACTCGGGTGCAACATTCCAGACGCTTTACTAACACTCTCCCCACTTGGAGAGTCAGTGCCTTTAACCTCCTATTTGGCCCAGTTTGCAATTTCTGGGGAAAATGAACAGGAATAGGGAGAACCAATGAGAGACTAGCTGGAGGTGTCTGGACGGGCAAATTTAACTCTCATTTCCCACCAGGAAGAGGAATTAACCAAAGGCTCAGCGAGCCATGCCGGAACCACACTAGGCCTGAAGCAATCCTGCGGTGTTGTGGCCAGCTCACAAGAAAGCGAGTTGATGAAAGGAGCTCAGGGGCACTGTAATTCACAAACCTGCAGAGTTATAAATGACAGCTATCGTCCAAAAATATATTGAAGTAAGGCTGCCAAGAGGACTTGAAAGCGGGGCAGAATTGCAGGAAACCGATTTCAGGAGGTAGACTGGAATTGGATGTAAAGCATAGGAAAAGAGGCAGAACGTCCACAATGATGCACTTGGCCAAAAAGGGCGTATGCGTTTTTTCCTGAATATATTCAGGAAAAATCGCATACGCCCTTTTTGGCCAACCAAGCAAGCTTGCAAAGGAAATCTGCACTACAATGAAGTCTCACTGCCCCCCGGTCAAAAGGGCCATCTGAAAAAAGTGTAAAATCCAGAAAAGCAGGACAGGCCATGGAGAACTGGGAGCCTTGTTATGCTGATGGGCGGGATGTAAATTGCCAACAGCCACTCTGGAGAAGTGTATGGTGTTTCCTGAAACATCTAAAAAACAAAACAACAGAGCCTAGGGCACTTCCACTTATGGTCCTATAGATTAGGGAAATTAAAATCAAAAAGACACAGCCACCCCAAAGTTTGGGACGGCTCTGTTTACAAGAACCTCATTTACGGTACAAGTTCAATATCGCAGAAAGCGAAAAATGGATAAAGAACTTGTGGTACTTACGTACAATGCAATATCACTCAGCAATGAAATCTATGTCATCAGGCCAGTAGAAGCATAATGAGTGGATTCAGGTACGATGATTCTAAGTAAAATAAGTCACACAGAAAAAGAAACATCATAAGGTATCACTAATACACGGAATGTAAACTTGGCTACACAGGAACTGAATTACAAAACAGAATAGGGTCTCAAATGTAGAAAACCAACTTATGCTTGCTTAAGGGGAAAGGTGAGTTGGGGTGCTGCATAAAACCAGAGATTGAAATTAGCATAGATACCTTTCCATAAGTCAAATATGTAATAGACAAGAGCTACTGCTTGCTCAACGAAGTGGACTCAACACCCCATATTAAACGCCTAAGAATATACCTGACTAGTAAGAATCTTAAAACCTATGGATTTATATGTCTCCGAAAGAGAATCCAGTGTGTGTACAGCGGCATAAATGCAGCAGTGATGGGATTGGTGAGGTTCGGTGAGCAAATGCAGACCCTTTGAAGTCATATTGCATGGTACCCATTCCATGGTTCTCAACTCTCCAGGTTTAAGGGATTCTTCCTTCAGCTAAAACATGCATGTGGAACCCAGAGTATGATCCACCATGTGATCGGGAAACGTGTTCAAATGTGTCTCAGTTTTCGTCCCCTGGTACTCGGGTGCAACATTCCAGACGCTTTACTAACACTCTCCCCACTTGGAGAGTCAGCGCCTTTAACCTCCTGTTTGGCCCATTGTGCAATTTCTGCGGAAAATGAACGGGAATAGGGAGAACCAATGAGAGACTAGCTGGAGGTGTCTGAACGGGCAAATTTAACTCTCATTTCCCACCAGGAAGAGGAATTAACCAAAGGCTCAGCGAGCCATGCCGGAACCACACTAGGGCCTGAAGCAATCCTGCGGTGTTGCGGCCAGCTCACAAGAAAGCCAGTTGAAAAAAGGAGCTCAGGGGCACTGTAATTCACAAACCTTCAGAGTTATAAATGACAGCTATCGTCCAAAAATATATTGAAGTAAGGCTGCCAAGAGGACTTGAAAGCGGGGCAGAATTGCAGGAAACCGATTTCAGGAGGTAGACTGGAATTGCATGTAAAGCATAGGAAAAGAGGCAGAACGTCCACAATGATGCACTTGGCCAAAAAGGGCGTATGCGTTTTTTCCTAAATATATTCCTGAATATATTCAGGAAAAAACGCATACGCACTTTTTGGCCAACGAAGCAAGCTTGCAAAGGAAATCTGCACTACAATGAAGTCTCACTGCCCCCCGGTCAAAAGGGCCATCTGAAAAAATTGTAAAATCCAGAAAGGCAGGACAGGCCATGGAGAACTGGGAGCCTTCTTATGCTGATGGGTGGGATGTAAATTGCCAACAGCCACTCTGCAGAAGTCTATGGTGTTTCCTGAAACATCTAAAAAACAAAGCAACAGAGCCTAGGGCCCTTCCACTTATGGTCCTATAGATTAGGGAAATTAAAATCAAAAAGACACAGCCACCCCAAAAATTGGGACGGCTCTGTTTACAAGAACATCATTTACGGTACAAGTTCAATATTGCAGAAAGCGCAAAATGGATAAAGAAGTTGTGGTACTTACGTACAATGCAATACCACTCAGCAATGAAATCTATGTCATCAGGCCAGTAGCAGCATAATGAGTGGATTCAGGTACGATGATTCTAAGTGAAATAAGTCACACAGAAAAAGAAACATCATAAGATATCACTAATACACGGAATGTAAACTTGCCTACACAGGAACTGAATTACAAAACAGAATAGGGTCTCAAATGTAGAAAACCAACTTATGCTTGCTTAAGGGGAAAGGTGAGTTGGGTGCTGCATAAAACCAGAGATAGAAATTAACACAGATACCTTTCCATAAGCCAAATATGTAATAGACAAGAGCTACTGCTTGCTCAACGAAGTGGACTCAACACCCCATATTAAACGCCTAAGAATATACCTGACTAGTAAGAATCTTAAAACCTATGGATTTATATGTCTCCGAAAGAGAATCCAGCGTGTGTACAGCGGCATAAACGCAGCAGTGATAGGATTGGTGAGGTTCGGTGAGCAAATGCAGACCCTTTGAAGTCATATTGCATGGTACCCATTCCATGGGTCTCAACTCTCCAGGTTTAAGGGATTCTTCCTTCAGCTAAATCATGCATGTGGAACCCAGAGTATGATCCACCGTGTGATCAGGAAACGTGTTCAAATGTGTCTCAGTTTTCGTCCCCTGGTACTCGGGTGCAACATTCCAGACGCTTTACTAACACTCTCCCCACTTGGAGAGTCAGTGCCTTTAACCTCCTATTTGGCCCAGTTTGCAATTTCTGCGGATAATGAACAGGAATAGGGAGAACCAATGAGAGACTAGCTGGAGGTGTCTGGACGGGCAAATTTAACTCTCATTTCCCACCAGGAAGAGGAATTAACCAAAGGCTCAGCGAGCCATGCCGGAACCACACTAGGCCTGAAGCAATCCTGCGGTGTTGTGGCCAGCTCACAAGAAAGCGAGTTGAAGAAAGGAGCTCAGGGGCACTGTAATTCACAAACCTGCAGAGTTATAAATGACAGCTATCGTCCAAAAATATATTGAAGTAAGGCTGCCAAGAGGACTTGAAAGCGGGGCAGAATTGCAGGAAACCGATTTCAGGAGGTAGACTGGAATTGGATGTAAAGCATAGGAAAAGAGGCAGAACGTCCACAATGATGCACTTGGCCAAAAAGTGCGTATGCGTTTTTTCCTGAATATATTCAGGAAAAATCGCATACACCCTTTTTGTCCAACCAAGCAAGCTTGCAAAGGAAATCTGCACTACAATGAAGTCTCACTGCCCCCCGGTCAAAAGGGCCATCTGAAAAAAGTGTAAAATCCAGAAAGGCAGGACAGGCCATGGAGAACTGGGAGCCTTGTAATGCTGATGGGCGGTATGTAAATTGCCAACAGCCACTCTGGAGAAGTGTATGGTGTTTCCTGAAACATCTAAAAAACAAAGCAACAGAGCCTAGGACACTTCCACTTATGGTCCTATAGATTAGGGAAATTAAAATCAAAAAGAAACAGCCACCCCAAAGTTTGGGACGGCTATGTTTACAAGAACCTCATTTACGGTACAAGTTCAATATCGCAGAAAGTGAAAAATGGATAAAGAAGTTGTGGTACTTACGTACAATGCAATATCACTCAGCAATGAAATCTATGTCATCAGGCCAGTAGCAGCATAATGAGTGAATTCAGGTACGATGTTTCTAAGTAAAATAAGTCACAGAGAAAAAGAAACATCATAAGGTATCACTAATACACGGAATGTAAACTTGGCTACACAGGAACTGAATTACAAAACAGAATAGGGTCTCAAATGTAGAAAACCAACTTATGCTTGCTTAAGGGGAAAGGTGAGTTGGGGTGCTGCATAAAACCAGAGATTGAAATTAGCACAGATACATTTCCATAAGTCAAATATGTAATAGACAAGAGCTACTGCTTGCTCAACGAAGTGGACTCAACACCCCATATTAAACGCCTAAGAATATACCTGACTAGTAAGAATCTTAAAGCCTATGAATTTATATGTCTCCAAAAGAGAATCAAGCGTGTGTACAGCGGTATAAACGCAGCAGTGATAGGATTGGTGAGGTTCGGTGAGCAAATGCAGACCCTTTGAAGTCATATTGCATGGTACCCATTCCATGGTTCTCAACTCTCCAGGTTTAAGGGATTCTTCCTTCAGCTAAAACATGCATGTGGAACCCAGAGTATGATCCACCATGTGATCGGGAAACGTGTTCATATGTGTCTCAGTTTTCGTCCCCTGGTACTCGGGTGCAACATTCCAGACGCTTTACTAACACTCTCCCCACTTGGAGAGTCAGTGCCTTTAACCTCCTTTTTGGCCCAGTTTGCAATTTCTGTGGAAAATTAACAGGAATAGGGAGAACCAATGACAGACTAGCTGGAGGTGTCTGGACGGGCAAATTTAACTCTCATTTCCCACCAGGAAGAGGAATTAACCAAAGGCTCAGCGAGCCATGCCGAAACTACACTAGGGCCTGAAGCAATCCTGCGGTGTTGCGGCCAGCTCACAAGAAAGTGAGTTGAAGAAAGAAGCTCAGGGGCACTGTAATTCACAAACCTGCAGAGTTATAAATGACAGCTATCATCCAAAAATATATTGAAGTAAGGCTGCCAAGAGGACTTGAAAGCGGGGCAGAATTGCAGGAAACCGATTTCAGGAGGTAGACTGGAATTGCATGAAAAGCATAGGAAAAGAGGCAGAACGTCCACAATGATGCACTTGGCCAAAAAGGGCGTATGCGTTTTTTCCTGAATATATTCAGGAAAAAACGCATACGCACTTTTTGGCCAACCAAGCAAGCTTGCAAAGGAAATCTGCACTACAATGAAGTCTCACTGCCCCCCGGTCAAAAGGGCCATCTGAAATAGTGTAAAATCCAGAAAGGCAGGACAGGCCATGGAGAACTGGGAGCCTTCTTATGCTGATGGGCGGGATGTAAATTGCAAACAGCCACTCTGGAGAAGTGTATGGTGTTTCCTGAAACATCTAAAAACCAAAGCAACAGAGCCTAGGGCACTTCCACTTATGGTCCTATAGATTAGGGAAATTAAAATCAAAAAGACACAGCCACCCCAAAGTTTGGGACGGCTCTGTTTACAAGAACCTCATTTACGGTAGAAGTTCAATATTGCAGAAAGCGAAAAATGGATAAAGAAGTTGTGGTACTTACGTACAATGCAATACCACTCAGCAATGAAATCTATGTCATCAGGCCAGTAGCAGCATAATGAGTGGATTCAGGTACGATGATTCTAAGTGAAATAAGTCACACAGAAAAAGAAACATCATAAGATATCACTAATACACGGAATGTAAACTTGCCTACACAGGAACTGAATTACAAAACAGAATAGGGTCTCAAATGTAGAAAACCAACTTATGCTTGATTAAGGGGAAAGGTGAGTTGGGGTGCGGCATAAAACCAGAGATTGAAATTAGCACAGATACCTTTCCATAAGCCAAATATGTAATAGACAAGAGCTACTGCTTGCTCAACGAAGTGGACTCAACACCCCATATTAAACGCCTAAGAATATACCTGACTAGTAAGAATCTTAAAACCTATGGATTGATATGTCTACGAAAGAGAATCAAGCGTGTGTACAGCGGCATAAACGCAGCAGTGATAAGATTGGTGAGGTTCGGTGAGCAAATGCAGACCCTTTGAAGTCATATTGCATGGTACCCATTCCATGGTTCTCAACTCTCCAGGTTTAAGGGATTCTTCCTTCAGCTAAAACATGCATGTGGAACCCAGATTATGATCCACCGTGTGATCGGGAAACGTGTTCAAATGTGTCTCAGTTTTCGTCCCCTGGTACTCGGGTGCAACATTCCAGACGCTTTACTAACACTCTCCCCACTTGGAGAGTCAGTGCCTTTAACCTCCTGTTTGGCCCAGTTTGAAATTTCTGCGGAAAATGAACAGGAATAGGGAGAACCAATGACAGACTAGCTGGAGGTGTCTGGACGGGCAAATTTAACTCTCATTTCCCACCAGGAAGAGGAATTAACCAAAGGCTCAGCGAGCCATGCTGGAACCACACTAGGGCCTGAAGCAATCCTGCGGTGTTGTGGCCAGCTCACAAGAAAGCGAGTTGAAGAAAGGAGCTCAGGGGCACTGTAATTCACAAACCTTCAGAGTTATAAATGACAGCTATCGTCCAAAAATATATTGAAGTAAGCCTGCCAAGAGGACTTGAAAGCGGGGCGGAATTGCAGGAAACCGATTTCAGGAGGTAGACTGGAATTGCATGTAAAGCATAGGAAAAGAGGCAGAACGTCCACAATGATGCACTTGGCCAAAAAGGGCGTATGCGTTTTTTCCTGAATATATTCAGGAAAAAACGCATACGCCCTTTTTGGCCAACCAAGCAAGCTTGCAAAGGAAATCTGCACTACAATGAAGTCTCACTGCCCCCCGGTCAAAAGGGCCATCTGAAAAAAGTGTAAAATCCAGAAAGGCAGGACAGGCCATGGAGAACTGGGAGCCTTCTTATGCTGATGGGCAGGATGTAAATTGCAAACAGCCACTCTGGAGAAGTGAATGGTGTTTCCTGAAACATCTAAAAAACAAAGCAACACAGCCTAGGGCACTTGCACTTATGGTCCTATAGCTTAGGGAAATTAAAATTAAAAAGACACAGCCACCCCAAAATTTGTGACGGCTGTGTTTACAAGAACCTCGTTTACGGTACAAGTTCAATATCGCAGAAAGCGAAAAATGGATAAAGAAGTTGTGGTACTTACGTACAATGCAATATCACTCAGCAATGAAATCTATGTCATCAGGCCAGTAGCAGCATAATGAGTGGATTCAGGTACGATGATTCTAAGTGAAATAAATCACACATAAAAAGAAGCATCATAAGATATCACTAATACACGGAATGTAAACTTGGCTACACAGGAACTGAATTACAAAACAGAATAGGGTCTCAAATGTAGAAAACCAACTTATGCTTGCTTAAGGGGAAAGGTGAGTTGGGTGCTGCATAAAACCAGAGATTGAAATTAACACAGATACCTTTCCATAAGCCAAATATGTAATAGACAAGAGCTACTGCTTGCTCAACGAAGTGGACTCAACACCCCATATTAAACGCCTAAGAATAAACCTGACTAGTAAGAATCTTAAAACCTATGGATTTATATGTCTCCGAAAGAGAATCCAGCGTGTGTACAGCGGCATAAACGCAGCAGTGATAGGATTGGTGAGGTTCGGTGAGCAAATGCAGACCCTTTGAAGTCATATTGCATGGTACCCATTCCATGGGTCTCAACTCTCCAGGTTTAAGGGATTCTTCCTTCAGCTAAAACATGCATGTGGAACCCAGAGTATGATCCACCGTGTGATCGGGAAACGTGTTCAAATGTGTCTCAGTTTTCGTCCCCTGGTACTCGGGTGCAACATTCCAGACGCTTTACTAACACTCTCCCCACTTGGAGAGTCAGTGCCTTTAACCTCCTATTTGGCCCAGTTTGCAATTTCTGCGGAAAATGAACAGGAATAGGGAGAACCAATGAGAGACTAGCTGGAGGTGTCTGGACGGGCAAATTTAACTCTCATTTCCCACCAGGAAGAGGAATTAACCAAAGGCTCAGCGAGCCATGCCGGAACCACACTAGGGCCTGAAGCAATCCTGCGGTGTTGTGGCCAGCTGACAAGAAATCGAGTTGAAGAAAGGAGCTCAGGGGCACTGTAATTCACAAACCTGCAGAGTTATAAATAACAGCTATCGTCCAAAAATATATTGAAGTAAGGCTGCCAAGAGGACTTGAAAGCGGGGCAGAATTGCAGGAAACCGATTTCAGGAGGTAGACTGGAATTGGATGTAAAGCATAGGAAAAGAGGCAGAACGTCCACAATGATGCACTTGGCCAAAAAGGGCGTATGCGTTTTTTCCTGAATATATTCAGGAAAAAACGCATACGCCCTTTTTGGCCAACCAAGCAAGCTTGCAAAGGAAATCTGCACTACAATGAAGTCTCACTGTCCCCCGGTCAAAAGGTACATCTGAAAAAAGTGTAAAATCCAGAAAAGCAGGACAGGCCATGGAGAACTGGGAGCCTTGTTATGCTGATGGGCGGGATGTAAATTGCCAACAGCCACTCTGGAGAAGTGTATGGTGTTTCCTGAAACATCTAAAAAACAAAACAACAGAGCCTAGGGCACTTCCACTTATGGTCCTATAGATTAGGGAAATTAAAATCAAAAAGACACAGCCACCCCAAAATTGGGGATGGCTCTGTTTACAAGAACCTCATTTACGGTACAAGTTCAATATCGCAGAAAACGAAAAATGGATAAAGAAGTTTTGGTACTTACGTACAATTCAATATCACTCAGCAATGAAATCTATGTCATCAGGCCAGTAGCAGCATAATGAATGGATTCAGGTACGATGATTCTAAGTAAAATAAGTCACACAGAAAAAGAAACATCATAAGGTATCACTAATACACGGAATGTAAACTTGGCTACACAGGAACTGAATTACAAAACAGAATAGGGTCTCAAATGTAGAAAACCAACTTATGCTTGCTTAAGGGGAAAGGTGAGTTGGGGTGCTGCATAAAACCAGAGATTGAAATTAGCATAGATACCTTTCCATAAGTCAAATATGTAATAGACAAGAGCTACTGCTTTCTCAACGAAGTGGACTCTACACCCCATATTAAACGCCTAAGAATATACCTGACTAGTAAGAATCTTAAAACCTATGGATTTATATGTCTCCGAAAGAGAATCCAGCGTGTGTACAGCGGCATAAACGCAGCAGTGATGGGATTGGTGAGGTTCGGTGAGCAAATGCAGAACCTTTGAAGTCATATTGCATGGTACCCATTCCATGGTTCTCAACTCTCCAGGTTTAAGGGATTCTTCCTTCAGCTAAAACATGCATGTGGAACCCAGAGTATGATCCACCGTGTGATCGGGAAACGTGTTCAAATGTGTCTCAGTTTTCGTCCCCTGGTACTCGGGTGCAACATTCCAGACGCTTTACTAACACTCTCCCCACTTGGAGAGTCAGCGCCTTTAACCTCCTGTTTGGCCCAGTGTGCAATTTCTGCGGAAAATGAACGGGAATAGGGAGAACCAATGACAGACTAGCTGGAGGTGTCTGGACGGGCAAATTTAACTCTCATTTCCCACCAGGAAGAGGAATTAACCAAAGGCTCAGCGAGCCATGCCGGAACCACACTAGGGCCTGAAGCAATCCTGCGGTGTTGCGGCCAGCTCACAAGAAAGCCAGTTGAAAAAAGGAGCTCAGGGGCACTGTAATTCACAAACCTTCAGAGTTATAAATGACAGCTATCGTCCAAAAATATATTGAAGTAAGGCTGCCAAGAGGACTTGAAAGCGGGGCAGAATTGCAGGAAACCGATTTCAGGAGGTAGACTGGAATTGCATGTAAAGCATAGGAAAAGAGGCAGAACGTCCACAATGATGCACTTGGCCAAAAAGGGCGTATGCGTTTTTTCCTAAATATATTCCTGAATATATTCAGGAAAAAACGCATACGCACTTTTTGGCCAACGAAGCAAGCTTGCAAAGGAAATCTGCACTACAATGAAGTCTCACTGCCCCCCGGTCAAAAGGGCCATCTGAAAAAATTGTAAAATCCAGAAAGGCAGGACAGGCCATGGAGAACTGGGAGCCTTCTTATGCTGATGGGTGGGATGTAAATTGCCAACAGCCACTCTGCAGAAGTCTATGGTGTTTCCTGAAACATCTAAAAAACAAAGCAACAGAGCCTAGGGCCCTTCCACTTATGGTCCTATAGATTAGGGAAATTAAAATCAAAAAGACACAGCCACCCCAAAAATTGGGACGGCTCTGTTTACAAGAACCTCATTTACGGTACAAGTTCAATATTGCAGAAAGCGCAAAATGGATAAAGAAGTTGTGGTACTTACGTACAATGCAATACCACTCAGCAATGAAATCTATGTCATCAGGCCAGTAGCAGCATAATGAGTGGATTCAGGTACGATGATTCTAAGTGAAATAAGTCACACAGAAAAAGAAACATCATAAGATATCACTAATACACGGAATGTAAACTTGCCTACACAGGAACTGAATTACAAAACAGAATAGGGTCTCAAATGTAGAAAACCAACTTATGCTTGCTTAAGGGGAAAGGTGAGTTGGGTGCTGCATAAAACCAGAGATAGAAATTAACACAGATACCTTTCCATAAGCCAAATATGTAATAGACAAGAGCTACTGCTTGCTCAACGAAGTGGACTCAACACCCCATATTAAACGCCTAAGAATATACCTGACTAGTAAGAATCTTAAAACCTATGGATTTATATGTCTCCGAAAGAGAATCCAGCGTGTGTACAGCGGCATAAACGCAGCAGTGATAGGATTGGTGAGGTTCGGTGAGCAAATGCAGACCCTTTGAAGTCATATTGCATGGTACCCATTCCATGGGTCTCAACTCTCCAGGTTTAAGGGATTCTTCCTTCAGCTAAATCATGCATGTGGAACCCAGAGTATGATCCACCGTGTGATCAGGAAACGTGTTCAAATGTGTCTCAGTTTTCGTCCCCTGGTACTCGGGTGCAACATTCCAGACGCTTTACTAACACTCTCCCCACTTGGAGAGTCAGTGCCTTTAACCTCCTATTTGGCCCAGTTTGCAATTTCTGCGGATAATGAACAGGAATAGGGAGAACCAATGAGAGACTAGCTGGAGGTGTCTGGACGGGCAAATTTAACTCTCATTTCCCACCAGGAAGAGGAATTAACCAAAGGCTCAGCGAGCCATGCCGGAACCACACTAGGCCTGAAGCAATCCTGCGGTGTTGTGGCCAGCTCACAAGAAAGCGAGTTGAAGAAAGGAGCTCAGGGGCACTGTAATTCACAAACCTGCAGAGTTATAAATGACAGCTATCGTCCAAAAATATATTGAAGTAAGGCTGCCAAGAGGACTTGAAAGCGGGGCAGAATTGCAGGAAACCGATTTCAGGAGGTAGACTGGAATTGGATGTAAAGCATAGGAAAAGAGGCAGAACGTCCACAATGATGCACTTGGCCAAAAAGTGCGTATGCGTTTTTTCCTGAATATATTCAGGAAAAATCGCATACACCCTTTTTGGCCAACCAAGCAAGCTTGCAAAGGAAATCTGCACTACAATGAAGTCTCACTGCCCCCCGGTCAAAAGGGCCATCTGAAAAAAGTGTAAAATCCAGAAAGGCAGGACAGGCCATGGAGAACTGGGAGCCTTGTAATGCTGATGGGCGGTATGTAAATTGCCAACAGCCACTCTGGAGAAGTGTATGGTGTTTCCTGAAACATCTAAAAAACAAAGCAACAGAGCCTAGGACACTTCCACTTATGGTCCTATAGATTAGGGAAATTAAAATCAAAAAGAAACAGCCACCCCAAAGTTTGGGACGGCTATGTTTACAAGAACCTCATTTACGGTACAAGTTCAATATCGCAGAAAGCGAAAAATGGATAAAGAAGTTGTGGTACTTACGTACAATGCAATATCACTCAGCAATGAAATCTATGTCATCAGGCCAGTAGCAGCATAATGAGTGAATTCAGGTACGATGTTTCTAAGTAAAATAAGTCACAGAGAAAAAGAAACATCATAAGGTATCACTAATACACGGAATGTAAACTTGGCTACACAGGAACTGAATTACAAAACAGAATAGGGTCTCAAATGTAGAAAACCAACTTATGCTTGCTTAAGGGGAAAGGTGAGTTGGGGTGCTGCATAAAACCAGAGATTGAAATTAGCACAGATACATTTCCATAAGTCAAATATGTAATAGACAAGAGCTACTGCTTGCTCAACGAAGTGGACTCAACACCCCATATTAAACGCCTAAGAATATACCTGACTAGTAAGAATCTTAAAGCCTATGAATTTATATGTCTCCGAAAGAGAATCAAGCGTGTGTACAGCGGTATAAACGCAGCAGTGATAGGATTGGTGAGGTTCGGTGAGCAAATGCAGACCCTTTGAAGTCATATTGCATGGTACCCATTCCATGGTTCTCAACTCTCCAGGTTTAAGGGATTCTTCCTTCAGCTAAAACATGCATGTGGAACCCAGAGTATGATCCACCATGTGATCGGGAAACGTGTTCATATGTGTCTCAGTTTTCGTCCCCTGGTACTCGGGTGCAACATTCCAGACGCTTTACTAACACTCTCCCCACTTGGAGAGTCAGTGCCTTTAACCTCCTTTTTGGCCCAGTTTGCAATTTCTGTGGAAAATTAACAGGAATAGGGAGAACCAATGACAGACTAGCTGGAGGTGTCTGGACGGGCAAATTTAACTCTCATTTCCCACCAGGAAGAGGAATTAACCAAAGGCTCAGCGAGCCATGCCGAAACTACACTAGGGCCTGAAGCAATCCTGCGGTGTTGCGGCCAGCTCACAAGAAAGTGAGTTGAAGAAAGAAGCTCAGGGGCACTGTAATTCACAAACCTGCAGAGTTATAAATGACAGCTATCATCCAAAAATATATTGAAGTAAGGCTGCCAAGAGGACTTGAAAACGGGGCAGAATTGCAGGAAACCGATTTCAGGAGGTAGACTGGAATTGCATGAAAAGCATAGGAAAAGAGGCAGAACGTCCACAATGATGCACTTGGCCAAAAAGGGCGTATGCGTTTTTTCCTGAATATATTCAGGAAAAAACGCATACGCACTTTTTGGCCAACCAAGCAAGCTTGCAAAGGAAATCTGCACTACAATGAAGTCTCACTGCCCCCCGGTCAAAAGGGCCATCTGAAATAGTGTAAAATCCAGAAAGGCAGGACAGGCCATGGAGAACTGGGAGCCTTCTTATGCTGATGGGCGGGATGTAAATTGCAAACAGCCACTCTGGAGAAGTGTATGGTGTTTCCTGAAACATCTAAAAACCAAAGCAACAGAGCCTAGGGCACTTCCACTTATGGTCCTATAGATTAGGGAAATTAAAATCAAAAAGACACAGCCACCCCAAAGTTTGGGACGGCTCTGTTTACAAGAACCTCATTTACGGTAGAAGTTCAATATTGCAGAAAGCGAAAAATGGATAAAGAAGTTGTGGTACTTACGTACAATGCAATACCACTCAGCAATGAAATCTATGTCATCAGGCCAGTAGCAGCATAATGAGTGGATTCAGGTACGATGATTCTAAGTGAAATAAGTCACACAGAAAAAGAAACATCATAAGATATCACTAATACACGGAATGTAAACTTGCCTACACAGGAACTGAATTACAAAACAGAATAGGGTCTCAAATGTAGAAAACCAACTTATGCTTGATTAAGGGGAAAGGTGAGTTGGGGTGCTGCATAAAACCAGAGATTGAAATTAGCACAGATACCTGTCCATAAGCCAAATATGTAATAGACAAGAGCTACTGCTTGCTCAACGAAGTGGACTCAACACCCCATATTAAACGCCTAAGAATATACCTGACTAGTAAGAATCTTAAAACCTATGGATTGATATGTCTACGAAAGAGAATCAAGCGTGTGTACAGCGGCATAAACGCAGCAGTGATAAGATTGGTGAGGTTCGGTGAGCAAATGCAGACCCTTTGAAGTCATATTGCATGGTACCCATTCCATGGTTCTCAACTCTCCAGGTTTAAGGGATTCTTCCTTCAGCTAAAACATGCATGTGGAACCCAGATTATGATCCACCGTGTGATCGGGAAACGTGTTCAAATGTGTCTCAGTTTTCGTCCCCTGGTACTCGGGTGCAACATTCCAGACGCTTTACTAACACTCTCCCCACTTGGAGAGTCAGTGCCTTTAACCTCCTGTTTGGCCCAGTTTGAAATTTCTGCGGAAAATGAACAGGAATAGGGAGAACCAATGACAGACTAGCTGGAGGTGTCTGGACGGGCAAATTTAACTCTCATTTCCCACCAGGAAGAGGAATTAACCAAAGGCTCAGCGAGCCATGCTGGAACCACACTAGGGCCTGAAGCAATCCTGCGGTGTTGTGGCCAGCTCACAAGAAAGCGAGTTGAAGAAAGGAGCTCAGGGGCACTGTAATTCACAAACCTTCAGAGTTATAAATGACAGCTATCGTCCAAAAATATATTGAAGTAAGCCTGCCAAGAGGACTTGAAAGCGGGGCGGAATTGCAGGAAACCGATTTCAGGAGGTAGACTGGAATTGCATGTAAAGCATAGGAAAAGAGGCAGAACGTCCACAATGATGCACTTGGCCAAAAAGGGCGTATGCGTTTTTTCCTGAATATATTCAGGAAAAAACGCATACGCCCTTTTTGACCAACCAAGCAAGCTTGCAAAGGAAATCTGCACTACAATGAAGTCTCACTGCCCCCCGGTCAAAAGGGCCATCTGAAAAAAGTGTAAAATCCAGAAAGGCAGGACAGGCCATGGAGAACTGGGAGCCTTCTTATGCTGATGGGCAGGATGTAAATTGCAAACAGCCACTCTGGAGAAGTGTATGGTGTTTCCTGAAACATCTAAAAAACAAAGCAACAGAGCCTAGGGCACTTCCACTTATGGTCCTATAGATTAGGGAAATTAAAATCAAAAAGACACAGCCACCCCAAAATTTGTGACGGCTGTGTTTACAAGAACCTCATTTACGGTACAAGTTCAATATCGCAGAAAGCGAAAAATGGATAAAGAAGTTGTGGTACTTACGTACAATGCAATATCACTCAGCAATGAAATCTATGTCATCAGGCCAGTAGCAGCATAATGAGTGGATTCAGGTACGATGATTCTAAGTGAAATAAATCACACATAAAAAGAAGCATCATAAGATATCACTAATACACGGAATGTAAACTTGGCTACACAGGAACTGAATTACAAAACAGAATAGGGTCTCAAATGTAGAAAACCAACTTATGCTTGCTTAAGGGGAAAGGTGAGTTGGGTGCTGCATAAAACCAGAGATTGAAATTAACACAGATACCTTTCCATAAGCCAAATATGTAATAGACAAGAGCTACTGCTTGCTCAGCGAAGTGGACTCAACACCCCATATTAAACGCCTAAGAATAAACCTGACTAGTAAGAATCTTAAAACCTATGGATTTATATGTCTCCGAAAGAGAATCCAGCGTGTGTACAGCGGCATAAACGCAGCAGTGATAAGATTGGTGAGGTTCGGTGAGCAAATGCAGACCCTTTGAAGTCATATTGCATGGTACCCATTCCATGGGTCTCAACTCTCCAGGTTTAAGGGATTCTTCCTTCAGCTAAAACATGCATGTGGAACCCAGAGTATGATCCACCGTGTGATCGGGAAACGTGTTCAAATGTGTCTCAGTTTTCGTCCCCTGGTACTCGGGTGCAACATTCCAGACGCTTTACTAACACTCTCCCCACTTGGAGAGTCAGTGCCTTTAACCTCCTATTTGGCCCAGTTTGCAATTTCTGCGGAAAATGAACAGGAATAGGGAGAACCAATGAGAGACTAGCTGGAGGTGTCTGGACGGGCAAATTTAACTCTCATTTCCCACCAGGAAGAGGAATTAACCAAAGGCTCAGCGAGCCATGCCGGAACCACACTAGGGCCTGAAGCAATCCTGCGGTGTTGTGGCCAGCTCACAAGAAATCGAGTTGAAGAAAGGAGCTCAGGGGCACTGTAATTCACAAACCTGCAGAGTTATAAATAACAGCTATCGTCCAAAAATATATTGAAGTAAGGCTGCCAAGAGGACTTGAAAGCGGGGCAGAATTGCAGGAAACCGATTTCAGGAGGTAGACTGGAATTGGATGTAAAGCATAGGAAAAGAGGCAGAACGTCCACAATGATGCACTTGGCCAAAAAGGGCGTATGCGTTTTTTCCTGAATATATTCAGGAAAAAACGCATACGCCCTTTTTGGCCAACCAAGCAAGCTTGCAAAGGAAATCTGCACTACAATGAAGTCTCACTGTCCCCCGGTCAAAAGGTACATCTGAAAAAAGTGTAAAATCCAGAAAAGCAGGACAGGCCATGGAGAACTGGGAGCCTTGTTATGCTGATGGGCGGGATGTAAATTGCCAACAGCCACTCTGGAGAAGTGTATGGTGTTTCCTGAAACATCTAAAAAACAAAACAACAGAGCCTAGGGCACTTCCACTTATGGTCCTATAGATTAGGGAAATTAAAATCAAAAAGACACAGCCACCCCAAAATTGGGGACGGCTCTGTTTACAAGAACCTCATTTACGGTACAAGTTCAATATCGCAGAAAACGAAAAATGGATAAAGAAGTTGTGGTACTTACGTACAATTCAATATCACTCAGCAATGAAATCTATGTCATCAGGCCAGTAGCAGCATAATGAATGGATTCAGGTACGATGATTCTAAGTAAAATAAGTCACACAGAAAAAGAAACATCATAAGGTATCACTAATACACGGAATGTAAACTTGGCTACACAGGAACTGAATTACAAAACAGAATAGGGTCTCAAATGTAGAAAACCAACTTATGCTTGCTTAAGGGGAAAGGTGAGTTGGGGTGCTGCATAAAACCAGAGATTGAAATTAGCATAGATACCTTTCCATAAGTCAAATATGTAATAGACAAGAGCTACTGCTTTCTCAACGAAGTGGACTCTACACCCCATATTAAACGCCTAAGAATATACCTGACTAGTAAGAATCTTAAAACCTATGGATTTATATGTCTCCGAAAGAGAATCCAGCGTGTGTACAGCGGCATAAACGCAGCAGTGATAGGATTGGTGAGGTTCGGTGAGCAAATGCAGAACCTTTGAAGTCATATTGCATGGTACCCATTCCATGGTTCTCAACTCTCCAGGTTTAAGGGATTCTTCCTTCAGCTAAAACATGCATGTGGAACCCAGAGTATGATCCACCGTGTGATCGGGAAACGTGTTCAAATGTGTCTCAGTTTTCGTCCCCTGGTACTCGGGTGCAACATTCCAGACGCTTTACTAACACTCTCCCCACTTGGAGAGTCAGCGCCTTTAACCTCCTGTTTGGCCCAGTGTGCAATTTCTGCGGAAAATGAACAGGAATAGGGAGAACCAATGACAGACTAGCTGGAGGTGTCTGGACGGGCAAATTTAACTCTCATTTCCCACCAGGAAGAGGAATTAACCAAAAGCTCAGCGAGCCATGCCGGAACCACACTAGGGCCTGAAGCAATCCTGCGGTGTTGCGGCCAGCTCACAAGAAAGCCAGTTGAAAAAAGGAGCTCAGGGGCACTGTAATTCACAAACCTTCAGAGTTATAAATGACAGCTATCGTCCTAAAATATATTGAAGTAAGGCTGCCAAGAGGACTTGAAAGCGGGGAAGAATTGCAGGAAACCGATTTCAGGAGGTAGACTGGAATTGCATGAAAAGCATAGGAAAAGAGGCAGAACGTCCACAATGATGCACTTGGCCAAAAAAGACGTATGCTTTTTTTCCTGAATATATTCAGGAAAAAACGCATATGCCCTTTTTGGCCAACAAGCAAGCTTGCAAAGGAAATCTGCACTACAATGAAGTCTCACTGCCCCCCGGTCAAAAGGGCCATCTGAAAAAAGTGTAAAATCCAGAAAGGCAGGACAGGCCATGGAGAACTGGGAGCCTAGTTAGACTGATGTGCGGGATGTAAATTTCCAACAGCCACTCTGGAGAAGTGTATGGTGTTTCCTGAAACATCTAAAAACCAAAGCAACAGAGCCTAGGGCACTTCCACTTATGGTCCTATAGATTAGGGAAATTAAAATCAAAAAGACACAGCCACCCCAAAGTTTGGGACGGCTCTGTTTACAAGAACCTCATTTACGGTAGAAGTTCAATATTGCAGAAAGCGAAAAATGGATAAAGAAGTTGTGGTACTTACGTACAATGCAATACCACTCAGCAATGAAATCTATGTCATCAGGCCAGTAGCAGCATAATGAGTGGATTCAGGTACGATGATTCTAAGTGAAATAAGTCACACAGAAAAAGAAACATCATAAGATATCACTAATACACGGAATGTAAACTTGCCTACACAGGAACTGAATTACAAAACAGAATAGGGTCTCAAATGTAGAAAACCAACTTATGCTTGCTTAAGGGGAACGGTGAGTTGGGGTGCTGCATAAAACCAGAGATTGAAATTAGCACAGATACCTGTCCATAAGCCAAATATGTAATAGACAAGAGCTACTGCTTGCTCAACGAAGTGGACTCAACACCCCATATTAAACGCCTAAGAATATACCTGACTAGTAAGAATCTTAAAACCTATGGATTGATATGTCTACGAAAGAGAATCAAGCGTGTGTACAGCGGCATAAACGCAGCAGTGATAAGATTGGTGAGGTTCGGTGAGCAAATGCAGACCCTTTGAAGTCATATTGCATGGTACCCATTCCATGGTTCTCAACTCTCCAGGTTTAAGGGATTCTTCCTTCAGCTAAAACATGCATGTGGAACCCAGATTATGATCCACCGTGTGATCGGGAAACGTGTTCAAATGTGTCTCAGTTTTCGTCCCCTGGTACTCGGGTGCAACATTCCAGACGCTTTACTAACACTCTCCCCACTTGGAGAGTCAGTGCCTTTAAACTCCTGTTTGGCCCAGTTTGCAATTTCTGCGGAAAATGAACAGGAATAGGGAGAACCAATGAGAGACTAGCTGGAGGTGTCTGGATGGGCAAATTTTACTCTCATTTCCCACCAGGAAGAGGAATTAACCAAAGGCTCAGCGAGCCGTGCCGGAACCACACTAGGGCCTGAAGCAATCCTGCGGTGTTACAGCCAGCTCACAAGAAAGCGAGTTGAAGAAAGTAGCTCAGGGGCACTGTAATTCACAAACCTTCAGAGTTCTAAATGACAGCTATCGTCCAAAAATATATTGAAGTAAGGCTGCCAAGAGGACTTGAAAGCCGGGTAGAATTGCAGGAAACCGTTTTCAGGAGGTAGACTGGAATTGCATGTAAAGCATAGGAAAAGAGGCAGAACGTCCACAATGATGCACTTGGCCAAAAAGGACGTATGCTTTTTTTCCTGAATATATTCAGGAAAAAACGCATATGCCCTTTTTGGCCAACAAGCAAGCTTGCAAAGGAAATCTGCACTACAATGAAGTCTCACTGCCCCCCGGTCAAAAGGGCCATCTGAAAAAAGTGTAAAATCCAGAAAGGCAGGACAGGCCATGGAGAACTGGGAGCCTAGTTAGACTGATGTGCGGGATGTAAATTTCCAACAGCCACTCTGGAGAAGTGTATGGTGTTTCCTGAAACATCTAAAAACCAAAGCAACAGAGCCTAGGGCACTTCCACTTATGGTCCTATAGATTAGGGAAATTAAAATCAAAAAGACACAGCCACCCCAAAGTTTGGGACGGCTCTGTTTACAAGAACCTCATTTACGGTAGAAGTTCAATATTGCAGAAAGCGAAAAATGGATAAAGAAGTTGTGGTACTTACGTACAATGCAATACCACTCAGCAATGAAATCTATGTCATCAGGCCAGTAGCAGCATAATGAGTGGATTCAGGTACGATGATTCTAAGTGAAATAAGTCACACAGAAAAAGAAACATCATAAGATATCACTAATACACGGAATGTAAACTTGCCTACACAGGAACTGAATTACAAAACAGAATAGGGTCTCAAATGTAGAAAACCAACTTATGCTTGCTTAAGGGGAACGGTGAGTTGGGGTGCTGCATAAAACCAGAGATTGAAATTAGCACAGATACCTGTCCATAAGCCAAATATGTAATAGACAAGAGCTACTGCTTGCTCAACGAAGTGGACTCAACACCCCATATTAAACGCCTAAGAATATACCTGACTAGTAAGAATCTTAAAACCTATGGATTGATATGTCTACGAAAGAGAATCAAGCGTGTGTACAGCGGCATAAACGCAGCAGTGATAAGATTGGTGAGGTTCGGTGAGCAAATGCAGACCCTTTGAAGTCATATTGCATGGTACCCATTCCATGGTTCTCAACTCTCCAGGTTTAAGGGATTCTTCCTTCAGCTAAAACATGCATGTGGAACCCAGATTATGATCCACCGTGTGATCGGGAAACGTGTTCAAATGTGTCTCAGTTTTCGTCCCCTGGTACTCGGGTGCAACATTCCAGACGCTTTACTAACACTCTCCCCACTTGGAGAGTCAGTGCCTTTAAACTCCTGTTTGGCCCAGTTTGCAATTTCTGCGGAAAATGAACAGGAATAGGGAGAACCAATGAGAGACTAGCTGGAGGTGTCTGGATGGGCAAATTTTACTCTCATTTCCCACCAGGAAGAGGAATTAACCAAAGGCTCAGCGAGCCGTGCCGGAACCACACTAGGGCCTGAAGCAATCCTGCGGTGTTACAGCCAGCTCACAAGAAAGCGAGTTGAAGAAAGGAGCTCAGGGGCACTGTAATTCACAAACCTTCAGAGTTCTAAATGACAGCTATCGTCCAAAAATATATTGAAGTAAGGCTGCCAAGAGGACTTGAAAGCCGGGTAGAATTGCAGGAAACCGTTTTCAGGAGGTAGACTGGAATTGCATGTAAAGCATAGGAAAAGAGGCAGAACGTCCACAATGATGCACTTGGCCAAAAAGGGCGTATGCGTTTTTTCCTGAATATATTCAGGAAAAAACGCATACGCCCTTTTTGGCCAACCAAGCAAGCTTGCAAAGGAAATCTGCACTACAATGAAGTCTCACTGCCCCCCGGTCAAAAGGGCCATCTGAAAAAAGTGTAAAATCCAGAAAGGCAGGACAGACCATGGAGAAATGGGAGCCTACTTAGGCTGATGGGCGGGATGTAAATTGCCAACAGCCACTCTGGAGAAGTGTATGGTGTTTCCTGAAACATCTGAAAAACAAAGCAACAGAGCCTAGGGCACTTCCACTTATGGTCCTATAGATTAGGGAAATTAAAATCAAAAAGACACAGCCACCCCAAAGTTTGGGACGGCTATGTTTACAAGAACCTCGTTTACGGTACAAGTTCAATATCGCAGAAAGCGAAAAATGGATAAAGAAGTTGCGGTACTTACGTACAATGCAATATCACTCAGCAATGAAATCTATGTCATCAGGCCAGTAGCAGCATAATGAGTGGATTCAGGTACGATGATTCTAAGTGAAATAAGTCACACATAAAAAGAAGCATCATAAGATATCACTAATACACGGAATGTAAACTTGGCTACACAGGAACTGAATTACAAAACAGAATAGGGTCTCAAATGTAGAAAACCAACTTATGCTTGCTTAAGGTGAAAGGTGACTTGGGGTGCTGCATAAAACCAGAGATTGAAATTAGCACAGATACCTTTCCATAAGCCAAATATGTATAGACAAGAGCTACTGCTTCCTCAACGAAGTGGACTCAACACCCCATATTAAACGCCTAAGAATATACCTGACTAGTAAGAATCTTAAAACCTATGGATTTATATGTCTCCGACAGAGAATCCAGCATGTGTACAGCGGCATAAACGCAGCAGTGATAGGATTGGTGAGGTTCGGTGAGCAAATGCAGACCCTTTGAAGTCATATTGCATGGTACCCATTCCATGGTTCTCAACTCTCCAGGTTTAAGGGATTCTTCCTTCAGCTAAAACATGCATGTGGAACCCAGAGTATGATCCACCGTGTGATCGGGAAACGTGTTCCAATGTGTCTCACTTTTTGTCCCCTGGTACTCGGGTGCAAAATTCCAGACGCTTTACTAACACTCTCCCCACTTGGAGAGTCAGTGCCTTTAACCTCCTGTTTGGCCCAGTTTGCAATTTCTGCGGAAAATGAACAGGAATGGGGAGAACCAATGAGAGACTAGCTGGAGGTGTCTGGACGGGCAAATTTAACTCTCATTTCCCACCAAGAAGAGGAATTAACCAAAGGCTCAGCGAGCCATGCCGGAACCACACTAGGGCCTGAAGCAATCCTGCGGTGTTGCGGCCAGCTCACAAGAAAGCGAGTTGAAGAAAGGAGCTCAGGGGCACTGTCATTCACAAACCTGCAGAGTTATAAATGACAGCTATCATCCAAAAATATATTGAAGTAAGGCTGGCAAGAGGACTTGAAAGAGGGGCAGAATTGCAGGAAACCGATTTCAGGAGGTAGACTGGAATTGCATGTAAAGCATAGGAAAAGAGGCAGAACGTCCACAATGATGCACTTGGCCAAAAAGGGCGTATGCGTTTTTTCCTGAATATATTCAGGAAAAAACGCATACACCCTTTTTGGCCAACCAAGCAAGCTTGCAAAGGAAATCTGCACTACAATGAAGTCTCACTGCCCCCCGGTCAAAAGGGCCATCTGAAAAACCTGTAAAATCCAGAAAGGCAGGACAGGCCATGGAGAACTGGGAGCCTTCTTATGCTGATGGGCGGGATGTAAATTGCCAACAGCCACTCTGGAGAAGTGTATGGTGTTTCCTTAAACATCTAAAAAACAAAGCAACAGAGCCTAGGGCACTTCCACTTTTGGTCCTATAGCTTAGGGAAATTAAAATCAAAAAGACACAGCCACCCCAAAGTTTGGGTCGGCTCTGTTTACAAGAACCTCGTTTATGGTACAAGTTCAATATCGCAGAAAGCGAAAAATGGATAAAGAAGTTGTGGTACTTACGTACAATGCAATATCACTCAGCAATGAAATCTATGTCATCAGGCCAGTAGCAGCATAATGAGTGGATTCAGGTACGATGATTCTATGTGAAATAAGTCACACAGAAAAAGAAACATCATAAGGTATCACTAATACACGGAATGTAAACTTGGCTACACAGGAACTGAATTACAAAACAGAATAGGGTCTCAAATGTAGAAAACCAACTAATGCTTGCTTAAGGGGAAAGGTGAGTTGGGGTGCTGCATAAAACCAGAGATTGAAATTAGCACAGATACCTTTCCATAAGCCAAATATGTAATAGACAAGAGCTACTGCTTGCTCAACGAAGTGGACTCAACACCACATATTAAACGCCTAAGAATATACCTGACTAGTAAGAATCTTAAAACCTATGGATTTATATGTCTCCGAAAGAGAATCCAGCGTGTGTACAGCGGCATAAACGCAGCAGTGATAGGATTGGTGAGGTTCGGTGAGCAAATGCAGACCCTTTGAAGTCATATTGCATGGTACCCATTCCATGGGTCTCAACTCTCCAGGTTTAAGGGATTCTTCCTTCAGCTAAAACATGCATGTGGAACCCAGAGTATGATCCACCGTGTGATCGGGAAACGTGTTCAAATGTGTCTCAGTTTTCGTCCACTGGTACTCGGATGCAACATTCCAGACGCTTTACTAACACTCTCCCCACTTGGAGAGTCAGTGCCTTTAACCTCCTATTTGGCCCAGTTTGCAATTTTTGTGGAAAATGAACAGGAATAGGGAGAACCAATGACAGACTAGCTGGAGGTGTCTGGACGGGCAAATTTAACTCTCATTTCCCACCAGGAAGAGGAATTAACCAAAGGCTCAGCGAGCCATGCCGAAACCACACTAGGGCCTGAAGCAATCCTGCGGTGTTGCGGCCAGCTCACAAGAAAGCGAGTTGAAGAAAGAAGCTCAGGGGCACTGTAATTCACAAGCCTGCAGAGTTATAAATGACAGCTATCATCCAAAAATATATTGAAGTAAGGCTGCCAAGAGGGCTTGAAAGTGGGGCAGAATTGCAGGAAACCGATTTCAGGAGGTAGACTGGAATTGCATGAAAAGCATAGGAAAAGACGCAGAATGTCCACAATGATGCACTTGGCCAAAAAGGGCGTATGCGTTGTTTCCTGAATATATTCAGGAAACAACGCATACGCCCTTTTTGGCCAACCAAGCAAGCTTGCAAAGGAAATCTGCACTACAATGAAGTCTCACTGCCCCCCGGTCAAAAGGGCCATCTGAAAAACCTGTAAAATCCAGAAAGGCAGGACAGGCCATGGAGAACTGGGAGCCTTCTTATGCTGATGGGCGGGATGTAAATTGCCAACAGCCACTCTGGAGAAGTGTATGGTGTTTCCTTAAACATCTAAAAAACAAAGCAACAGAGCCTAGGGCACTTCCACTTTTGGTCCTATAGCTTAGGGAAATTAAAATCAAAAAGACACAGCCACCCCAAAGTTTGGGTCGGCTCTGTTTACAAGAACCTCGTTTATGGTACAAGTTCAATATCGCAGAAAGCGAAAAATGGATAAAGAAGTTGTGGTACTTACGTACAATGCAATATCACTCAGCAATGAAATCTATGTCATCAGGCCAGTAGCAGCATAATGAGTGGATTCAGGTACGATGATTCTATGTGAAATAAGTCACACAGAAAAAGAAACATCATAAGGTATCACTAATACACGGAATGTAAACTTGGCTACACAGGAACTGAATTACAAAACAGAATAGGGTCTCAAATGTAGAAAACCAACTAATGCTTGCTTAAGGGGAAAGGTGAGTTGGGGTGCTGCATAAAACCAGAGATTGAAATTAGCACAGATACCTTTCCATAAGCCAAATATGTAATAGACAAGAGCTACTGCTTGCTCAACGAAGTGGACTCAACACCACATATTAAACGCCTAAGAATATACCTGACTAGTAAGAATCTTAAAACCTATGGATTTATATGTCTCCGAAAGAGAATCCAGCGTGTGTACAGCGGCATAAACGCAGCAGTGATAGGATTGGTGAGGTTCGGTGAGCAAATGCAGACCCTTTGAAGTCATATTGCATGGTACCCATTCCATGGGTCTCAACTCTCCAGGTTTAAGGGATTCTTCCTTCAGCTAAAACATGCATGTGGAACCCAGAGTATGATCCACCGTGTGATCGGGAAACGTGTTCAAATGTGTCTCAGTTTTCGTCCACTGGTACTCGGATGCAACATTCCAGACGCTTTACTAACACTCTCCCCACTTGGAGAGTCAGTGCCTTTAACCTCCTATTTGGCCCAGTTTGCAATTTTTGTGGAAAATGAACAGGAATAGGGAGAACCAATGACAGACTAGCTGGAGGTGTCTGGACGGGCAAATTTAACTCTCATTTCCCACCAGGAAGAGGAATTAACCAAAGGCTCAGCGAGCCATGCCGAAACCACACTAGGGCCTGAAGCAATCCTGCGGTGTTGCGGCCAGCTCACAAGAAAGCGAGTTGAAGAAAGAAGCTCAGGGGCACTGTAATTCACAAGCCTGCAGAGTTATAAATGACAGCTATCATCCAAAAATATATTGAAGTAAGGCTGCCAAGAGGGCTTGAAAGTGGGGCAGAATTGCAGGAAACCGATTTCAGGAGGTAGACTGGAATTGCATGAAAAGCATAGGAAAAGACGCAGAATGTCCACAATGATGCACTTGGCCAAAAAGGGCGTATGCGTTGTTTCCTGAATATATTCAGGAAACAACGCATACGCCCTTTTTGGCCAACCAAGCAAGCTTGCAAAGGAAATCTGCACTACAATGAAGTCTCACTGCCCCCCGGTCAAAAGGGCCATCTGAAAAAAGTGTAAAATCCAGAAAGTTAGGACAGGCCATGGAGAACTGGGAGCCTTCTTATGCTGATGGGCGGGATGTAAATTGCCAACAGCCACTCTGGAGAAGTGTATGGTGTTTCCTGAAACATCTAAAAAACAAAGCAACAGAGCCTAGGGCACTTCCACTTATGGTCCTATAGATTAGGGAAATTAAAATCAAAAAGACACAGCCACCCCAGAGTTTGGGACGGCTCTGTTTACAAGAACCTCATTTACGGTACAAGTTCAATATTGCAGAAAGCGAAAAATGGATAAAGAAGTTGTGGTACTTACGTACAATGCAATATCACTCAGCAATGAAATCTATGTCATCAGGCCAGTAGCAGCATAATGAGTGGATTCACGTACGATGATTCTAAGTGAAATATGTCACACAGAAAAAGAAACATCATAAGATATCACTAATACACGGAATGTAAACTTGGCTACACAGGAACTGAATTACAAAACAGAATAGGGTCTCAAATGTAGAAAACCAACTTATGCTTGCTTAAGGGGAAAGGTGAGTTGGGGTGCTGCATAAAACCAGAGATTGAAATTAGCACAGATACCTTTCCATAAGCCAAATATGTAATAGACAAGAGCTACTGCTTGCTCAACGAAGTGGACCAAACACCCCATATTAAACGCCTAAGAATATACCTGACTAGTAAGAATCTTAAAACCTATGGATTGATATGTCTCCGAAAGAGAATCCAGCGTGTGTACAGCGGCATAAACGCAGCAGTGATAGGATTGGTGAGGTTCGGTGAGCAAATGCAGACCCTTTGAAGTCATATTGCATGGTACCCATTCCATGGGTCTCAACTCTCCAGGTTTAAGGGATTCTTCCTTCAGCTAAAACATGCATGTGGAACCCAGAGTATGATCCACCGTGTGATCGGGAAACATGTTCAAATGTGTCTCAGTTTTCGTCCCCTGGTACTCGGGTGCAACATTCCAGATGCTTTACTAACACTCTCCCCACTTGGAGAGTCAGTGCCTTTAACCTCCTGTTTGGCCCAGTTTGCAATTTCTGTGGAAAATGAAGAGGAATAGGGAGAACCAATGAGAGACTAGCTGGAGGTGTCTGGACGGGCAAATTTAACTCTCATTTCCCACCAGGAAGAGGAATTAACCAAAGGCTCAGCGAGCCATGCCGGAACCACACTAGGGCCTGAAGCAATCCTGCGGTGTTGCGGCCAGCTCACAAGAAAGCCAGTTGAAGAAAGGAGCTCAGGGGCACTGTAATTCACAAACCTTCAGAGTTATAAATGACAGCTATCGTCCAAAAATATATTGAAGTAAGGCTGCCAAGAGGACTTGAAAGCAGGGCAGAATTGCAGTAAACCGATTTCAGGAGGTAGACTGGAATTGCATGTAAAGCATAGGAAAAGAGGCAGAACGTCCACAATGATGCACTTGGCCAAAAAGGGCGTATGCGTTTTTTCCTGAATATATTCAGGAAAAAACGCATAAGCCCTTTTTGGCCAACCAAGCAAGCTTGCAAAGGAAATCTGCACTACAATGAAGTCTCACTGCCCCCAGGTCAAAAGGGCCATCTGAAAAACCTGTAAAATCCAGAAAGGCAGGACAGGCCATGGAGAACTGGGAGCCTTCTTATGCTGATGGGCGGGATGTAAATTGCCAACAGCCACTCTGGAGAAGTGTATGGTGTTTCCTTAAACATCTAAAAAACAAAGCAACAGAGCCTAGGGCACTTCCACTTATGGTCCTATAGCTTAGGGAAATTAAAATCAAAAAGACACAGCCACCCCAAAGTTTGGGTCGGCTCTGTTTACAAGAACCTCGTTTATGGTACAAGTTCAATATCGCAGAAAGCGAAAAATGGATAAAGAAGTTGTGGTACTTACGTACAATGCAATATCACTCAGCAATGAAATCTATGTCATCAGGCCAGTAGCAGCATAATGAGTGGATTCAGGTACGATGATTCTAAGTGAAATAAGTCACACAGAAAAAGAAACATCATAAGGTATCACTAATACACGGAATGTAAACTTGGCTACACAGGAACTGAATTACAAAACAGAATAGGGTCTCAAATGTGGAAAACCAACTTATGCTTGCTTAAGGGGAAAGGTGAGTTGGGGTGCTGCATAAAACCAGAGATTGAAATTAGCACAGATACCTTTCCATAAGCCAAATATGTAATAGACAAGAGCTACTGCTTGCTCAACGAAGTGGACTCAACACCCCATATTAAACGCCTAAGAATATACCTGACTAGTAAGAATCTTAAAACCTATGGATTTATATGTCTCCGAAAGAGAATCCAGCGTGTGTACAGTGGCATAAACGCAGCAGTGATAGGATTGGTGAGGTTCGGTGAGCAAATGCAGACCCTTTGAAGTCATATTGCATGGTACCCATTCCATGGGTCTCAACTCTCCAGGTTTAAGGGATTCTTCCTTCAGCTAAAACATGCATGTGGAACCCAGAGTATGATCCACCGTGTGATCGGGAAACGTGTTCAAATGTGTCTCAGTTTTCGTCCCCTGGTACTCGGATGCAACATTCCAGACGCTTTACTAACACTCTCCCCACTTGGAGAGTCAGTGCCTTTAACCTCCTGTTTGGCCCAGTTTGCAATTTTTGTGGAAAATGAACAGGAATAGGGAGAACCAATGAGAGACTAGCTGGAGGTGTCTGGACGGGCAAATTTAACTCTCATTTCCCACCAGGAAGAGGAATTAACCAAAGGCTCAGCGAGCCATGCTGGAACCACACTAGGGCCTGAAGCAATCCTGCGGTGTTGTGGCCAGCTCACAAGAAAGCGAGTTGAAGAAAGGAGCTCAGGGGCACTGTAATTCACAAACCTGCAGAGTTATAAATGACAGCTATCGTCCAAAAATATATTGAAGTAAGGCTGCCAAGAGGACTTTAAAGCGGGAAAGAATTGCAGGAAACCGATTTCAGGAGGTAGACTGGAATTGCATGTAAAGCATAGGAAAAGAGGCAGAACGTCCACAATGATGCACTTGGCCAAAAAGTGCGTATGCGTTTTTTCCTGAATATATTCAGGAAAAATTGCATACACCCTTTTTGGCCAACCAAGCAAGCTTGCAAAGGAAATCTGCACTACAATGAAGTCTCACTGCCCCCCGGTCAAAAGGGCCATCTGAAAAAAGTGTAAAATCCAGAAAGGCAGGACAGGCCATGGAGAACTGGGAGCCTTCTTATGCTGATGGGTGGGATGTAAATTGCAAACAGCCACTCTGGAGAAGTGTATGGTGTTTCCTGAAATATCTAAAAAACAAAGCAACAGAGCCTAGGGCACTTCCACTTATGGTCCTATAGCTTAGGGAAATTAAAATCAAAAAGACACAGCCACCCCAAGTTTGGGACGGCTCTGTTTACAAGAACCTCGTTTACGGTACAAGTTCAATATCGCAGAAAGCGAAAAATGGATAAAGAAGTTGTGGTACTTACGTACAATGCAATATCACTCAGCAATGAAATCTATGTCATCAGGCCAGTAGCAGCATAATGAGTGGATTCAGGTACGATGATTCTAAGTGAAATAAATCACACAGAAAAGAAACATCATAAGGTATCACTAATACACGGAATGTAAACATGGCTACACAGGAACTGAATTACAAAACAGAATAGGGTCTCAAATGAAGAAAACCAACTTACGCTTGCTTAAGAGGAAAGTTTAGTTGGGGTGCTGCATAAAACCAGAGATTGAAATTAACACAGATACCTTTCCATAAGCCAAATATGTAATAGACAAGAGCTACTGCTTGCTCAACGAAGTGGACTCAACACCACATATTAAACGCCTAAGAATATACCTGACTAGTAAGAATCTTAAAACCTATGGATTTATATGTCTCCGAAAGAGAATCAAGCGTGTTTACAGCGGCATAAACGCAGCAGTGATAGGATTGGTGAGGTTCGGTGAGCAAATGCAGACCCTTTGAAGTCATATTGCATGGTACCCATTCCATGGTTCTCAACTCTCCAGGTTTAAGGGATTCTTCCTTCAGCTAAAACATGCATGTGGAACCCAGAGTATGATCCACCGTGTGATCGGGAAACGTGTTCAAATGTGTCTCAGTTTTCGTCCCCTGGTACTCGGGTGCAACATTCCAGACGCTTTACTAACACTCTCCCCACTTGGAGAGTCAGTGCCTTTAACCTCCTGTTTGGCCCAGTTTGCAATTTCTGTGGAAAATGAAGAGGAATAGGGAGAACCAATGAGAGACTAGCTGGAGGTGTCTGGACGGGCAAATTTAACTCTCATTTCCCACCAGGAAGAGGAATTAACCAAAGGCTCAGCGAGCCATGCCGAAACCACACTAGGGCCTGAAGCAATCCTGCGGTGTTGCGGCCAGCTCACAAGAAAGCGAGTTGAAGAAAGGAGCTCAGGGGCACTGTCATTCACAAACCTGCAGAGTTATACATGACAGCTATCGTCCAAAAATATATTGAAGTAAGGCTGCCAAGAGGACTTGAAAGCGGGGCAGAATTGCAGGAAACCGATTTCAGGAGGTAGACTGGAATTGCATGTAAAGCATAGGAAAAGAGGCAGAACGTCCTCAATGATGCACTTGGCCAAAAAGGGCGTATGCGTTTTTTCCTGAATACATTCAGGAAAAAACGCATACGCCCTTTTTGGCCAAGGAAGCAAGCTTGCAAAGGAAATCTGCACTACAATGAAGTCTCACTGCCCCCTGGTCAAAAGGGCTATCTGAAAAAAGTGTAAAATCCAGAAAGGCAGGACAGGCCATGGAGAACTGAGAGCCTAGTTAGACTGATGGGCGGGATGTAAATTTCCAACGGCCACTCTGGAGAAGTGTATGGTGTTTCCTGAAACATCTAAAAAACAAAGCAACAGAGCCTAGGGCACTTACACTTATGGTCCTATAGATTAGGGAAATTAAAATCAAAAAGACACAGCCACCCCAAAGTTTGGGACGGCTCTGTTTACAAGAACCTCATTTACGGTACAAGTTCAATATCGCAGAAAGCGAAAAATGGATAAAGAAGTTGTGGTACTTACGTACAATGCAATATCACTCAGCAATGAAATCTATGTCATCAGGCCAGTAGCAGCATAATGAGTGAATTCAGGTACGATGATTCTAAGTAAAATAAGTCACACAGAAAAAGAAACATCATGAGGTATCACTAATACACGGAATGTAAACTTGGCTACACAGGAACTGTATTACAAAACAGAATAGGTTCTCAAATGTAGAAAACCAACTTATGCTTGCTTAAGGGGAAAGGTGAGTTGGGGTGCTTCATAAAACCAGAGATTGAAATTAGCACAGATACATTTCCATAAGTCAAATATGTAATAGACAAGAGCTACTGCTTGCTCAACGAAGTGGACTCAACACCCCATATTAAACGCCTAAGAATATACCTGACTAGTAAGAATCTTAAAGCCTATGGATTTATATGTCTCCGAAAGAGAATCAAGCGTGTGTACAGCGGCATAAACGCAGCAGTGATAGGATTGGTGAGGTTCGGTGAGCAAATGCAGACCCTTTGAAGTCATATTGCATGGTACCCATTCCATGCGTCTCAACTCTCCAGGTAAGGGATTCTTCCTTCAGCTAAAACATGCATGTGGAACCCAGAGTATGATCCACCGTGTGATCGGGAAACGTGTTCATATGTGTCTCAGTTTTCATCCCCTGGTACTCGGGTGCAACACTCCAGACGCTTTACTAACACTCTCCCCACTTGGAGAGTCAGTGCCTTTAACCTCCTGTTTGGCCCTGTTTGCAATTTCTGTGGAAAATTAACAAGAATAGGGAGAACCAATGACAGACTAGCTGGAGGTGTCTGGACGGGCAAATTAAACTCTCATTTCCCACCAGGAAGAGGAATTAACCAAAGGCTCAGCGAGCCATGCCGAAACCACACTAGGGCCTGAAGCAATCCTGCGGTGTTGCGGCCAGCTCACAAGAAAGCGAGTTGAAGAAAGAAGCTCAGGGGCACTGTAATTCACAAACCTGCAGAGTTATAAATGACAGCTATCATCCAAAAATATATAGAAGTAAGGCTGCCAAGAGGACTTGAAAGCGGGGCAGAATTGCAGGAAACCGATTTCAGGAGGTAGACTGGAATTGCATGAAAAGCATAGGAAAAGAGGCAGAACGTCCACAATGATGCACTTGGCCAAAAAGGACGTATGCGTTTTTTCCTGAATATATTCAGGAAAAAACGCATACGCCCTTTTTGGCCAACCAAGCAAGCTTGCAAAGGAAATCTGCACTACAATGAAGTCTCACTGCCCCCCGGTCAAAAGGGCCATCTGAAAAAAGTGTAAAATCCAGAAAGGCAGAACAGGCCATGGAGAACTGGGAGCCTTCTTATGCTGATGGGCGGGATGTAAATTGCCAACAGCCACTCTGGAGAAGTGTATGGTGTTTCCTGAAACATCTAAAAAACAAAGCAACAGAGCCTAGGGCACTTCCACTTATGGTCCTATAGATTAGGGAAATTAAAATCAAAAAGACACAGCCACCCCAGAGTTTGGGACGGCTCTGTTTACAAGAACCTCATTTACGATACAAGTTCAATATTGCAGAAAGCGAAAAATGGATAAAGAAGTTGTGGTACTTACGTACAATGCAATACCACTCAGCAATGAAATCTATGTCATCAGGCCAGTAGCAGCATAATGAGTGGATTCAGGTACGATGATTCTAAATGAAATATATCACACAGAAATAGAAACATCATAAGATATCACTAATACACGGAATGTAAACTTGGCTACACAGGAACTGAATTACAAAACAGAATAGGGTCTCAAATGTAGAAAACCAACTTATGCTTGCTTAAGGGGAAAGGTGAGTTGGGGTGCTGCATAAAACCAGAGATTGAAATTAGCACAGATACCTTTCCATAAGCCAAATATGTAATAGACAAGAGCTACTGCTTGCTCAACGAAGTGGACTCAACACCCCATATTAAACGCCTAAGAATATACCTGACTAGTAAGAATCTTAAAACCTATGGATTTATATGTCTCCGAAAGAGAATCCAGCGTGTGTACAGCGGCATAAACGCAGCAGTGATAGGATTGGTGAGGTTCGGTGAGCAAATGCAGACCCTTTGAAGTCATATTGCATGCTACCCATTCCAAGGTTCTCAACTCTCCAGGTTTAAGGGATTCTTCCTTCAGCTAAAACATGCATGTGGAACCCAGAGTATGATCCACCGTGTGATCGGGAAACGTGTTCAAATGTGTCTCAGTTTTCGTCCCCTGGTACTCGGGTGCAACATTCCAGATGCTTTACTAACACTCTCCCCACTTGGAGAGTCAGTGCCTTTAAACTCCTGTTTGGCCCAGTTTGCAATTTCTGCGGAAAATGAACAGGAATAGGGAGAACCAATGAGAGACTAGCTGGAGGTGTCTGGACGGGCAAATTTTACTCTCATTTCCCACCAGGAAGAGGAATTAACCAAAAGCTCAGCGAGCCGTGCCGGAACAACACTAGGGCCTGAATCAATCCTGCGGTGTTGCGGCCAGCTCACAAGAAAGCGAGTTGAAGAAAGTAGCTCAGGGGCACTGTAATTCACAAAACTTCAGAGTTCTAAATGACAGCTAACGTCCAAAAATATATTGAAGTAAGGCTGCCAAGAGGACTTGAAAGCGGGGCAGAATTGCAGGAAACCGTTTTCAGGAGGTAGACTGGAATTGCATGTAAAGCATAAGAAAAGAGGCAGACCGTCCACAATGATGCACTTGGCCAAAAAGGGCATATGCGTTTTTTCCTGAATATATTCAGGAAAAAACGCATACGCCCTTTTTGGCCAACCAAGCAAGCTTGCAAAGGAAATCTGCACTACAATGAAGTCTCACCCCCCCCGGTCAAAAGGGCCATCTGAAAAAAGTGTAAAATCCAGAAAGGCAGGACAGACCATGGAGAACTGGGAGCCTACTTAGGCTGATGGGCGGGATGTAAATTGCCAACAGCCACTCTGGAGAAGTGTATGGTGTTTCCTGAAACATCTGAAAAACAAAGCAACAGAGCCTAGGGCACTTCCATTTCTGGTCCTATAGATTAGGGAAATTAAAATCAAAAAGACACAGCCACCCCAAAGTTTGGGACAGCTCTGTTTACAAGAACCTCATTTACGATACAAGTTCAATATCGCAGAAAGCGAAAAATGGATAAAGAAGTTGTGGTACTTACGTACAATGAAATATCACTCAGCAATGAAATCTATGTCATCAGGCCAGTAGCAGCATAATGAGTGGATTCAGGTACGATGATTCTAAGTAAAATAAGTCACACAGAAAAAGAAACATCATAAGGTATCACTAATACACGGAATGTAAACTTGGCTACACAGGAACTGAATTACAAAACAGAATAGGGTCTCAAATGTAGAAAACCAACTTATGCTTGCTTAAGGGGAAAGGTGAGTTGGGGTGCTGCATAAAACCAGAGATTGAAATTAACACAGATACCTTTCCATAAGCCAAATATGTAATAGACAAGAGCTACTGCTTGCTCAACGAAGAGGACTCAACACCCCATATTAAACGCCTAAGAATATACCTGACTAGTAAGAATCTTAAAACCTATGGATTTATATGTCTCCGAAAGAGAATCCAGCGTGTGTACAGCGGCATAAACGCAGCAGTGATAGGATTGGTGAGGTTCGGTGAGCAAATGCAGACCCTTTGAAGTCATATTGCATGGTACCCATTCCATGGTTCTCAACTCTCCAGGTTTAAGGGATTCTTCCTTCAGCTAAAACATGCATGTGGAACCCAGAGTATGATCCACCATGTGATCGGGAAACGTGTTCAAATGTGTCTCAGTTTTCGTCCCCTGGTACTCGGGTGCAACATTCCAGACGCTTTACTAACACTCTCCCCACTTGGAGAGTCAGTGCCTTTAACCTCCTGTTTGGCCCAGTTTGCAATTTCTGTGGAAAATGAAGAGGAATAGGGAGAACCAATGAGAGACTAGCTGGAGGTGTCTGGACGGGCAAATTTAACTCTCATTTCCCACCAGGAAGAGGAATTAACCAAAGGCTCAGCGAGCCATGCCGAAACCACACTAGGGCCTGAAGCAATCCTGCGGTGTTGCGGCCAGCTCACAAGAAAGCGAGTTGAAGAAAGCAGCTCAGGGGCACTGTCATTCACAAACCTGCAGAGTTATACATGACAGCTATCGTCCAAAAATATATTGAAGTAAGGCTGCCAAGAGGACTTGAAAGCGGGGCAGAATTGCAGGAAACCGATTTCAGGAGGTAGACTGGAATTGCATGTAAAGCATAGGAAAAGAGGCAGAACGTCCTCAATGATGCACTTGGCCAAAAAGGGCGTATGCGTTTTTTCCTGAATACATTCAGGAAAAAACGCATACGCCCTTTTTGGCCAAGGAAGCAAGCTTGCAAAGGAAATCTGCACTACAATGAAGTCTCACTGCCCCCCGGTCAAAAGGGCCATCTGAAAAAAAGTGTAAAATCCAGAAAGGCAGGACAGGCCATGGAGAACTGAGAGCCTAGTTAGACTGATGGGCAGGATGTAAATTTCCAACGGCCACTCTGGAGAAGTGTATGGTGTTTCCTGAAACATCTAAAAAACAAAGCAACAGAGCCTAGGGCACTTACACTTATGGTCCTATAGATTAGGGAAATTAAAATCAAAAAGACACAGCCACCCCAAAGTTTGGGACGGCTCTGTTTACAAGAACCTCATTTACGGTACAAGTTCAATATCGCAGAAAGCGAAAAATGGATAAAGAAGTTGTGGTACTTACGTACAATGCAATATCACTCAGCAATGAAATCTATGTCATCAGGCCAGTAGCAGCATAATGAGTGGATTCAGGTACGATGATTCTAAGTAAAATAAGTCACACAGAAAAAGAAACATCATGAGGTATCACTAATACACGGAATGTAAACTTGGCTACACAGGAACTGAAGTACAAAACAGAATAGGTTCTCAAATGTAGAAAACCAACTTATGCTTGCTTAAGGGGAAAGGTGAGTTGGGGTGCTGCATAAAACCAGAGATTGAAATTAGCACAGATACATTTCCATAAGTCAAATATGTAATAGACAAGAGCTACTGCTTGCTCAACGAAGTGGACTCAACACCCCATATTAAACGCCTAAGAATATACCTGACTAGTAAGAATCTTAAAGCCTATGGATTTATATGTCTCCGAAAGAGAATCAAGCGTGTGTACAGCGGCATAAACGCAGCAGTGATAGGATTGGTGAGGTTCGGTGAGCAAATGCAGACCCTTTGAAGTCATATTGCATGGTACCCATTCCATGCGTCTCAACTCTCCAGGTAAGGGATTCTTCCTTCAGCTAAAACATGCATGTGGAACCCAGAGTATGATCCACCGTGTGATCGGGAAACGTGTTCATATGTGTCTCAGTTTTCGTCCCCTGGTACTCGGGTGCAACACTCCAGACGCTTTACTAACACTCTCCCCACTTGGAGAGTCAGTGCCTTTAACCTCCTGTTTGGCCCAGTTTGCAATTTCTGTGGAAAATTAACAAGAATAGGGAGAACCAATGACAGACTAGCTGGAGGTGTCTGGACGGGCAAATTAAACTCTCATTTCCCACCAGGAAGAGGAATTAACCAAAGGCTCAGCGAGCCATGCCGAAACCACACTAGGGCCTGAAGCAATCCTGCGGTGTTGCGGCCAGCTCACAAGAAAGCGAGTTGAAGAAAGAAGCTCAGGGGCACTGTAATTCACAAACCTGCAGAGTTATAAATGACAGCTATCATCCAAAAATATATAGAAGTAAGGCTGCCAAGAGGACTTGAAAGCGGGGCAGAATTGCAGGAAACCGATTTCAGGAGGTAGACTGGAATTGCATGAAAAGCATAGGAAAAGAGGCAGAACGTCCACAATGATGCACTTGGCCAAAAAGGACGTATGCGTTTTTTCCTGAATATATTCAGGAAAAAACGCATACGCCCTTTTTGGCCAACCAAGCAAGCTTGCAAAGGAAATCTGCACTACAATGAAGTCTCACTGCCCCCCGGTCAAAAGGGCCATCTGAAAAAAGTGTAAAATCCAGAAAGGCAGGACAGGCCATGGAGAACTGGGAGCCTTCTTATGCTGATGGGCGGGATGTAAATTGCCAACAGCCACTCTGGAGAAGTGTATGGTGTTTCCTGAAACATCTAAAAAACAAAGCAACAGAGCCTAGGGCACTTCCACTTATGGTCCTATAGATTAGGGAAATTAAAATCAAAAAGACACAGCCACCCCAGAGTTTGGGACGGCTCTGTTTACAAGAACCTCATTTACGGTACAAGTTCAATATTGCAGAAAGTGAAAAATGGATAAAGAAGTTGTGGTACTTACGTACAATGCAATACCACTCAGCAATGAAATCTATGTCATCAGGCCAGTAGCAGCATAATGAGTGGATTCAGGTACGATGATTCTAAGTGAAATATGTCACACAGAAAAAGAAACATCATAAGATATCACTAATACACGGAATGTAAACTTGGCTACACAGGAACTGAATTACAAAACAGAATAGGGTCTCAAATGTAGAAAACCAACTTATGCTTGCTTAAGGGGAAAGGTGAGTTGGGGTGCTGCATAAAACCAGAGATTGAAATTAGCACAGATACCTTTCCATAAGCCAAATATGTAATAGACAAGAGCTACTGCTTGCTCAACGAAGTGGACTCAACACCCCATATTAAACGCCTAAGAATATACCTGACTAGTAAGAATCTTAAAACCTATGGATTTATATGTCTCCGAAAGAGAATCCAGCGTGTGTACAGCGGCATAAACGCAGCAGTGATAGGATTGGTGAGGTTCGGTGAGCAAATGCAGACCCTTTGAAGTCATATTGCATGCTACCCATTCCAAGGTTCTCAACTCTCCAGGTTTAAGGGATTCTTCCTTCAGCTAAAACATGCATGTGGAACCCAGAGTATGATCCACCGTGTGATCGGGAAACGTGTTCAAATGTGTCTCAGTTTTCGTCCCCTGGTACTCGGGTGCAACATTCCAGATGCTTTACTAACACTCTCCCCACTTGGAGAGTCAGTGCCTTTAAACTCCTGTTTGGCCCAGTTTGCAATTTCTGCGGAAAATGAACAGGAATAGGGAGAACCAATGAGAGACTAGCTGGAGGTGTCTGGACGGGCAAATTTTACTCTCATTTCCCACCAGGAAGAGGAATTAACCAAAGGCTCAGCGAGCCGTGCCGGAACCACACTAGGGCCTGAATCAATCCTGCGGTGTTGCGGCCAGCTCACAAGAAAGCGAGTTGAAGAAAGTAGCTCAGGGGCACTGTAATTCACAAAACTTCAGAGTTTTAAATGACAGCTAACGTCCAAAAATATATTGAAGTAAGGCTGCCAAGAGGACTTGAAAGCGGGGCAGAATTGCAGGAAACCGATTTCAGGAGGTAGACTGGAATTGCATGTAAAGCATAGGAAAAGAGGCAGAACGTCCACAATGATGCACTTGGCCAAAAAGGGCATATGCGTTTTTTCCTGAATATATTCAGGAAAAAACGCATACGCACTTTTTGGCCAACCAAGCAAGCTTGCAAAGGAAATCTGCACTACAATGAAGTCTCACTGCCCCCCGGTCAAAAGGGCCATCTGAAAAAAGTGTAAAATCCAGAAAGTCAGGACAGACCATGGAGAACTGGGAGCCTACTTAGGCTGATGGGCGGGATGTAAATTGCCAACAGCCACTCTGGAGAAGTGTATGGTGTTTCCTGAAACATCTGAAAAACAAAGCAACAGAGCCTAGGGCACTTCCATTTTTGGTCCTATAGATTAGGGAAATTAAAATCAAAAAGACACAGCCACCCCAAAGTTTGGGACAGCTCTGTTTACAAGAACCTCATTTACGATACAAGTTCAATATCGCAGAAATCGAAAAATGGATAAAGAAGTTGTGGTACTTATGTACAATGAAATATCACTCAGCAATGAAATCTATGTCATCAGGCCAGTAGCAGCATAATGAGTGGATTCAGGTACGATGATTCTAAGTAAAATAAGTCACACAGAAAAAGAAACATCATAAGGTATCACTAATACACAGAATGTAAACTTGGCTACACAGGAACTGAATTACAAAACAGAATAGGGTCTCAAATGTAGAAAACCAACTTATGCTTGCTTAAGTGGAAAGGTGAGTTGGGGTGCTGCATAAAACCAGAGATTGAAATTAACACAGATACCTTTCCATAAGCCAAATATGTAATAGACAAGAGCTACTGCTTGCGCAACGAAGAGGACTCAACACCCCATATTAAACGCCTAAGAATATACCTGACTAGTAAGAATCTTAAAACCTATGGATTTATATGTCTCCGAAAGAGAATCCAGCGTGTGTACAGCGGCATAAACGCAGCAGTGATAGGATTGGTGAGGTTCGGTGAGCAAATGCAGACCCTTTGAAGTCATATTGCATGGTACCCATTCCATGGTTCTCAACTCTCCAGGTTTAAGGGATTCTTCCTTCAGCTAAAACATGCATGTGGAACCCAGAGTATGATCCACCATGTGATCGGGAAACGTGTTCAAATGTGTCTCAGTTTTCGTCCCCTGGTACTCGGGTGCAACATTCCAGACGCTTTACTAACACTCTCCCCACTTGGAGAGTCAGCGCCTTTAACCTCCTGTTTGGCCCAGTGTGCAATTTCTGCGGAAAATGAACAGGAATAGGGAGAACCAATGAGAGACTAGCTGGAGGTGTCTGGACGGGCAAATTTAACTCTCATTTCCCACCAGGAAGAGGAATTAACCAAAGGCTCAGCGAGCCATGCCGGAACCACACTAGGGCCTGAAGCAATCCTGCGGTGTTGCGGCCAGCTCACAAGAAAGCCAGTTGAAAAAAGGAGCTCAGGGGCACTGTAATTCACAAACCTGCAGAGTTATACATGACAGCTATCGTCCAAAAATATATTGAAGCAAGGCTGCCAAGAGGACTTGAAAGCGGGGAAGAATTGCAGGAAACCGATTTCAGGAGGTAGACTGGAATTGCATGTAAAGCATAGGAAAAGAGGCAGAACGTCCTCAATGATGCACTTGGCCAAAAAGGGCGTATGCGTTTTTTCCTGAATACATTCAGGAAAAAACGCATACGCCCTTTTTGGCCAAGGAAGCAAGCTTGCAAAGGAAATCTGCACTACAATGAAGTCTCACTGCCCCCCGGTCAAAAGGGCCATCTGAAAAAAAGTGTAAAATCCAGAAAGGCAGGACAGGCCATGGAGAACTGAGAGCCTAGTTAGACTGATGAGCAGGATGTAAATTTCCAACGGCCACTCTGGAGAAGTGTATGGTGTTTCCTGAAACATCTAAAAAACAAAGCAACAGAGCCTAGGGCACTTACACTTATGGTCCTATAGATTAGGGAAATTAAAATCAAAAAGACACAGCCACCCCAAAGTTTGGGACGGCTCTGTTTACAAGAACCTCATTTACGGTACAAGTTCAATATCGCAGAAAGCGAAAAATGGATAAAGAAGTTGTGGTACTTACGTACAATGCAATATCACTCAGCAATGAAATCTATGTCATCAGGCCAGTAGCAGCATAATGAGTGAATTCAGGTACGATGATTCTAAGTAAAATAAGTCACACAGAAAAAGAAACATCATGAGGTATCACTAATACACGGAATGTAAACTTGGCTACACAGGAACTGAAGTACAAAACAGAATAGGTTCTCAAATGTAGAAAACCAACTTATGCTTGCTTAAGGGGAAAGGTGAGTTGGGGTGCTGCATAAAACCAGAGATTGAAATTAGCACAGATACATTTCCATAAGTCAAATATGTAATAGACAAGAGCTACTGCTTGCTCAACGAAGTGGACTCAACACCCCATATTAAACGCCTAAGAATATACCTGACTAGTAAGAATCTTAAAGCCTATGGATTTATATGTCTCCGAAAGAGAATCAAGCGTGTGTACAGCGGCATAAACGCAGCAGTGATAGGATTGGTGAGGTTCGGTGAGCAAATGCAGAACCTTTGAAGTCATATTGCATGGTACCCATTCCATGGTTCTCAACTCTCCAGGTTTAAGGGATTCTTCCTTCAGCTAAAACATGCATGTGGAACCCAGAGTATGATCCACCATGTGATCGGGAAATGTGTTCAAATGTGTCTCAGTTTTCGTCCCCTGGTACTCGGGTGCAACACTCCAGACGCTTTACTAACACTCTCCCCACTTGGAGAGTCAGTGCCTTTAACCTCCTGTTTGGCCCAGTTTGCAATTTCTGTGGAAAATGAAGAGGAATAGGGAGAACCAATGAGAGACTAGCTGGAGGTGTCTGGACGGGCAAATTTAACTCTCATTTCCCACCAGGAAGAGGAATTAACCAAAGGCTCAGCGAGCCATGCCGAAACCACACTAGGGCCTGAAGCAATCCTGCGGTGTTGCGGCCAGCTCACAAGAAAGCGAGTTGAAGAAAGCAGCTCAGGGGCACTGTCATTCACAAACCTGCAGAGTTATACATGACAGCTATCGTCCAAAAATATATTGAAGTAAGGCTGCCAAGAGGACTTGAAAGCGGGGCAGAATTGCAGGAAACCGATTTCAGGAGGTAGACTGGAATTGCATGTAAAGCATAGGAAAAGAGGCAGAACGTCCTCAATGATGCACTTGGCCAAAAAGGGCGTATGCGTTTTTTCCTGAATACATTCAGGAAAAAACGCATACGCCCTTTTTGGCCAAGGAAGCAAGCTTGCAAAGGAAATCTGCACTACAATGAAGTCTCACTGCCCCCCGGTCAAAAGGGCCATCTGAAAAAAAGTGTAAAATCCAGAAAGGCAGGACAGGCCATGGAGAACTGAGAGCCTAGTTAGACTGATGGGCAGGATGTAAATTTCCAACGGCCACTCTGGAGAAGTGTATGGTGTTTCCTGAAACATCTAAAAAACAAAGCAACAGAGCCTAGGGCACTTACACTTATGGTCCTATAGATTAGGGAAATTAAAATCAAAAAGACACAGCCACCCCAAAGTTTGGGACGGCTCTGTTTACAAGAACCTCATTTACGGTACAAGTTCAATATCGCAGAAAGCGAAAAATGGATAAAGAAGTTGTGGTACTTACGTACAATGCAATATCACTCAGCAATGAAATCTATGTCATCAGGCCAGTAGCAGCATAATGAGTGGATTCAGGTACGATGATTCTAAGTAAAATAAGTCACACAGAAAAAGAAACATCATGAGGTATCACTAATACACGGAATGTAAACTTGGCTACACAGGAACTGAAGTACAAAACAGAATAGGGTCTCAAATGTAGAAAACCAACTTATGCTTGCTTAAGGGGAAAGGTGAGTTGGGGTGCTGCATAAAACCAGAGATTGAAATTAGCACAGATACATTTCCATAAGTCAAATATGTAATAGACAAGAGCTACTGCTTGCTCAACGAAGTGGACTCAACACCCCATATTAAACGCCTAAGAATATACCTGACTAGTAAGAATCTTAAAGCCTATGGATTTATATGTCTCCGAAAGAGAATCAAGCGTGTGTACAGCGGCATAAACGCAGCAGTGATAGGATTGGTGAGGTTCGGTGAGCAAATGCAGACCCTTTGAAGTCATATTGCATGGTACCCATTCCATGCGTCTCAACTCTCCAGGTAAGGGATACTTCCTTCAGCTAAAACATGCATGTGGAACCCAGAGTATGATCCACCGTGTGATCGGGAAACGTGTTCATATGTGTCTCAGTTTTCGTCCCCTGGTACTCGGGTGCAACACTCCAGACGCTTTACTAACACTCTCCCCACTTGGAGAGTCAGTGCCTTTAACCTCCTGTTTGGCCCAGTTTGCAATTTCTGTGGAAAATTAACAAGAATAGGGAGAACCAATGACAGACTAGCTGGAGGTGTCTGGACGGGCAAATTAAACTCTCATTTCCCACCAGGAAGAGGAATTAACCAAAGGCTCAGTGAGCCATGCCGAAACCACACTAGGGCCTGAAGCAATCCTGCGGTGTTGCGGCCAGCTCACAAGAAAGCGAGTTGAAGAAAGAAGCTCAGGGGCACTGTAATTCACAAACCTGCAGAGTTATAAATGACAGCTATCATCCAAAAATATATAGAAGTAAGGCTGCCAAGAGGACTTGAAAGCGGGGCAGAATTGCAGGAAACCGATTTCAGGAGGTAGACTGGAATTGCATGAAAAGCATAGGAAAAGAGGCAGAACGTCCACAATGATGCACTTGGCCAAAAAGTACGTATGCGTTTTTTCCTGAATATATTCAGGAAAAAACGCATACGCCCTTTTTGGCCAACCAAGCAAGCTTGCAAAGGAAATCTGCACTACAATGAAGTCTCACTGCCCCCCGGTCAAAAGGGCCATCTGAAAAAAGTGTAAAATCCAGAAAGGCAGGACAGGCCATGGAGAACTGGGAGCCTTCTTATGCTGATGGGCGGGATGTAAATTGCCAACAGCCACTCTGGAGAAGTGTATGGTGTTTCCTGAAACATCTAAAAAACAAAGCAACAGAGCCTAGGGCACTTCCACTTATGGTCCTATAGATTAGGGAAATTAAAATCAAAAAGACACAGCCACCCCAGAGTTTGGGACGGCTCTGTTTACAAGAACCTCATTTACGGTACAAGTTCAATATTGCAGAAAGTGAAAAATGGATAAAGAAGTTGTGGTACTTACGTACAATGCAATACCACTCAGCAATGAAATCTATGTCATCAGGCCAGTAGCAGCATAATGAGTGGATTCAGGTACGATGATTCTAAGTGAAATATGTCACACAGAAAAAGAAACATCATAAGATATCACTAATACACGGAATGTAAACTTGGCTACACAGGAACTGAATTACAAAACAGAATAGGGTCTCAAATGTAGAAAACCAACTTATGCTTGCTTAAGGGGAAAGGTGAGTTGGGGTGCTGCATAAAACCAGAGATTGAAATTAGCACAGATACCTTTCCATAAGCCAAATATGTAATAGACAAGAGCTACTGCTTGCTCAACGAAGTGGACTCAACACCCCATATTAAACGCCTAAGAATATACCTGACTAGTAAGAATCTTAAAACCTATGGATTTATATGTCTCCGAAAGAGAATCCAGCGTGTGTACAGCGGCATAAACGCAGCAGTGATAGGATTGGTGAGGTTCGGTGAGCAAATGCAGACCCTTTGAAGTCATATTGCATGCTACCCATTCCAAGGTTCTCAACTCTCCAGGTTTAAGGGATTCTTCCTTCAGCTAAAACATGCATGTGGAACCCAGAGTATGATCCACCGTGTGATCGGGAAACGTGTTCAAATGTGTCTCAGTTTTCGTCCCCTGGTACTCGGGTGCAACATTCCAGATGCTTTACTAACACTCTCCCCACTTGGAGAGTCAGTGCCTTTAAACTCCTGTTTGGCCCAGTTTGCAATTTCTGCGGAAAATGAACAGGAATAGGGAGAACCAATGAGAGACTAGCTGGAGGTGTCTGGACGGGCAAATTTTACTCTCATTTCCCACCAGGAAGAGGAATTAACCAAAGGCTCAGCGAGCCGTGCCGGAACCACACTAGGGCCTGAATCAATCCTGCGGTGTTGCGGCCAGCTCACAAGAAAGCGAGTTGAAGAAAGTAGCTCAGGGGCACTGTAATTCACAAAACTTCAGAGTTTTAAATGACAGCTAACGTCCAAAAATATATTGAAGTAAGGCTGCCAAGAGGACTTGAAAGCGGGGCAGAATTGCAGGAAACCGATTTCAGGAGGTAGACTGGAATTGCATGTAAAGCATAGGAAAAGAGGCAGAACGTCCACAATGATGCACTTGGCCAAAAAGGGCATATGCGTTTTTTCCTGAATATATTCAGGAAAAAACGCATACGCCCTTTTTGGCCAACCAAGCAAGCTTGCAAAGGAAATCTGCACTACAATGAAGTCTCACTGCCCCCCGGTCAAAAGGGCCATCTGAAAAAAGTGTAAAATCCAGAAAGTCAGGACAGACCATGGAGAACTGGGAGCCTACTTAGGCTGATGGGCGGGATGTAAATTGCCAACAGCCACTCTGGAGAAGTGTATGGTGTTTCCTGAAACATCTGAAAAACAAAGCAACAGAGCCTAGGGCACTTCCATTTTTGGTCCTATAGATTAGGGAAATTAAAATCAAAAAGACACAGCCACCCCAAAGTTTGGGACAGCTCTGTTTACAAGAACCTCATTTACGATACAAGTTCAATATCGCAGAAATCGAAAAATGGATAAAGAAGTTGTGGTACTTATGTACAATGAAATATCACTCAGCAATGAAATCTATGTCATCAGGCCAGTAACAGCATAATGAGTGGATTCAGGTACGATGATTCTAAGTAAAATAAGTCACACAGAAAAAGAAACATCATAAGGTATCACTAATACACAGAATGTAAACTTGGCTACACAGGAACTGAATTACAAAACAGAATAGGGTCTCAAATGTAGAAAACCAACTTATGCTTGCTTAAGTGGAAAGGTGAGTTGGGGTGCTGCATAAAACCAGAGATTGAAATTAACACAGATACCTTTCCATAAGCCAAATATGTAATAGACAAGAGCTACTGCTTGCGCAACGAAGAGGACTCAACACCCCATATTAAACGCCTAAGAATATACCTGACTAGTAAGAATCTTAAAACCTATGGATTTATATGTCTCCGAAAGAGAATCCAGCGTGTGTACAGCGGCATAAACGCAGCAGTGATAGGATTGGTGAGGTTCGGTGAGCAAATGCAGACCCTTTGAAGTCATATTGCATGGTACCCATTCCATGGTTCTCAACTCTCCAGGTTTAAGGGATTCTTCCTTCAGCTAAAACATGCATGTGGAACCCAGAGTATGATCCACCATGTGATCGGGAAACGTGTTCAAATGTGTCTCAGTTTTCGTCCCCTGGTACTCGGGTGCAACATTCCAGACGCTTTACTAACACTCTCCCCACTTGGAGAGTCAGCGCCTTTAACCTCCTGTTTGGCCCAGTGTGCAATTTCTGCGGAAAATGAACAGGAATAGGGAGAACCAATGACAGACTAGCTGGAGGTGTCTGGACGGGCAAATTTAACTCTCATTTCCCACCAGGAAGAGGAATTAACCAAAGGCTCAGCGAGCCATGCCGGAACCACACTAGGGCCTGAAGCAATCCTGCGGTGTTGCGGCCAGCTCACAAGAAAGCCAGTTGAAAAAAGGAGCTCAGGGGCACTGTAATTCACAAACCTGCAGAGTTATACATGACAGCTATCGTCCAAAAATATATTGAAGCAAGGCTGCCAAGAGGACTTGAAAGCGGGGAAGAATTGCAGGAAACCGATTTCAGGAGGTAGACTGGAATTGCATGTAAAGCATAGGAAAAGAGGCAGAACGTCCTCAATGATGCACTTGGCCAAAAAGGGCGTATGCGTTTTTTCCTGAATACATTCAGGAAAAAACGCATACGCCCTTTTTGGCCAAGGAAGCAAGCTTGCAAAGGAAATCTGCACTACAATGAAGTCTCACTGCCCCCCGGTCAAAAGGGCCATCTGAAAAAAAGTGTAAAATCCAGAAAGGCAGGACAGGCCATGGAGAACTGAGAGCCTAGTTAGACTGATGAGCAGGATGTAAATTTCCAACGGCCACTCTGGAGAAGTGTATGGTGTTTCCTGAAACATCTAAAAAACAAAGCAACAGAGCCTAGGGCACTTACACTTATGGTCCTATAGATTAGGGAAATTAAAATCAAAAAGACACAGCCACCCCAAAGTTTGGGACGGCTCTGTTTACAAGAACCTCATTTACGGTACAAGTTCAATATCGCAGAAAGCGAAAAATGGATAAAGAAGTTGTGGTACTTACGTACAATGCAATATCACTCAGCAATGAAATCTATGTCATCAGGCCAGTAGCAGCATAATGAGTGAATTCAGGTACGATGATTCTAAGTAAAATAAGTCACACAGAAAAAGAAACATCATGAGGTATCACTAATACACGGAATGTAAACTTGGCTACACAGGAACTGAAGTACAAAACAGAATAGGTTCTCAAATGTAGAAAACCAACTTATGCTTGCTTAAGGGGAAAGGTGAGTTGGGGTGCTGCATAAAACCAGAGATTGAAATTAGCACAGATACATTTCCATAAGTCAAATATGTAATAGACAAGAGCTACTGCTTGCTCAACGAAGTGGACTCAACACCCCATATTAAACGCCTAAGAATATACCTGACTAGTAAGAATCTTAAAGCCTATGGATTTATATGTCTCCGAAAGAGAATCAAGCGTGTGTACAGCGGCATAAACGCAGCAGTGATAGGATTGGTGAGGTTCGGTGAGCAAATGCAGAACCTTTGAAGTCATATTGCATGGTACCCATTCCATGGTTCTCAACTCTCCAGGTTTAAGGGATTCTTCCTTCAGCTAAAACATGCATGTGGAACCCAGAGTATGATCCACCATGTGATCGGGAAACGTGTTCAAATGTGTCTCAGTTTTCGTCCCCTGGTACTCGGGTGCAACATTCCAGACGCTTTACTAACACTCTCCCCACTTGGAGAGTCAGTGCCTTTAACCTCCTGTTTGGCCCAGTTTGCAATTTCTGTGGAAAATGAAGAGGAATAGGGAGAACCAATGAGAGACTAGCTGGAGGTGTCTGGACGGGCAAATTTAACTCTCATTTCCCACCAGGAAGAGGAATTAACCAAAGGCTCAGCGAGCCATGCCGAAACCACACTAGGGCCTGAAGCAATCCTGCGGTGTTGCGGCCAGCTCACAAGAAAGCGAGTTGAAGAAAGCAGCTCAGGGGCACTGTCATTCACAAACCTGCAGAGTTATACATGACAGCTATCGTCCAAAAATATATAGAAGTAAGGCTGCCAAGAGGACTTGAAAGCGGGGCAGAATTGCAGGAAACCGATTTCAGGAGGTAGACTGGAATTGCATGTAAAGCATAGGAAAAGAGGCAGAACGTCCTCAATGATGCACTTGGCCAAAAAGGGCGTATGCGTTTTTTCCTGAATACATTCAGGAAAAAACGCATACGCCCTTTTTGGCCAAGGAAGTAAGCTTGCAAAGGAAATCTGCACTACAATGAAGTCTCACTGCCCCCCGGTCAAAAGGGCCATCTGAAAAAAAGTGTAAAATCCAGAAAGGCAGGACAGGCCATGGAGAACTGAGAGCCTAGTTAGACTGATGGGCAGGATGTAAATTTCCAACGGCCACTCTGGAGAAGTGTATGGTGTTTCCTGAAACATCTAAAAAACAAAGCAACAGAGCCTAGGGCACTTACACTTATGGTCCTATAGATTAGGGAAATTAAAATCAAAAAGACACAGCCACCCCAAAGTTTGGGACGGCTCTGTTTACAAGAACCTCATTTACGGTACAAGTTCAATATCGCAGAAAGCGAAAAATGGATAAAGAAGTTGTGGTACTTACGTACAATGCAATATCACTCAGCAATGAAATCTATGTCATCAGGCCAGTAGCAGCATAATGAGTGGATTCAGGTACGATGATTCTAAGTAAAATAAGTCACACAGAAAAAGAAACATCATGAGGTATCACTAATACACGGAATGTAAACTTGGCTACACAGGAACTGAAGTACAAAACAGAATAGGGTCTCAAATGTAGAAAACCAACTTATGCTTGCTTAAGGGGAAAGGTGAGTTGGGGTGCTGCATAAAACCAGAGATTGAAATTAGCACAGATACATTTCCATAAGTCAAATATGTAATAGACAAGAGCTACTGCTTGCTCAACGAAGTGGACTCAACACCCCATATTAAACGCCTAAGAATATACCTGACTAGTAAGAATCTTAAAGCCTATGGATTTATATGTCTCCGAAAGAGAATCAAGCGTGTGTACAGCGGCATAAACGCAGCAGTGATAGGATTGGTGAGGTTCGGTGAGCAAATGCAGACCCTTTGAAGTCATATTGCATGGTACCCATTCCATGCGTCTCAACTCTCCAGGTAAGGGATTCTTCCTTCAGCTAAAACATGCATGTGGAACCCAGAGTATGATCCACCGTGTGATCGGGAAACGTGTTCATATGTGTCTCAGTTTTCGTCCCCTGGTACTCGGGTGCAACACTCCAGACGCTTTACTAACACTCTCCCCACTTGGAGAGTCAGTGCCTTTAACCTCCTGTTTGGCCCAGTTTGCAATTTCTGTGGAAAATTAACAAGAATAGGGAGAACCAATGACAGACTAGCTGGAGGTGTCTGGACGGGCAAATTAAACTCTCATTTCCCACCAGGAAGAGGAATTAACCAAAGGCTCAGCGAGCCATGCCGAAACCACACTAGGGCCTGAAGCAATCCTGCGGTGTTGCGGCCAGCTCACAAGAAAGCGAGTTGAAGAAAGAAGCTCAGGGGCACTGTAATTCACAAACCTGCAGAGTTATAAATGACAGCTATCATCCAAAAATATATAGAAGTAAGGCTGCCAAGAGGACTTGAAAGCGGGGCAGAATTGCAGGAAACCGATTTCAGGAGGTAGACTGGAATTGCATGAAAAGCATAGGAAAAGAGGCAGAACGTCCACAATGATGCACTTGGCCAAAAAGTACGTATGCGTTTTTTCCTGAATATATTCAGGAAAAAACGCATACGCCCTTTTTGGCCAACCAAGCAAGCTTGCAAAGGAAATCTGCACTACAATGAAGTCTCACTGCCCCCCGGTCAAAAGGGCCATCTGAAAAAAGTGTAAAATCCAGAAAGGCAGGACAGGCCATGGAGAACTGGGAGCCTTCTTATGCTGATGGGCGGGATGTAAATTGCCAACAGCCACTCTGGAGAAGTGTATGGTGTTTCCTGAAACATCTAAAAAACAAAGCAACAGAGCCTAGGGCACTTCCACTTATGGTCCTATAGATTAGGGAAATTAAAATCAAAAAGACACAGCCACCCCAGAGTTTGGGACGGCTCTGTTTACAAGAACCTCATTTACGGTACAAGTTCAATATTGCAGAAAGTGAAAAATGGATAAAGAAGTTGTGGTACTTACGTACAATGCAATACCACTCAGCAATGAAATCTATGTCATCAGGCCAGTAGCAGCATAATGAGTGGATTCAGGTACGATGATTCTAAGTGAAATATGTCACACAGAAAAAGAAACATCATAAGATATCACTAATACACGGAATGTAAACTTGGCTACACAGGAACTGAATTACAAAACAGAATAGGGTCTCAAATGTAGAAAACCAACTTATGCTTGCTTAAGGGGAAAGGTGAGTTGGGGTGCTGCATAAAACCAGAGATTGAAATTAGCACAGATACCTTTCCATAAGCCAAATATGTAATAGACAAGAGCTACTGCTTGCTCAACGAAGTGGACTCAACACCCCATATTAAACGCCTAAGAATATACCTGACTAGTAAGAATCTTAAAACCTATGGATTTATATGTCTCCGAAAGAGAATCCAGCGTGTGTACAGCGGCATAAACGCAGCAGTGATAGGATTGGTGAGGTTCGGTGAGCAAATGCAGACCCTTTGAAGTCATATTGCATGCTACCCATTCCAAGGTTCTCAACTCTCCAGGTTTAAGGGATTCTTCCTTCAGCTAAAACATGCATGTGGAACCCAGAGTATGATCCACCGTGTGATCGGGAAACGTGTTCAAATGTGTCTCAGTTTTCGTCCCCTGGTACTCGGGTGCAACATTCCAGATGCTTTACTAACACTCTCCCCACTTGGAGAGTCAGTGCCTTTAAACTCCTGTTTGGCCCAGTTTGCAATTTCTGCGGAAAATGAACAGGAATAGGGAGAACCAATGAGAGACTAGCTGGAGGTGTCTGGACGGGCAAATTTTACTCTCATTTCCCACCAGGAAGAGGAATTAACCAAAGGCTCAGCGAGCCATGCCGGAACCACACTAGGGCCTGAATCAATCCTGCGGTGTTGCGGCCAGCTCACAAGAAAGCGAGTTGAAGAAAGTAGCTCAGGGGCACTGTAATTCACAAAACTTCAGAGTTCTAAATGACAGCTAACGTCCAAAAATATATTGAAGTAAGGCTGCCAAGAGGACTTGAAAGCGGGGCAGAATTGCAGGAAACCGTTTTCAGGAGGTAGACTGGAATTGCATGTAAAGCATAAGAAAAGAGGCAGACCGTCCACAATGATGCACTTGGCCAAAAAGGGCGTATGCGTTTTTTCCTGAATATATTCAGGAAAAAACGCATACGCCCTTTTTGGCCAAGGAAGCAAGCTTGGAAAGGAAATCTGCACTACAATGAAGTCTCACTGCCCCCCGGTCAAAAGGGCCATCTGAAAAAAGTGTAAAATCCAGAAAGGCAGGACAGGCCATGGAGAACTGGGAGCCTTCTTATGCTGATGGGTGGGATGTAAATTGCAAACAGCCACTCTGGAGAAGTGTATGGTGTTTCCTGAAATATCTAAAAAACAAAGCAACAGAGCCTAGGGCACTTCCACTTATGGTCCTATAGCTGAGGGAAATTAAAATCAAAAAGACACAGCCACCCCAAAGTTTGGGACGGCTCTGTTTACAAGAACCTCGTTTACGGTACAAGTTCAATATCGCAGAAAGCGAAAAATGGATAAAGAAGTTGTGGTACTTACGTACAATGCAATATCACTCAGCAATGAAATCTATGTCATCAGGCCAGTAGCAGCATAATGAGTGGATTCAGGTACGATGATTCTAAGTGAAATAAATCACACAGAAAAAGAAACATCATAAGGTATCACTAATACACGGAATGTAAACATGGCTACACAGGAACTGAATTACAAAACAGAATAGGGTCTCAAATGAAGAAAACCAACTTACGCTTGCTTAAGAGGAAAGGTTAGTTGGGGTGCTGCATAAAACCAGAGATTGAAATTAACACAGATACATTTCCATAAGCCAAATATGTAATAGACAAGAGCTACTGCTTGCTCAACGAAGTGGACTCAACACCACATATTAAACGCCTAAGAATATACCTGACTAGTAAGAATCTTAAAACCTATGGATTTATATGTCTCCGAAAGAGAATCAAGCGTGTTTACAGCGGCATAAACGCAGCAGTGATAGGATTGGTGAGGTTCGGTGAGCAAATGCAGACCCTTTGAAGTCATATTGCATGGTACCCATTCCATGGTTCTCAACTCTCCAGGTTTAAGGGATTCTTCCTTCAGCTAAAACATGCATGTGGAACCCAGAGTATGATCCACCGTGTGATCGGGAAACGTGTTCAAATGTGTCTCACTTTTCGTCCCCTGGTACTCGGGTGCAACATTCCAGACGCTTTACTAACACTCTCCCCACTTGGAGAGTCAGTGCCTTTAACCTCCTGTTTGGTCCAGTTTGCAATTTCTGTGGAAAATGAACAGGAATAGGGAGAACCAATGAGAGACTAGCTGGAGGTGTCTGGACGGGCAAATTTAACTCTCATTTCCCACCAGGAAGAGGAATTAACCAAAGGCTCAGCGAGCCATGCCGAAACCACACTAGGGCCTGAAGCAATCCTGCGGTGTTGCGGCCAGCTCACAAGAAAGCGAGTTGAAAAAAGGAGCTCAGGGGCACTGTCATTCACAAACCTGCAGAGTTATACATGACAGCTATCGTCCAAAAATATATTGAAGAAAGGCTGCCAAGAGGACTTGAAAGCGGGGCAGAATTGCAGGAAACCGATTTCAGGAGGTAGACTGGAATTGCATGAAAAGCATAGGAAAAGAGGCAGAACGTCCACAATGATGCACTTGGCCAAAAAGGGCGTAGGCGTTTTTTCCTGAATACATTCAGGAAAAAACGCATACGCCCTTTTTGCCCAAGGAAGCAAGCTTGCAAAGGAAATCTGCATTACAATGAAGTCTCACTGCCCCCCGGTCAAAAGGGCCATCTGAAAAAAGTGTAAAATCCAGAAAGGCAGGACAGACCATGGAGAACTGGGAGCCTACTTAGGCTGATGGGCGGGATGTAAATTGCCAACAGCAACTCTGGAGAAGTGTTTGGTGTTTCCTGAAACATCTGAAAAACAAAGCAACAGAGCCTAGGGCACTTCCATTTTTAGTCCTATAGATTAGGGAAATTAAAATCAAAAAGACACAGCCACCCCAAAGTTTGGGACGGCTCTGTTTACAAGAACCTCGTTTACGGTACAAGTTCAATATCGCAGAAAGCGAAAAATGGATAAAGAAGTTGTGGTACTTACATACAATGCAATATCACTCAGCAATGAAATGTATGTCATCAGGCCAGTAGCAGCATAATGAGTGGATTCAGGTACGATGATTCTAAGTGAAATAAGTCACACAGAAAAAGAAACATCATAAGGTATCACTAATACACGGAATGTAAACTTGGCTACACAGGAACTGAATTACAAAACAGAATAGGGTCTCAAATGTAGAAAACCAACTTATGCTTGCTTAAGGGGAAAGGTGAGTTGGGGTGCTGCATAAAACCAGAGATTGAAATTAACACAGATACCTTTCCATAAGCCAAATATGTAATAGACAAGAGCTACTGCTTGCTCAACGAAGTGGACTCAACACCCCATATTAAACGCCTAAGAATATACCTGACTAGTAAGAATCTTAAAACCTATGGATTTATATGTCTCCGAAAGAGAATCCAGCGTGTGTACAGCGGCATAAACGCAGCAGTGATAGGATTGGTGAGGTTCGGTGAGCAAATGCAGACCCTTTGAAGTCATATTGCATGGTACCCATTCCATGGGTCTCAACTCTCCAGGTTTAAGGGATTCTTCCTTCAGCTAAAACATGCATGTGGAACCCAGAGTACGATCCAACGCGTGATCGGGAAACGTGTTCAAATGTGTCTCAGTTTTCGTCCCCTGGTACTCGGGTGCAACATTCCAGATGCTTTACTAACACTCTCCCCACTTGGAGAGTCAGTGCCTTTAACCTCCTGTTTGGCCCAGTTTGCAATTTTTGTGGAAAATGAACAGGAATAGGGAGAACCAATGAGAGACTAGCTGGAGGTGTCTGGACGGGCAAATTTAACTCTCATTTCCCACCAGGAAGAGGAATTAACCAAAGGCTCACTGAGATATGCCGGAACCACACTAGGGCCTGAAGCAATCCTGCAGTGTTGCGGCCAGCTCACAAGAAAGCCAGTTGAAGAAAGGAGCTCAGGGGCACTGTATTTCACAAACCTGCAGAGTTATAAATGACAGCTATCGTCCAAAAATATATTGAAGTAAGGCTGCCAAGAGGACTTGAAAGCGGGGCAGAATTGCAGGAAACCGATTTCAGGAGGTAGACTGGAATTGCATGTAAAGCATAGGAAAAGAGGCAGAACGTCCACAATGATGCACTTGGCCAAAAGGGCGTATGCGTTTTTTCCTGAATATATTCAGGAAAAAACGCATACGCCCTTTTTGGCCAACCAAGCAAGCTTGCAAAGGAAATCTGCACTACAATGAAGTCTCACTGCCCCCCGGTTAAAAGGGCTATCTGAAAAAAGTGTAAAATCCAGAAAGGCAGGACAGGCCATGGAGAACTGGGAGCCTTCTTATGCTGATGGGCGGGATGTAAATTGCCAACAGCCACTCTGGAGAAGTGTATGGTGTTTCCTGAAACATCTAAGAAACAAAGCAACAGAGCCTAGGGCACTTCCACTTATGGTCCTATAGATTAGGGAAATTAAAATCAAAAAGACACAGCCACCCCAAAGTTTGGGACGGCTCTGTTTACAAGAACCTCGTTTACGGTACAAGTTCAATATCGCAGAAAGCGAAAAATGGATAAAGTAGTTGTGGTACTTACGTACAATGAAATATCACTCAGCAATGAAATCTATGTCATCAGGCCAGTAGCAGCATAATGAGTGGATTCAGGTACAATGATTCTAAGTGAAATAAGTCACAGAGAAAAAGAAACATCATAAGGTATCACTAATACACGGAATGTAAACTTGGCTACACAGGAACTGAATTACAAAACAGAATAGGGTCTCAAATGTCGAAAACCAACTTATGCTTGCTTAAGGGGAAAGGTGAGTTGGGGTGCTGCATAAAACCAGAGATTGAAATTAGCACAGATACCTTTCCATAAGCCAAATATGTAATAGACAAGAGCTACTGCTTGCTCAACGAAGTGGACTCAACACCACATATTAAACGCCTAAGAATATACCTGACTAGTAAGAATCTTAAAACCTATGGATTGATATGTCTCTGAAAGAGAATCAAGCGTGTGTACAGCGGCATAAACGCAGCAGTGATAGGATTCGTGAGGTTCGGTGAGCAAATGCAGACCCTTTGAAGTCATATTGCATGGTACCCATTCCATTGGTCTCAACTCTCCAGGTTTAAGGGATTCTTCCTTCAGCTAAAACATGCATGTGGAGCCCAGAGTATGATCCACCGTGTGATCGGGAAACGTGTTCAAATGTGTCTCAGTTTTCGTCCCCTGATACTCGGGTGCAACATTCCAGACGCTTTACTAAGACTCTCCCCACTTGGAGAGTCAGTGCCTTTAACCTCCTGTTTGGCCCAGTTTGCAATTTCTGCGGAAAATGAACAGGAATAGGGAGAACCAATGAGAGACTAGCTGAAGGTGTCTGGACGGGCAAATTTAACTCTCATTTCCCACCAGGAAGAGGAATTAACCAAAGGCTCAGCGAGCCATGCCGGAACCACACTAGGGCCTGAAGCAATCCTGCGGTGTTGCAGCCAGCTCACAAGAAAGCCAGTTGAAAAAAGGAGCTCAGGGGCACTGTAATTCACAAACCTTCAGAGTTATAAATGACAGCTATCGTCCAAAAATATATTGAAGCAAGGCTGCCAAGAGGACTTGAAAGCGGGGAAGAATTGCAGGAAACCGATTTCAGGAGGTAGACTGGAATTGCATGTAAAGCATAGGAAAAGAGGCAGAACGTCCACAATGATGCACTTGGCCAAAAAGGGCGTATGCGTTTTTTCCTGAATATATTCAGGAAAAAACGCATACGCCCTTTTTGGCCAACCAAGCAAGCTTGCAAAGGAAATCTGCACTACAATGAAGTCTCACTGCCCCCCGGTCAAAAGGGCCATCTGAAAAAAGTGTAAAATCCGGAAAGGCAGGACAGGCCATGGAGAACTGGGAGACTTCTTATGCTGATGGGCGGGATGTAAATTGCCAACAGCCACTCTGGAGAAGTGTATGGTGTTTCCTGAAACATCTAAAAAACAAAGCAACAGAGCCTAGGGCACTTCCACTTATGGTCCTATAGATTAGGGAAATTAAAATCAAAAAGACACAGCCACCCCAAAGTTTGGGACGGCTCTGTTTACAAGAACCTCGTTTACGGTACAAGTTCAATATCGCAGAAAGCGAAAAATGGATAAAGAAGTTGTGGTACTTACGTACAATGCAATATCACTCAGCAATGAAATCTATGTCATCAGGCCAGTAGCAGCATAATGAGTGGATTTAGGTGCGATGATTCTAAGAGAAATAAGTCAAACAGAAAAAGAAACATCATAAGGTATCACTAATAAACGGAATGTAAACTTGGCTACACAGGAACTGAAGTACAAAACAGGATAGGTTCTCAAATGCAGAAAACCAACTTATGCTTGCATAAGGGGAAAGGTGAGTTGGGGTGCTGCATAAAACCAGAGATTGAAATTAGCACAGATACCTTTCCATAAGCCAAATATGTAATAGACAAGAGCTACTGCTTGCTCAACGAAGTGGACTCAACACCCCATATTAAACGCCTAAGAATATACCTGACTAGTAAGAATCTTAAAACCTATGGATTTATATGTCTCCGAAAGAGAATCAAGCGTGTGCACAGCGGCATAAACGCAGCAGTGATAGGATTGGTGAGGTTCGGTGAGCAAATGCAGACCCTTTGAAGTCATATTGCATGGTACCCATTCCATGGGTCTCAACTCTCCAGGTTTAAGGTATTCTTCCTTCAGCTAAAACATGTATGTGGAACCCCGAGTATGATCCAACGTGTGATCGGAAAACGTGTTCAAATGTGTCTCAGTTTTTGTCCCCTGGTACTCGGGTGCAACATTCCAGACGCTTTACTAACACTCTCCCCACTTGGAGAGTCAGTGCCTTTAACCTCCTGTTTGGCCCAGTTTGCAATTTCTGCGTAAGATGAATAGGAATAGGGAGAACCAATGAGAGACTAGCTGGAGGTGTCTGGATGGGCAAATTTAACTCTCATTGCCCACCCGGAAGAGGAATTAACCAAAGGCTCAGCGTGCCGTGCCGGAACCACACTAGGGCCTGAAGCAATCCTGCAGTGTTGAGGCCAGCTCACAAGAAAGCGAGTTGAAGAAAGGAGCTCAGGGGCTCTGTATTTCACAAACCTGCAGAGTTATAAATGACAGCTATCGTCAAAAAATATATTGAAGTAAGGCAGCCAAGAGGACTTGAAAGTTGGGCAGAATTGCAGGAAACCGATTTCAGGAGGTAGACTGGAATTTCATGTAAAGCATAGGAAAAGAGGCAGACCGTCCACAATGATGCACTTGGCCAAAAAGGGCGTATGCATTTTTTCCTGAATATATTCAGGAAAAAACCCATACGACCTTTTTGGCCAACCAAGCAAGCTTGCAAAGGAAATCTGCACTACAATGAAGTCTCACTGCCCCCCGGTCAAAAGGGCCATCTGAAAAAAGTGTAAAATCCAGAAAGGCAGGACAGGCCATGGAGAACTGGGAACCTTGTTATGCTGATGGGCGGGATGTAAATTGCCAACAGCCACTCTGGAGAAGTGTATGGTGTTTCCTGAAACATCTAAAAAACAAAGCAACAGAGCCTAGGGCACTTCCACTTATGATCCTATAGCTTAGGGAAATTGAAATCAAAAAGACAAGCCACCCCAAAGTTTGGGTCGGCTCTGTTTACAAGAACCTTGTTTACGGTACAAGTTCAATATCACAGAAAGCGAAAAATGGATAAAGAAGTTGTGGTACTTACGTACACTGCAATATCACTCAGCAATGAAATCTATGTCATCAGGCCAGTAGCAGCATAATGAGTGGATTCACCTACGATGATTCTAAGTGAAATAAGTCACACAGAAAAAGAAACATCATAAGATATCACTAATACATGGAATGTAAACTTGGCTACACAGGAACTGAATTACAAAACAGAACAGGGTCTCAAATGTAGAAAACCAACTTATGCTTGCTTAAGGGGAAAGGTTAGTTGGGGTGCTGCATAAAACCAGAGATTGAAATTAGCACAGATACCGTTCCATAAGCCAAATATGTAATAAACAAGAGCTACTCCTTGCTCAACGAAGTGGACCCAACACCCCATATTAAACGCCTAAGAATATACCTGACTAGTAAGAATCTTAAAACCTATGGATTTATATGTCTCTGAAAGAGAAACCAGCGTGTGTACAGCGGCATAAACTCAGCAGTGATAGGATTGGTGAGGTTCGGTGAGCAAATGCAGACCCTTTGAAGTCATATTGCATGGTACCCATTCCATGGGTCTCAACTCTCCAGGTTTAAGGGATTCTTCCTTCAGCTAAAACATGCATGTGGAACCCAGAGGATGATCCACCGTGTGATCGGGAAACGTGTTCAAATGTGTCTCAGTTTTCGTCCCCTGGTACTCGGGTGCAACATTCCAGACGCTTTACTAACACTCTCCCCACTTGGAGAGTCAGTGCCTTTAACCTCCTGTTTGGCCCAGTTTGCAATTTCTGCGGAAAATGAACAGGAATAGGGAGAACCAATGAGAGACTAGCTGGAGGTGTTTGGACAGGTAAATTTAACTCTCATTTCCCACCAAGAAGAGGAATTAACCAAAGGCTCAGCGAGCCATGCCGGAACCACACTAGGGCCTGAAGCAATCCTGCGGTGTTGCGGCCAGCTCACAAGAAAGCGAGTTGAAGAAAGGAGCTCAGGGGCCCTGTAATTCACACACCTGCAGAGTTATAAATGACAGCTATCATCCAAAAATATATTGAAGTAAGTCTGCCAAGAGGACTTGAAAGTGGAGCAGAATTGCAGGAAACCGATTTCAGGAGGTAGACTGGAATTTCATGTAAAGCATAGGAAAAGAGGCAGAACGTCCACAATGATGCACTTGGCCAAAAAGGGCGTATGCGTTTTTTCCTGAATATATTCAGGAAAAAACGCATACGCCCTTTTTGGCCAACCAAGCAAGCTTGCAAAGGAAATCTGCACTACAATGAAGTCTCACTGCCCCCCGGTCAAAAGGGCCATCTGAAAAAAGTGTAAAATCCAGAAAGGCAGGACAGGCCATGGAGAACTGGGAGCCTAGTTAGACTGATGGGCGGGATGTAAATTGCCAACAGCCACTCTGGAGAAGTGTATGGTGTTTCCTGAAACATCTAAAAAACAAAGCAACAGAGCCTAGGGCACTTCCACTTATGGTCCTATAGATTAGGGAAATTAAAATCAAAAAGACACAGCCACCCCAAAGTTTGGGACGGCACTGTTTACAAGAACCTCGTTTACGGTACAAGTTCAATATCGCAGTAAGCGAAAAATGGATAAAGAAGTTGTGGAACTTATGTACAATGCAATATCACTCAGCAATGAAATCTATGTCATCAGGCCAGTAGCAGCATAATGAGTGGATTCAGGTACGATGATTCTAAGTGAAATAAGTCACACAGAAAAAGAAACATCATAAGATATCACTAATACACGGAATGTAAACTTGCCTACACAGGAACTGAATTACAAAACAGAATAGGGTCTCAAATGTAGAAAACCAACTTATGCTTGCTTAAGGGGAAAGGTGAGTTGGGGTGCTGCATAAAACCAGAGATTGAAATTAACACAGATACCTTTCCATAAGCCAAATATGTAATAGACAAGAGCTACTGCTTGCTCAACGAAGTGTACTCAACACCCCATATTAAACGCCTAAGAATATACCTGACTAGTAAGAATCTTAAAACCTATGGATTTATATGTCTCCAAAAGAGAATCCAGCGTGTGTACAGTGACATAAAAGCAGCAGTGATAGGATTGGTGAGGTTCGGTGAGCAAATGCAGACCCTTTGAATTCATATTGCATGGTACCCATTCCATGGTTCTCAACTCTCCAGGTTTAAGGGATTCTTCCTTCAGCTAAAACATGCATGTGGAACCCAGAGTATGATCCACCGTGTGATTGGGAAACGTGTTCAAATGTGTCTCAGTTTTCGTCCCCTGGTACTTGGGTGCAACATTCCAGACGCTTTACTAACACTCTCCCCACTTGGAGAGTCAGTGCCTTTAACCTCCTGTTTGGCCCAGTTTGCAATTTCTGCGGAAAATGAACAGGAATAGGGAGAACCAATGAGAGACTAGCTGGAGGTGTCTGGAAGGGCAAATTTAACTCTCATTTCCCACCAAGAAGAGGAATTAACCAAAGGCTCAGTGTGCCATGCCGGAACCACACTAGGGCCTGAAGCAATCCTGCGGTGTTGCGGCCAGCTCACAAGAAAACGAGTTGAAGAAAGGAGCTCAGGGGCACTGTAATTCACAAACCTGCAGAGTTATAAATGACAGCTATCGTCAAAAAATATATTGAAGTAAGGCAGCCAAGAGGACTTGAAAGTTGGGCAGAATTGCAGGAAACCGATTTCAGGAGGTAGACTGGAATTTCATGTAAAGCATAGGAAAAGAGGCAGAACGTCCACAATGATGCACTTGGCCAAAAAGGGCGTATGCGTTTTTTCCTGAATATATTCAGGAAAAAACCCATACGACCTTTTTGGCCAACCAAGCAAGCTTGCAAAGGAAATCTGCACTACAATGATGTCTCACTGCCCCCCGGTCAAAAGGGCCATCTGAAAAAAGTGTAAAATCCAGAAAGGCAGGACAGGCCATGGAGAACTGGGAACCTTGTTATGCTGATGGGCGGGATGTAAATTGCCAACAGCCACTCTGGAGAAGTGTATGGTGTTTCCTGAAACATCTAAAAAACAAAGCAACAGAGCCTAGGGCACTTCCACTTATGATCCTATAGCTTAGGGAAATTGAAATCAAAAAGACAAGCCACCCCAAAGTTTGGGTCGGCTCTGTTTACAAGAACCTTGTTTACGGTACAAGTTCAATATCACAGAAAGCGAAAAATGGATAAAGTAGTTGTGTTACTTACGTACACTGCAATATCACTCAGCAATGAAATCTATGTCATCAGGCCAGTAGCAGCATAACGAGTGGATTCAGGTACGATGATTCTAAGTGAAATAAGTCACACAGAAAAAGAAACACCATAAGATATCACTAATACACGGAATGTAAGCTTGGCTACACAGGAACTTAATTACAAAACAGAACAGGGTCTCAAATCCAAAAAGCAACTTATGCTTGCTTAAGGGGAAAGGTGAGTTGGGGTGCTGCATAAAACCAGAGATTGAAATTAGCACAGATACCTTTCCATAAGCCAAATATGTAATAGACAAGAGCTACTGCTTGCTCAACGAAGTGGACTCAACACCCCATATTAAACGCCTAAGAATATACCTGACTAGTAAGAATCTTAAAACCTATGGATTTATATGTCTCCGAAAGAGAATCCAGCGTGTGTACAGCGGCATAAACGCAGCAGTGATAGGATTGGTGAGGTTCGGTGAGCAAATGCAGACCCTTTGAAGTCATATTGCATGGTACCCATTCCATGGTTCTCAACTCTCCAGGTTTAAGGGATTCTTCCTTCAGCTAAAACATGCATGTGGAACCCAGAGTATGATCCACCGTGTGATCGGGAAACGTGTTCAAATGTGTCTCAGTTTTCGTCCCCTGGTACTCGGGTGCAACATTCCAGACGCTTTACTAACACTCTCCCCACTTGGAGAGTCAGTGCCTTTAACCTCCTGTTTGGCCCAGTTTGCAAATTCTGCGGAAAATGAACAGGAATAGGGAGAACCAATGAGAGACTAGCTGGAGGAGTCTGGACGGGCAAATTTAACTCTCATTTCCCGCCAGGAAGAGGAATTAACCAAAGGCTCAGCGAGCCATGCCGGAACCACACTAGGGCCTGAAGCAATCCTGCGGTGTTGCGGCCAGCTCACAAGAAAGCGAGTTGAAGAAAGGAGCTCAGGGTCCCTGTAATTCACACACCTGCAGAGTTATAAATGACAGCTATCGTCCAAAAATATATTGAAGTAAGGTTGCCAAGAGGACTTGAAAGCGGGGCAGAATTGCAGGAAACCAATTTCAGGAGGTAGACTGGAATTGCATGTAAAGCATAGGAAAAGAGGCAGAACGTCCACAATGATGCACTTGGCCAAAAAGCGCGTATGCGTTTTTTCCTGAATATATTCAGGAAAAAACGCATACGCCCTTTTTGGCCAACCAAGCAAGCTTGCAAAGGAAATCTGCACTACAATGAAGTCTCACTGCCCCCCGGTCAAAAGGGCCACCTGAAAAATGTGTAAAATCCAGAAAGGCAGGACAGGCCATGGAGAACTGGGAGCCTTGTTATGCTGATGGGCGTGATGTAATTTGCCAACAGCCACTCTGGAGAAGTGTATGGTGTTTCCTGAAACATCTAAAAAACAAAGCAACAGAGCCTAGGGCACTTCCACTTATGGTCCTATAGATTAGGGAAATTAAAATCAAAAAGACACAGCCACCCCAAAGTTTGGGACGGCTCTGTTTACAAGAACCTCGTTTACGGTACAAGTTCAATATCGCAGTAAGCGAAAAATGGGTAAAGAAGTTGTGGAACTTATGTACAATGCAATATCACTCAGCAATGAAATCTATGTCATCAGGCCAGTAGCAGCGTAATGAGTGGATTCAGGTACGATGATTCTAAGTGAAATAAGTCACACAGAAAAAGAAACATCATAAGATATCACTAATACACGGAATGTAAACTTGGCTACACAGGAACTGAATTACAAAACAGAATAGGGTCTCAAATGTAGAAAACCAACTTATGCTTGCTTAAGGGGAAAGGTGAGTTGGGGTGCTTCATAAAACCAGAGATTGAAATTAGCACAGATACCTTTCCATAAGCCAAATATGTAATAGACAAGAGCTACTGCTTGCTCAACGAAGTGGACTCAACACCCCATATTAACCGCCTAAGAATATACCTGACTAGTAAGAATCTTAAAACCTATGGATTTATATGTCTCCGAAAGAGAATCAAGCGTGTGTACAGCGGCATAAACGCAGCAGTGATAGGATTGGTGAGGTTCGGTGAGCAAATGCAGACCCTTTGAAGTCATATTGCATGGTACCCATTCCATGGTTCTCAACTCTCCAGGTTTAAGGGATTCTTCCTTCAGCTAAAACATGCATGTGGAACCCAGAGTATGATCCACCGTGTGATCGGGAAACGTGTTCAAATGTGTCTCAGTTTTCGTCCCCTGGTACTCGGGTGCAACATTCCAGACGCTTTACTAACACTCTCCCCACTTGGAGAGTCAGTGCCTTTAACCTCCTGTTTGGCCCAGTTTGCAATTTCTGCGGAAAATGAACAGGAATAGGGAGAACCAATGAGAGACTAGCTGGAGGTGTCTGGACGGGTAAATTTAACTCTCATTTCTCACCAAGAAGAGGAATTAACCAAAGGCTCAGCGAGCCATGCCGGAACAACACTAGGGCCTGAAGCAATCCTGCGGTGTTGTGGCCAGCTCACAAGAAAGCGAGTTGAAGAAAGGAGCTCAGGGGCCCTGTAATTCACACACCTGCAGAGTTCTAAATGACAGCTAACGTCCAAAAATATATTGAAGTAAGGCTGCCAAGAGGACTTGAAAGCGGGGCAGAATTGCAGGAAACCGATTTGAGGAGGTAGACTGGAATTGCATGTAAAGCATAGGAAAAGAGGCAGAACGTCCACAATGATGCACTTGGCCAAAAAGGGCGTATGCGTTTTTTCCTGAATATATTCAGGAAAAAACGCATACGCCCTTTTTGGCCAACCAAGCAAGCTTGCAAAGGAAATCTGCACTACAATGAAGTCTCACTGCCCCCCGGTCAAAAGGGCCATCTGAAAAAACTGTAAAATCCAGAAAGGCAGGACAGGCCATGGAGAACTGGGAGCCTTGTTATGCTGATGGGCGTGATGTAATTTGCCAACAGCCACTCTGGAGAAGTGTATGGTGTTTCCTGAAACATCTAAAAAACAAAGCAACAGAGCCTAGGGCACTTCCACTTATGGTCCGATAGTTTAGGGAAATTAAAATCAAAAAGACACAGCCACCCCAAAGTTTGGGACGGCTCTGTTTACAAGAACCTCATTTACGGTACAAGTTCAATATCGCAGAAAGCGAAAAATGGATAAAGAAGTTGTGGTACTTACGTACAATGCAATATCACTCAGCAATGAAATCTATGTCCTCAGGCCCATAGCAGGATAATGAGTGGATTCAGGTACGATGATTCTAAGTGAAACAAGTCACACAGAAAAAGAAACATCATAAGATATCACTAATACACGGAATGTAAGCTTGGCTACACAGGAACTTAATTACAAAACAGAATAGGGTCTCAAATCCAAAAAGCAACTTATGCTTGCTTAAGGGGAAAGGTGAGTTGGGGTGCTGCATAAAACCAGAGATTGAAATTAGCACAGATACCTTTCCATAAGCCAAATATGTAATAGACAAGAGCTACTGCTTGCTCAACGAAGTGGACTCAACACCCCATATTAAACGCCTAAGAATATACCTGACTAGTAAGAATCTTAAAACCTATGGATTTATATGTCTCCGAAAGAGAATCCAGCGTGTGTACAGCGGCATAAACGCAGCAGTGATAGGATTGGTGAGGTTCGGTGAGCAAATGCAGACCCTTTGAAGTCATATTGCATGGTACCCATTCCATGGTTCTCAACTCTCCAGGTTTAAGGGATTCTTCCTTCAGCTAAAACATGCATGTGGAACCCAGAGTATGATCCACCGTGTGATCGGGAAACGTGTTCAAATGTGTCTCAGTTTTCGTCCCCTGGTACTCGGGTGCAACATTCCAGACGCTTTACTAACACTCTCCCCACTTGGAGAGTCAGTGCCTTTAACCTCCTGTTTGGCCCAGTTTGCAATTTCTGCGGAAAATGAACAGGAATAGGGAGAACCAATGAGAGACTAGCTGGAGGAGTCTGGACGGGCAAATTTAACTCTCATTTCCCACCAGGAAGAGGAATTAACCAAAGGCTCAGCGAGCCATGCCGGAACCACACTAGGGCCTGAAGCAATCCTGCGGTGTTGCGGCCAGCTCACAAGAAAGCGAGTTGAAGAAAGGAGCTCAGGGTCCCTGTAATTCACACACCTGCAGAGTTATAAATGACAGCTATCGTCCAAAAATATATTGAAGTAAGGTTGCCAAGAGGACTTGAAAGCGGGGCAGAATTGCAGGAATCCAATTTCAGGAGGTAGACTGGAATTGCATGTAAAGCATAGGAAAAGAGGCAGAACGTCCACAATGATGCACTTGGCCAAAAAGCGCGTATGCGTTTTTTCCTGAATATATTCAGGAAAAAACGCATACGCCCTTTTTGGCCAACCAAGCAAGCTTGCAAAGGAAATCTGCACTACAATGAAGTCTCACTGCCCCCTGGTCAAAAGGGCCACCTGAAAAATGTGTAAAATCCAGAAAGGCAGGACAGGCCATGGAGAACTGGGAGCCTTGTTATGCTGATGGGCGTGATGTAATTTGCCAACAGCCACTCTGGAGAAGTGTATGGTGTTTCCTGAAACATCTAAAAAACAAAGCAACAGAGCCTAGGGCACTTCCACTTATGGTCCTATAGATTAGGGAAATTAAAATCAAAAAGACACAGCCACCCCAAAGTTTGGGACGGCTCTGTTTACAAGAACCTCGTTTACGGTACAAGTTCAATATCGCAGTAAGCGAAAAATGGATAAAGAAGTTGTGGAACTTATGTACAATGCAATATCACTCAGCAATGAAATCTATGTCATCAGGCCAGTAGCAGCATAATGAGTGGATTCAGGTACGATGATTCTAAGTGAAATAAGTCACACAGAAAAAGAAACATCATAAGATATCACTAATACACGGAATGTAAACTTGGCTACAGAGGAACTGAATTACAAAACAGAATAGGGTCTCAAATGTAGAAAACCAACTTATGCTTGCTTAAGGGGAAAGGTGAGTTGGGGTGCTGCATAAAACCAGAGATTGAAATTAACACAGATACCTTTCCATAAGCCAAATATGTAATAGACAAGAGCTACTGCTTGCTCAACGAAGTGGACTCAACACCCCATATTAAACGCCTAAGAATATACCTGACTAGTAAGAATCTTAAAACCTATGGATTTATATGTCTCCGAAAGAGAATCCAGCGTGTGTACAGCGGCATAAACTCAGCAGTGATAGGATTGGTGAGGTTCGGTGAGCAAACGCAGACCCTTTGAAGTCATATTGCATGGTACCCATTCCATGGGTCTCAACTCTCCAGGAGTAAGGGATTCTTCCTTCAGCTAAAACATGCATGTGGAACCCAGAGTATGATCCACCATGTGATCGGGAAACGTGTTCAAATGTGTCTCAGTTTTCGTCCCCTGGTACTCGGGTGCAACATTCCAGACGCTTTACTAACACTCTCCCCACTTGGAGAGTCAGTGCCTTTAACCTCCTGTTTGGCCCAGTTTGCAATTTCTGCAGAAAATGAACACGAATAGGGAGAACCAATGAGAGACTAGCTGGAGGAGTCTGGACGGGCAAATTTAACTCTCATTTCCCAACAGGAAGAGGAATTAACCAAAGGCTCAGCGAGCCATGCCGGAACCACACTAGGGCCTGAAGCAATCCTGCGGTGTTGCGGCCAGCTCACAAGAAAGCGAGTTGAAGAAAGGAGCTCAGGGGCCCTGTAATTCACACACCTGCAGAGTTCTAAATGACAGCTATCGTCCAAAAATATATTGAAGTAAGGCTGCCAAGAGGACTTGAAAGCGGGGCAGAATTGCAGGAAACCGATTTCAGGAGGTAGACTGGAATTGCATGAAAAGCATAGGAAAAGAGGCAGAACGTCCACAATGATGCACTTGGCCAAAAAGGGCGTATGCGTTTTTTCCTGAATATATTCAGGAAAAAACGCATACGCCCTTTTTGGCCAACCAAGCAAGCTTGCAAAGGAAATCTGCACTACAATGAAGTCTCACTGCCCCCCGGTCAAAAGGGCCATCTGAAAAAAGTGTAAAATCCAGAAAGGCAGGACAGGCCATGGAGAACTGGGAGCCTTCTTATGCTGATGGGCGGGATGTTAATTGCCAACAGCCACTCTGGAGAAGTGTTTGGTGTTTCCTGAAACATCTAAAAAACAAAGCAACAGAGCCTAGGGCACTTCCACATATGGTCCTATAGATTAGGGAAATTAAAATCAAAAAGACACAGCCACCCCAGAGTTTGGGACGGCTCTGTTTACAAGAACCTCATTTACGATACAAGTTCAATATTGCAGAAAGCGAAAAATGGATAAAGAAGTTGTGGTACTTACGTACAATGCAATACCACTCAGCAATGAAATCTATGTCATCAGGCCAGTAGCAGCATAATGAGTGGATTCAGGTACGATGATTCTAAGTGAAATATGTCACACAGAAAAAGAAACATCATAAGATATCACTAATACACGGAATGTAAACTTGGCTACACAGGAACTGAATTACAAAACAGAATAGGGTCTCAAATGTAGAAAACCAACTTATGCTTGCTTAAGGGGAAAGGTGAGTTGGGGTGCTGCATAAAACCAGAGATTGAAATTAGCACAGATACCTTTCCATAAGACAAATATGTAATAGACAAGAGCTACTGCTTGCTCAACGAAGTGGACTCAACACCCCATATTAAACGCCTAAGAATATACCTGACTAGTAAGAATCTTAAAACCTATGGATTTATATGTCTCCGAAAGAGAATCCAGCATGTGTACAGCGGCATAAACGCAGCAGTGATAGGATTGGTGAGGTTCGGTGAGCAAATGCAGACCCTTTGAAGTCATATTGCATGGTACCCATTCCAAGGTTCTCAACTCTCCAGGTTTAAGGGATTCTTCCTTCAGCTAAAACATGCATGTGGAACCCAGAGTATGATCCACCGTGTGATCGGGAAACGTGTTCAAATGTGTCTCAGTTTTCGTCCCCTGGTACTCGGGTGCAACATTCCAGATGCTTTACTAACACTCTCCCCACTTGGAGAGTCAGTGCCTTTAAACTCCTGTTTGGCCCAGTTTGCAATTTCTGCGGAAAATGAACAGGAATAGGGAGAACCAATGAGAGACTAGCTGGAGGTGTCTCGACGGGCAAATTAAACTCTCATTTCCCACCAGGAAGAGGAATTAACCAAAGGCTCAGCGAGCCGTGCCGGAACCACACTAGGGCCTGAATCAATCCTGCGGTGTTGCGGCCAGCTCACAAGAAAGCGAGTTGAAGAAAGTAGCTCAGGGGCACTGTAATTCACAAAACTTCAGAGTTCTAAATGACAGCTAACGTCCAAAAATATATTGAAGTAAGGCTGCCAAGAGGACTTGAAAGCGGGGCAGAATTGCAGGAAACCGTTTTCAGGAGGTAGACTGGAATTGCATGTAAAGCATAAGAAAAGAGGCAGACCGTCCACAATGATGCACTTGGCCAAAAAGGGCGTATGCGTTTTTTCCTGAATATATTCAGGAAAAAACCCATACGCCCTTTTTGGCCAACCAAGCAAGCTTGCAAAGGAAATCTGCACTACAATGAAGTCTCACTGCCCCCCGGTCAAAAGGGCCATCTGAAAAAAGTGTAAAATCCAGAAAGGCAGGACAGACCATGGAGAACTGGGAGCCTACTTAGGCTGATGGGCGGGATGTAAATTGCCAACAGCCACTCTGGAGAAGTGTATGGTGTTTCCTGAAACATCTGAAAAACAAAGCAACAGAGCCTAGGGCACTTCCATTTTTGGTCCTATAGATTAGGGAAATTAAAATCAAAAAGACACAGCCACCCCAAAGTTTGGGACAGCTCTGTTTACAAGAACCTCATTTACGATACAAGTTCAATATCGCAGAAAGCAAAAAATGGATAAAGAAGTTGTGGTACTTACGTACAATGAAATATCACTCAGCAATGAAATCTATGTCATCAGGCCAGTAGCAGCATAATGAGTGGATTCAGGTACGATGATTCTAAGTAAAATAAGTCACACAGAAAAAGAAACATCATAAGGTATCACTAATACACGGAATGTAAACTTGGCTACACAGGAACGGAATTACAAAACAGAATAGGGTCTCAAATGTAGAAAACCAACTTATGCTTGCTTAAGGGGAAAGGTGAGTTGGGGTGCTGCATAAAACCAGAGATTGAAATTAGCACAGATACCTTTCCATAAGCCAAATATGTAATAGACAAGAGCTACTGCTTGCTCAACGAAGAGGACTCAACACCCCATATTAAACGCCTAAGAATATACCTGACTAGTAAGAATCTTAAAACCTATGGATTTATATGTCTCCGAAAGAGAATCCAGCGTGTGTACAGCGGCATAAACGCAGCAGTGATAGGATTGGTGAGGTTCGGTGAGCAAATGCAGACCCTTTGAAGTCATATTGCATGGTACCCATTCCATGGTTCTCAACTCTCCAGGTTTAAGGGATTCTTCCTTCAGCTAAAACATGCATGTGGAACCCAGAGTATGATCCACCATGTGATCGGGAAACGTGTTCAAATGTGTCTCAGTTTTCGTCCCCTGGTACTTGGGTGCAACATTCCAGACGCTTTACTAAAACTCTCCCCACTTGGAGAGTCAGCGCCTTTAACCTCCTGTTTGGCCCAGTGTGCAATTTCTGCGGAAAATGAACAGGAATAGGGAGAACCAATGAGAGACTAGCTGGAGGAGTCTGGACGGGCAAATTTAACTCTCATTTCCCACCAGGAAGAGGAATTAACCAAAGGCTCAGCGAGCCATGCCGGAACCACACTAGGGCCTGAAGCAATCCTGCGGTGTTGCGGCCAGCTCACAAGAAAGCCAGTTGAAAAAAGGAGCTCAGGGGCACTGTAATTCACAAACCTGCAGAGTTATAAATGACAGCTATCGTCCAAAAATATATTGAAGCAAGGCTGCCAAGAGGACTTGAAAGCGGGGCAGAACTGCAGGAAACCGATTTCAGGAGGTAGACTGGAATTGCATGTAAAGCATAGGAAAAGAGGCAGAACGTCCACAATGATGCACTTGGCCAAAAAGGGCGTATGCGTTTTTTCCTGAATATATTCAGGAAAAAACGCATACGCCCTTTTTGGCCAAGCAAGCAAGCTTGCAAAGGAAATCTGCACTACAATGAAGTCTCACTGCCCCCCGGTCAAAAGGGCCATCTGAAAAAAGTGTAAAATCCAGAAAGGCAGGACAGGCCATGGAGAACTGGGAGCCTTCTTATGCTGATGGGTGGGATGTAAATTGCCAACAGCCACTCTGGAGAAGTGTATGGTGTTTCCTGAAATATCTAAAAAACAAAGCAACAGAGCCTAGGGCACTTCCACTTATGGTCCTATAGCTTAGGGAAATTAAAATCAAAAAGACACAGCCACCCCAAAGTTTGGGATGGCTCTGTTTACAAGAACCTCGTTTACGGTACAAGTTCAATATCGCAGAAAGCGAAAAATGGATAAAGTAGTTGTGGTACTTACTTACAATGCAATATCACTCAGCAATGAAATCTATGTCATCAGGCCAGTAGCAGCATAATGAGTGGATTCAGGTACGATGATTCTAAGTGAAATAAATCACACAGAAAAAGAAACATCATAAGGTATGACTAATACACGGAATGTAAACATGGCTACACAGGAACTGAATTACAAAACAGAATATGGTCTCAAATGAAGAAAACCAACTTACGCTTGCTTAAGAGGAAAGGTCAGTTGGGGTGCTGCATAAAACCAGAGATTGAAATTAGCACAGATACCTTTCCATAAGCCAAATATGTAATAGACAAGAGCTACTGCTTGCTCAACGAAGTGGACTCAACACCACATATTAAACGCCTAAGAATATACCTGACTAGTAAGAATCTTAAAACCTATGGATTTATATGTCTCCGAAAGAGAATCAAGCGTGTTTACAGCGGCATAAACGCAGCAGTGATAGGATTGGTGAGGTTCGGTGAGCAAATGCAGACCCTTTGAAGTCATATTGCATGGTACCCATTCCATGGGTCTCAACTCTCCAGGTTTAAGGGATTCTTCCTTCAGCTAAAACATGCATGTGGAACCCAGAGTATGATCCAACGTGTGATCGGGAAACGTGTTCAAATGTGTCTCAGTTTTCGTCCCCTGGTACTCGGGTGCAACATTCCAGACGCTTTACTAACACTCTCCCTACTTGGAGAGTCAGTGCCTTTAACCTCCTGTTTGGCCCAGTTTGCAATTTCTGTGGAAAATGAACAGGAATAGGGAGAACAAATGAGAGACTAGCTGGAGGTGTCTGGACGGGCAAATTTAACTCTCATTTCCCACCAGGAAGAGGAATTAACCAAAGGCTCACTGAGATATGCCGGAACCACACTAGGGCCTGAAGCAATCCTGCGGTGTTGCGGCCAGCTCACAAGAAAGCCAGTTGAAGAAAGGAGCTCAGGGGCACTGTATTTCACAAACCTGCAGAGTTATAAATGACAGCTATCGTCCAAAAATATATTGAAGTAAGGCTCCCAAGAGGACTTGAAAGCGGGGCAGAATTGCAGGAAACCGATTTCAGGAGGTAGACTGGAATTGCATGTAAAGCATAGGAAAAGAGGCAGAACGTCCACAATGATGCACTTGGCCAAAAGGGCGTATGCGTTTTATCCTGAATATATTCAGGAAAAAACGCATACGCACTTTTTGGCCAACCAAGCAAGCTTGCAAAGGAAATCTGCACTACAATGAAGTCTCACTGCCCCCCGGTCAAAAGGGCCATCTGAAAAAAGTGTAAAATCCAGAAAGGCAGGACAGGCCATGGAGAACTGGGAGCCTTCTTATGCTGATGCGCGGGATGTAAATTGCCAACAGCCACTCTGGAGAAGTGTATGGTGTTTCCTGAAACATCTAAAAAACAAAGCAACAGAGCCTAGGGCACTTCCACTTATGGTCCTATAGATTAGGGAAATTAAAATCAAAAAGACACAGCCACCCCAAAGTTTGGGACGGCTCTGTTTACAAGAACCTCGTTTACGGTACAAGTTCAATATCGCAGAAAGCGAAAAATGGATAAAGAAGTTGTGGTACTTACGTACAATGCAATATCACTCAGCAATGAAATCTATGTCATCAGGCCAGTAGCAGCATAATGAGTGGATTTAGGTGCGATGATTCTAAGAGAAATAAGTCAAACAGAAAAAGAAACATCATAAGGTATCACTAATACACGGAATGTAAACTTGGCTACACAGGAACTGAAGTACAAAACAGAATAGGGTCTCAAATGTAGAAAACCAACTTATGCTTGCTTAAGGGGAAAGGTGAGTTGGGGTGCTGCATAAAACCAGAGATTGAAATTAGCACAGATACCTTTCCATAAGCCAAATATGTAATAGACAAGAGCTACTGCTTGCTCAACGAAGTGGACTCAACACCCCATATTAAACGCCTAAGAATATACCTGACTAGTAAGAATCTTAAAACCTATGGATTTATATGTCTCCGAAAGAGAATCCAGCGTGTGTACAGCGGCATAAACGCAGCAGTGATAGGATTGGTGAGGTTCGGTGAGCAAATGCAGACCCTTTGAAGTCATATTGCATGGTACCCATTCCATGGGTCTCAACTCTCCAGGTTTAAGGGATTCTTCCTTCAGCTAAAACATGCATGTGGAGCCCAGAGTATGATCCACCGTGTGATCGGGAAACGTGTTCAAATGTGTCTCAGTTTTCGTCCCCTGATACTCGGGAGCAACATTCCAGACGCTTTACTAAGACTCTCCCCACTTGGAGAGTCAGTGCCTTTAACCTCCTGTTTGGCCCAGTTTGCAATTTCTGCGGAAAATGAACAGGAATAGGGAGAACCAATGACAGACTAGCTGGAGGTGTCTGGACGGGCAAATTTAACTCTCATTTCCCACCAGGAAGAGGAATTAACCAAAGGCTCACTGAGATATGCCGGAACCACACTAGGGCCTGAAGCAATCCTGCGGTGTTGCGGCCAGCTCACAGGAAAGCGAGTTGAGGAAAGGAGCTCAGGGGCACTGTCATTCACAAACCTGCAGAGTTATACATGACAGCTATCGTCCAAAAATATATTGAAGTAAGGTTGCCAAGAGGACTTGAAAGCGGGGCAGAATTGCAGGAAACCGATTTCAGGAGGTAGACTGGAATTGCATGTAAAGCATTGGAAAAGAGGCAGAAAGTCCACAATGATGCACTTGGCCAAAAAGGGCGTATGCGTTTTTTCCTGAATATATTCAGGAAAAAACGCATACGCCCTTTTTGGCCAACCAAGCAAGCTTGCAAAGGAAATCTGCACTACAATGAAGTCTCACTGCCCCCCGGTCAAAAGGGCCATCTGAAAAATGTGTAAAATCCAGAAAGGCAGGACAGGCCATGGAGAACTGGGAGCCTTGTTATGCTGATGGGCGTGATGTAAATTGCCAACAGCCACTCTGTAGAAGTGTATGGTGTTTCCTGAAACATCTAAAAAACAAAGCAACAGAGCCTAGGGCACTTCCACTTATGGTCCTATAGCTTAGGGAAATTAAAATCAAAAAGACACAGCCACCCCAAAGTTTGGGACGGCTCTGTTTACAAGAACCTCGTTTCTGGTACAAGTTCAATATCGCAGAAAGCGAAAAATGGATAAAGAAGTTGTGGGACTTACGTACAATGCAATATCATTCAGCAATGAAATCTATGTCATCATGCCCGTAGCAGCATAATGAGTGGATTCAGGTACAATGATTCTAAGTGAAATATGTCACACAGAAAAAGAAACATCATAAGATATCACTAATACACGGAATGTAAAGTTGGCTACACAGGAACTGAATTACAAAACAGAATAGGGTCTCAAATGTTGAAAACCAACTTATGCTTGCTTAAGGGGAAAGGTGAGTTGGGGTGCTGCATAAAACCAGAGATGGAAATTAGCACAGATACCTTTCCATAAGCCAAATATGTAATAGACAAGAGCTACTGCTTGCTCAACGAAGTGGACACAACACCCCATATTAAACGCCTAAGAATATACCTGACTAGTAAGAATCTTCAAACCTATGGATTTATATGTCTCCGAAGGAGAATCAAGCGTGTGTACAGCGGCATAAACGCAGCAGTGATAGGATTGGTGAGGTTCGGTGAGCAAATGCAGACCCTTTGAAGACATATTGCATGGTACCCATTCCATCGTTCTCAACTCTCCAGGTTTAAGGGATTCTTCCTTCAGCTAAAACATGCATGTGGAACCCAGAGTATGATCCACCGTGTGATCGGGAAACGTGTTCAAATGTGTCTCAGTTTTCGCCCCCTTGTACTCGGGTGCAACATTCCAGACGCTTTACTAACACTCTCCCCACTTGGAGAGTCAGTGCCTTTAACCTCCTGTTTGGCCCAGTTTGCAATTTCTGCGGAAAATGAACAGGAAAAGGGAGAACCAATGAGAGACTAGCTGGAGGTGTCTGGACGGGCAAATTTAACTCTCATTTCCCACCAAGAAGAGGAATTAACCAAAGGCTCAGCGAGCCATGCCGGAACCACACTATAGCCTGAAGCAATCCTGCGGTGTTGCGTCCAGCTCACAAGAAAGCGAGTTGAAGAAAGGAGCTCAGGGGCCCTGTAATTCACACACCTGCAGAGTTCTAAATGACAGCTATCGTCCAAAAATATATTGAAGTAAGGCTGCCAAGAGGACTTGAAAGCGGGGCAGAATTGCACGAAACCGATTTCAGGAGGTAGACTGGAATTGCATGTAAAGAATAGGAAAAGAGGCAGAACGTCCACAATGATGCACTTGGTCAAAAAGGGCGTATGCGTTTTTTCCTGAATACATTCAGGAAAAAACCCATACGCCCTTTTTGGCCAAGGAAGCAAGCTTGCAAAGGAAATCTGCACTACAATGAAGTCTCACTGCCCCCCGGTCAAAAGGGCCATCTGAAAAAAGTGTAAAATCCAGAAAGGCAGGACAGGCCATGGAGAACTGGGAGCCTTGTTATGCTGATGGGCGTGATGTAAATTGCCAACAGCCACTCTGTAGAAGTGTATGGTGTTTCCTGAAACATCTAAAAAACAAAGCAACAGAGCCTAGGGCACTTCCACTTATGGTCCTATAGCTTAGGGAAATTAAAATCAAAAAGACACAGCCACCCCAAAGTTTGGGACGGCTCTGTTTACAAGAACCTCGTTTCTGGTACAAGTTCAATATCGCAGAAAGCGAAAAATGGATAAAGAAGTTGTGGGACTTACGTACAATGCAATATCATTCAGCAATGAAATCTATGTCATCATGCCCGTAGCAGCATAATGAGTGGATTCAGGTACAATGATTCTAAGTGAAATATGTCACACAGAAAAAGAAACATCATAAGATATCACTAATACACGGAATGTAAAGTTGGCTACACAGGAACTGAATTACAAAACAGAATAGGGTCTCAAATGTTGAAAACCAACTTATGCTTGCTTAAGGGGAAAGGTGAGTTGGGGTGCTGCATAAAACCAGAGATGGAAATTAGCACAGATACCTTTCCATAAGCCAAATATGTAATAGACAAGAGCTACTGCTTGCTCAACGAAGTGGACACAACACCCCATATTAAACGCCTAAGAATATACCTGACTAGTAAGAATCTTCAAACCTATGGATTTATATGTCTCCGAAGGAGAATCAAGCGTGTGTACAGCGGCATAAACGCAGCAGTGATAGGATTGGTGAGGTTCGGTGAGCAAATGCAGACCCTTTGAAGACATATTGCATGGTACCCATTCCATCGTTCTCAACTCTCCAGGTTTAAGGGATTCTTCCTTCAGATAAAACATGCATGTGGAACCCAGAGTATGATCCACCGTGTGATCGGGAAACGTGTTCCAATGTGTCTCAGTTTTCGCCCCCTGGTACTCGGGTGCAACATTCCAGACGCTTTACTAACACTCTCCCCACTTGGAGAGTCAGTGCCTTTAACCTCCTGTTTGGCCCAGTTTGCAATTTCTGTGGAAAATGAACAGGAATAGGGAGAACCAATGAGAGACTAGCTTGAGGTGTCTGGACGGGAAAATTTAACTCTCATTTCCCACCAGGAAGAGGAATTAACCAAAGGCTCAGTGTGCCATGCCAGAACCACACTAGGGCCTGAAGCAATCCTGCAGTGTTGCGGCGAGCTCACAAGAAAGCGAGTTGAAGAAAGGAGCTCAGGGGCCCTGTAATTCACAAACCTGCAGAGTTATACATGACAGCTATCGTCCAAAAATATATTGAAGTAAGGCTGTCAAGATGACTTGAAAGTGTGGTAGAATTGCAGGAAACCGATTTCAGGAGGTAGACTGGAATTGCATGTAAAGCATAGGAAAAGAGGCAGAACGTCCACAATGATGCACTTGGCCAAAAAGTTCGTATGCGTTTTTTCCTGAATATATTCAGGAAAAAACGCATACACACTTTTTGGTCAACCAAGCAAGCTTGCAAAGGAAATCTGCACTACAATGAAGTCTCACTGCTCCACGGTCACAAGGGCCATCTGAAAAAAGTGTAAAATCCAGAAAGGCAGGACAGGCCATGGAGAACTGGGAGCCTTCTTATGCTGATGGGCGGGATGTAAATTGCCAACAGCCACTCTGGAGAAGTGTATGCTGTTTCCTGAAACATCTAAAAAACAAAGCAACAGACCCTAGGGCATTTCTACTTATGGTACTATAGCTTAGGGAAATTAAAATCAAAAAGACACAGCAACCCCAACGTTTGGGACGGCCCTGTTTACAAGAACCTCATTTACGGTACAACTTCAATATCGCAGAAAGCAAAAATGGATAAAGAAGTTGTGGTACTTACGTACAATGCAATATCACTCAGCAATGAAATCTATGTCATCAGGCCCGTAGCAGCATAATGAGTGGATTCAGGTACGATGATTCTAAGTGAAATAAATCACACAGAAAAAGAAACATCATAAGATATCACTAATACACGGAATGTAAACTTGGCTACACAGGAAGTGAATTACAAAAGAGAATAGGGTCTCAAATGTAGAAAACCAACTTATGCTTGCTTAAGGGGAAAGGTGAGGTGGTGTGCTGCATAAAACCAGAGATTGAAATTAACACAGATACCTTTCCATAAGCCAAATATGTAATAGACAAGAGCTACTGCTTGCTCAACGAAGCGGACTCAACACCCCATATTAAACGCCTAAGAATATACCTGACTAGTAAGAATCTTAAAACCTATGGATTTATATGTCTCCGAAAGAGAATCAAGCGTGTGCACAGCGGCATAAACGCAGCAGTGATAGGATTGGTGAGGTTCGGTGAGCAAATGCAGACCCTTTCAAGTCATATTGCATGGTACACATTCCATGGGTCTCAACTCTCCAGGTTTAAGGTATTCTTCCTTCAGCTAAAACATGTATGTGGAACCCCGAGTATGATCCACCGTGTGATCGGGAAACGTGTTCAAATGTGTCTCAGTTTTCGTCCCCTGGTACTCGGGTGCAACATTCCAGACGCTTTACTAACACTCTCCCCACTTGGAGAGTCAGTGCCTTTAACCTCCTGTTTGGCCCAGTTTGCAATTTCTGCGTAAGATGAATAGGAATAGGGAGAACCAATGAGAGACTAGCTGGAGGTGTCTGGATGGGCAAATTTAACTCTCATTGCCCACCCGGAAGAGGAATTAACCAAAGGCTCAGCGTGCCGTGCCGGAACCACACTATGGCCTGAAGCAATCCTGCGGTGTTGCGGCCAGCTCACAAGAAAGCGAGTTGAAGAAAGGAGCTCAGGGGCACTGTATTTCACAAACCTGCAGAGTTATAAATGACAGCTATCGTCCAAAAATATATTGAAGTAAGGCTGCCAAGAGGACTTGAAAGCGAGGCAGAATTGTAGGAAACCAATTTCAGGAGGCAGAGGGGAATTGCATGTAAAGAATAGGAAAAGAGGCAGAACGTCCACAATGATGCACTTAGCCAAAAAGGGCGTATGCGTTTTTTCCTGAATATATTCAGGAAAAAACGCATACGCCCTTTTTGGCCAACCAAGCAAGCTTGCAATGGAAATCTGCACTACAATGAAGTCTCACTGCTCCCCGTTCAAAAGGGCCATCTGAAAAAAGTGTAAAATCCAGAAAGGCAGGACAGGCCATGGAGAACTGGGAGCCTTGTTATGCTGATGGGCGGGATGTAAATTGCCAACAGCCACTCTGGAGAAGTGTATGGTGTTTCCTGAAGCATCTATAAAACAAAGCAACAGAGCCTAGGGCACTTCTACTTATGGTCCTATAGCTTAGGGAAATTAAAATCAAAAAGACACAGCCACCCCAAAGTTTGGGACGGCTCTGTTTACAAGAACCTCATTTACGGTACAAGTTCAATATCGCAGAAATCAAAAATGGATAAAGAAGTTGTGGTACTTACGTACAATGCAATATCACTCAGCAATGAAATCTATGTCATCAGGCCAGTAGCAGCATAATGAGTGGATTCACCTACGATGATTCTAAGTGAAATAAGTCACACAGAAAAAGAAACATCATAAGATATCACTAATACACGGAATGTAAACTTGGCTACACAGGAACTGAATTACAAAACAGAATAGGGTCTCAAATGTAGAAAACCAACTTATGCTTGCTTAAGGGGAAAGGTGAGGTGGGGTGCTGCATAAAACCAGAGATTGAAATTAACACAGATACCTTTCCATAAGCCAAATATGTAATAGACAAGAGCTACTCCTTGCTCAACGAAGGACACTAAACACCACATATTAAACGCCTAAGAATATACCTGACTAGTAAGAATCTTAAAACCTATGGATTTATATGTCTCTGAAAGCGAATCAAGAGTGTGTACAGCGGCATGAACGCAGCAGTGATAGGACTGGTGAGGTTCGTTGAGCAAATGCAGACCCTTTGAAGTCATATTGCATGGTACCCGTTCCATGGGTCTCAACTCTCCAGGTTTAAGGGATTCTTCCTTCAGCTAAAACATGCATGTGGAACCCAGAGTATGATCCACCGTGTGATCGGGAAACATGTTCAAATGTGTCTCAGTTTTCGTCCCCTGGTACTCGGGTGCCACATTCCAGATGCTTTACTAACACTCTCCCCACTTGGAGAGTCAGTGCCTTTAAACTCCTGTTTGGCCCAGTTTGCAAATTCTGCGGAAAATGAACAGGAATAGGGAGAACCAATGAGAGACTAGCTGGAGGTGTCTGGATGGTCAAATTTAACTCCCATTTCCCAGTAGGAAGTGGAATTAACCAAAGGCTATGCGTGCCATGCCGGAACCACACTAAGGCCTGAAGCAATCCTGCGGTGTTGCGGCCAGCTCACAAGAAAGCGAATTGAAGAAAGGAGCTCAGGGGCACTGTAATTCACAAACCTGCAGAGTTATAAATGACAGCTATCGTCCAAAAATATATTGAAGTAAGGCTGCCAAGAACAATTGAAAGTGGGGCAGAATTGCAGGAAACCGATTTCAGGAGGTAGAGTGGAATTGCATGTAAAGCATAGGAAAAGAGGCAGAACATCTACAATGATGCACTTGACCAAAAAGGGCGTATGCGTTTTTTCCTGAATATATTCAGGAAAAAATGCATACGCACTTTTTGGCCAACCAAGCAAGCTTGCAAAGGAAATCTGCACTACAATGAAGTCTCACTGCCCCCCGGTCAAAAGGGCCATGTGAAAAAAGTGTAAAATCCAGAAAGGCAGGACACGCCATGCAGAAATGGGAGCCTTGTTATGCTGATGGGCGTGATGTAAATTGCCAACAGCCACTCTGGAGAAGTGTATGGTGTTTCCTGAAACATCTAAAAAACAAAGCAACAGAGCCTAGGGCACTTCCAATTATGGTCCTATAGATTAGGGAAATTAAAATCAAAAAGACACAGCCAGCCCAAAGTTTGGGACGGCTCTGTTTACAAGAACCTCGTTTACAGTACAAGTTCAATATCGCAGAAAGCTAAAAATGGATAAAGAAGTTTTGGTACTAACGTACAGTGCAATATCACTCAGCAATGAAATCTATGTCATCAGGCCAGTAGCAGCATAATGAGTGGATTCAGGTACGATAATTCTAAGTGAAATAAGTCACACAGAAAAAGAAACATCATAAGATATCACTAATACACGGAATGTAAACTTGGCTACACAGGAACTGAATTACAAATCAGAATAGGGTCTCAAATGTAGAACACCAACTTATGCTTGCTTAAGGGGAAAGGTGAGTTGGGGTGCTGCATAAAACCAGAGATTGAAATTAACACAGATACCTTTCCATAAGGCAAATATGTAATAGACAAGAGCTACTCCTGGCTCAACGAAGTGGACTCAACACCACATATTAAACGCCTAAGAATATACCTGACTAGTAAGAATCTTAAAACCTATGGATTTATATGTCTCCAAAAGAGAATCAAGCATGTGCACAGCGGCATAAACGCAGCAGTGATAGGATTGGTGAGGTTCGGTGAGCAAATGCAGACCCTTTGAAGTCATATGGCATGGTACCCATTCCATGGGTCTCAACTCTCCAGGTTTAAGGGATTCTTCCTTCAGCTAAAACATGCATGTGGAACCCAGAGTATGATCCACCGTGTGATCGGGAAACGTGTTCAAATGTGTCTCACTTTTCGTCCCCTGGTACTCGGGTGCAACATTCCAGACGCTTTACTAACACTCTCCCCTCTTGGAGAGTCAGTGCCTTTAACCTCCAGTTTGGCCCAGTTTGCAATTTCTGCGGAAAATGAACAGGAATAGGGAGAACCAATGAGAGACTAGCTGGAGGTTTCTGGATGGGCAAATTTAACTCTCATTTCCCACCAGGAAGAGGAATTAACCAAAGGCTCAGCGTGCCATGCCGGAGCCACACTAGGGCCTGAAGCAATCCTGCGGTGTTGCGGCCAGCTCACAAGAAAGCGAGTTGAAGAAAGGAGCTCAGGGGCCCTGTAATTCACACACCTGCAGAGTTATAAATGACAGCTATTGTCCAAAAATATATTGAAGTAAGGCTGCCAAGAGGACTTGAAAGCGGGGCAGAATTGCAGGAAACCGATTTCAGGAAGTAAACTGGAATTGCATGTAAAGCATAGGAAAAGAGGCAGAACATCCACAATGATGCACTTGGCCAAAAAGGGCGTATGCGTTTTTTCCTGAATATATTCAGGAAAAAACGCATACGCCCTTTTTGGCCAACCAAGCAAGCTTGCAAATGAAATCTGCACTACAATGAAGACTCACTGCCCCCGGGTCAAAGGGCCATCTGAAAAAAGTGTAAAATCCAGAAAGGCAGGACAGGCCATGGAGAACTGGGAGCCTTGTTAGGCTGATGGGCGTGATGTAAATTTCCAACAGCCACTCTGGAGAAGTGTATGGTGTTTCCTGAAACATCTAAAAAACAAAGCAACAGAGCCTAGGGCACTTCCACTTATGGTCCTATAGATTAGGTAAATTAAAATCAAAAAGACACAGCCACCCCAAAGTTTGGGACGGCTCTCTTTACAAGAACCTCGTTTCCGGTACAAGTTCAATATCGCAGAAAGCGAAAAATGGATAAAGAAGTTGTGGTACTTACGTACAATGCAATATCACTCAGCAATGAAATCTATGTCATCAGGCCAGTAGCAGCATAATGAGTGGATTCAGGTACGATGATTCTAAGTGAAATAAGTCACACAGAAAAAGAAACATCATAAGATATCACTAATACACGGAATGTAAACTTGGCTACACAGGAACTGAATTACAAAACAGAATAGGGTCTCAAATGTCGAAAACCAACTTATGCTTGCTTAAGGGGAAAGGTGAGTTGGGGTGCTGCATAAAACCAGAGATTGAAATTAGCACAGATACCTTTCCATAAGCCAAATATGTAATAGAGAAGAGCTACTGCTTGCTCAACGAAGTGGACTCAACACCCCATATTAAACGCCTAAGAATATACCTGACTAGTAAGAATCTTAAAACCTATGGATGTATATATCTCCGAAAGAGAATCAAGCGTGTGTACAGCGGCATAAACGCAGCAGTGATAGGATTGGTGAGGTTTGGTGAGCAAATGCAGACCCTTTGAAGTCATATTGCATGGTACCCATTCCATGGTTCTCAACTCTCCAGGTTTAAGGGATTCTTCCTTCAGCTAAAACATGCATGTGGAACCCAGAGTATGATCCACCGTGTGATCGGGAAACGTGTTCAAATGTGTCTCAGTTTTCGTCCCCTGGTACTCGGGTGCAACATTCCAGACGCTTTACTAACACTCTCCCCACTTGGAGAGTCAGTGCCTTTAACCTCCTGTTTGGCCCAGTTTGCAATTTCTGCGGAAAATGAACAGGAATAGGGAGAACTAATGAGAGACTAGCTGGAGGTGTCTGGACGGGCAAATTTAACTCTCATTTCCCACCAAGAAGAGGAATTAACCAAAGGCTCAGCGAGCCATGCCGGAACCACACTAGGGCCTGAAGCAATCCTGCGCTGTTGCGGCCAGCTCACAAGAAAGCGAGTTGAAGAAAGGAGCTCAGGGGCCCTGTAATTCACAAACCTGCAGAGTTATAAATGACAGCTATCGTCCAAAAATATATTGAAGTAAGGCTCCCAAGAGGACTTGAAAGCGGGGCAGAATTGCAGGAAACCAATTTCAGGAGGTAGACTGGAATTGCATGTAAAGCATAGGAAAAGAGGCAGAACGTCCACAATGATGCCCTTGGCCAAAAAGCGCGTATGCGTTTTTTCCTGAATATATTCAGGAAAAAACGCATATGCCCTTTTTGGCCACCCAAGCAAGCTTGCAAAGGAAATCTGCACTACAATGAAGTCTCACTGCCCCCCGGTCAAAAGGGCCATCTGAAAAATGTGTAAAATCCAGAAAGGCAGGACAGGCCATGGAGAACTGGGAGCCTTCTTATGCTGATGGGCGGGATGTAAATTGCCAACAGCCACTCTGGAGAAGTGTATGGTGTTTCCTGAAACATCTAAAAAACAAAGCAACAGAGCCTAGGGCACTTCCACTTATGGTCCTATAGCTTAGGGAAATTAAAATCAAAAAGACACAGCCACCCCAAAGTTTGGGACGGCTCTGTTTACAAGAACCTCGTTTACGGTACAAGTTCAATATCGCAGAAAGCGAAAAATGGATAAAGAAGTTGTGGTACTAACGTACAATGCAATATCACTCAGCAATGAAATCTCTGTCATCAGGCCCATAGCAGCATAATGAGTGGATTCAGTTACGATGATTCTAAGTGAAATATGTGACACAGAAAAAGAAACATCATAAGATATCACTAATACACGGAATGTAAACTTGGCTACACAAGAACTGAATTACAAAACAGAATAGGGTCTCAAATGTAGAACACCAACTTATGCTTGCTTAAGGGGAAAGGTGAGTTGGGTGTTGCATAAAACCAGAGATTGAAATTAGCACAGATACCTTTCCATAAGCCAAATATGTAATAGACAAGAGCTACTGCTTGCTCAACGAAGTGGACTCAACACCCCATATTAAACGCCTAAGAATATACCTGACTAGTAAGAATCTTAAAACCTATGGATTTATATGTCTCCGAAAGAGAATCAAGCATGTGTACAGCGGCATAAACGCAGCAGACAAAGGATTGTTGAGGTTCGGTGAGCAAATGCAGACCCTTTGAAGTCATATTGCATGGTACCCATTCCATGGGTCTCAACTCTCCAGGTTTAAGGGATTCTTCCTTCAGCTAAAACATGCATGTGGAACCCAGAGTATGATCCACCATGTGATCGGGAAACGTGTTCAAATGTGTCTCAGTTTTCGTCCCCTGGTACTCGGGTGCAACATTCCAGACGCTTTACTAACACTCTCCCCACTTGGAGAGTCAGTGCCTTTAACCTCCTGTTTGGCACAGTTTGCAATTTCTGCAGAAAATGAACAGGAATAGGGAGAACCAATGAGAGACTAGCTGGAGGTGTCTGGACGGGCAAATTTAACTCTCATTTCCCACCAGGAAGAGGAATTAACCAAAGCCTCAGCGTGCCATGCCAGTAGCAAACTACAGCCTGAAGCAATCCTGCACTGTTGCGGCCAGCTCACGAGAAAGCGAGTTGAAGAAAGGAGCTCAGGGGCACTGTAATTCACAAACCTGCAGAGTTCTAAATGACAGCTATCGTCCAAAAATATATTGAAGTAAGTCTGCCAAGAGGACTTGAAAGCGGAGCAGAATTGCAGGAAACTGATTTCAGGAGGTAGACTGGAATTGTATGTAAAGCATAGGAAAAGAGTCAGAACGTCCACAATGATGCACTTGGCCAAAAAGGGCGTATACGTTTTTTCCTGAATATATTCAGGAAAAAACACATACGCCCTTTTTGGCCAACCAAGCAAGCTTGCAGAGGAAATCTGCACTACAATGAAGTCTCACTGCCCCCCGGTCAAAAGGGCCATCTGAAAAAAGTGTAAAATCCAGAACGGCAGGACAGGCCATGGAGAACTGGGAGCCTAGTTAGGCTGATGGGCGGGATGTAAATTGCCAACAGCCTATCTGCAGAAGTGTATGGTGTTTCCTGAAACATCTAAAAAACACAGCAAGAGAGCCTAGGGTACTTCCACTTATGGTCCTATAGCTTAGGGAAATTAAAATCAAACAGACACAGCCACCACAAAATTTGGGACGGCTCTGTTTACAAGAACCTCATTTACGGTACAAGTTCAATATCACAGAAAGCGAAAAATGGATAAAGAAGTTGTGGTACTAACGTACAATGCAATATCACTCAGCAATGAAATCTATGTCATCAGGCCCATAGCAGGATAATGAGTGGATTCAGGTACTATGATTCTAAGTGAAATAAGTCACACAGAAAAAGAAACATCATAAGATATCACTAATACACGGAATGTAAGCTTGGCTACACAGGAACGGAATTAGAAAACAGAAAACGGTCTCAAATGCAGAAAACCAACTAATGCTTGCTTAAGGGGAAAGGTGAGTTGGGGTGCTGCATAAGACCAGAGATTGAAATTAACACAGATAGCTTTCCATAAGACAAATATGTAATAGACAAGAGCTACTGCTTGCTCAACGAAGTGGACTCAACACCCCATATTAAACGCCTAAGAATATACCTGACTAGTAAGAATCTTAAAACCTATGGATTTATATGTCTCCGAAAGAGAATCCAGCGTGTGTACAGCGGCATAAACGCAGCAGTGATAGGATTGGTGAGGTTCGGTGAGCAAATGCAGAACCTTTGAAGTCATATTGCATGGTACCCATTCCATGGTTCTCAACTCTCCAGGTTTAAGGGATTCTTCCTTCAGCTAAAACATGCATGTGGAACCCAGAGTATGATCCACCGTGTGATCGGGAAACGTGTTCAAATGTGTCTCAGTTTTCGTCCCCTGGTACTCGGGTGCAACATTCCAGACGCTTTACTAACACTCTCCCCTCTTGGAGAGTCAGTGCCTTTAACCTCCAGTTTGGCCCAGTTTGCAATTTCTGCGGAAAATGAACAGGAATAGGGAGAACCAATGAGAGACTAGCTGGAGGTTTCTGGATGGGCAAATTTAACTCTCATTTCCCACCAGGAAGAGGAATTAACCAAAGGCTCAGCGTGCCATGCCGGAGCCACACTAGGGCCTGAAGCAATCCTGCGGTGTTGCGGCCAGCTCACAAGAAAGCGAGTTGAAGAAAGGAGCTCAGGGGCCCTGTAATTCACACACCTGCAGAGTTATAAATGACAGCTATTGTCCAAAAATATATTGAAGTAAGGCTGCCAAGAGGACTTGAAAGCGGGGCAGAATTGCAGGAAACCGATTTCAGGAAGTAAACTGGAATTGCATGTAAAGCATAGGAAAAGAGGCAGAACATCCACAATGATGCACTTGGCCAAAAAGGGCGTATGCGTTTTTTCCTGAATATATTCAGGAAAAAACGCATACGCCCTTTTTGGCCAACCAAGCAAGCTTGCAAATGAAATCTGCACTACAATGAAGACTCACTGCCCCCGGGTCAAAGGGCCATCTGAAAAAAGTGTAAAATCCAGAAAGGCAGGACAGGCCATGGAGAACTGGGAGCCTTGTTAGGCTGATGGGCGTGATGTAAATTTCCAACAGCCACTCTGGAGAAGTGTATGGTGTTTCCTGAAACATCTAAAAAACAAAGCAACAGAGCCTAGGGCACTTCCACTTATGGTCCTATAGATTAGGTAAATTAAAATCAAAAAGACACAGCCACCCCAAAGTTTGGGACGGCTCTCTTTACAAGAACCTCGTTTCCGGTACAAGTTCAATATCGCAGAAAGCGAAAAATGGATAAAGAAGTTGTGGTACTTACGTACAATGCAATATCACTCAGCAATGAAATCTATGTCATCAGGCCAGTAGCAGCATAATGAGTGGATTCAGGTACGATGATTCTAAGTGAAATAAGTCACACAGAAAAAGAAACATCATAAGATATCACTAATACACGGAATGTAAACTTGGCTACACAGGAACTGAATTACAAAACAGAATAGGGTCTCAAATGTCGAAAACCAACTTATGCTTGCTTAAGGGGAAAGGTGAGTTGGGGTGCTGCATAAAACCAGAGATTGAAATTAGCACAGATACCTTTCCATAAGCCAAATATGTAATAGAGAAGAGCTACTGCTTGCTCAACGAAGTGGACTCAACACCCCATATTAAACGCCTAAGAATATACCTGACTAGTAAGAATCTTAAAACCTATGGATGTATATATCTCCGAAAGAGAATCAAGCGTGTGTACAGCGGCATAAACGCAGCAGTGATAGGATTGGTGAGGTTTGGTGAGCAAATGCAGACCCTTTGAAGTCATATTGCATGGTACCCATTCCATGGTTCTCAACTCTCCAGGTTTAAGGGATTCTTCCTTCAGCTAAAACATGCATGTGGAACCCAGAGTATGATCCACCGTGTGATCGGGAAACGTGTTCAAATGTGTCTCAGTTTTCGTCCCCTAGTACTCGGGTGCAACATTCCAGACGCTTTACTAACACTCTCCCCACTTGGAGAGTCAGTGCCTTTAACCTCCTGTTTGGCCCAGTTTGCAATTTCTGCGGAAAATGAACAGGAATAGGGAGAACTAATGAGAGACTAGCTGGAGGTGTCTGGACGGGCAAATTTAACTCTCATTTCCCACCAAGAAGAGGAATTAACCAAAGGCTCAGCGAGCCATGCCGGAACCACACTAGGGCCTGAAGCAATCCTGCGCTGTTGCGGCCAGCTCACAAGAAAGCGAGTTGAAGAAAGGAGCTCAGGGGCCCTGTAATTCACAAACCTGCAGAGTTATAAATGACAGCTATCGTCCAAAAATATATTGAAGTAAGGCTCCCAAGAGGACTTGAAAGCGGGGCAGAATTGCAGGAAACCAATTTCAGGAGGTAGACTGGAATTGCATGTAAAGCATAGGAAAAGAGGCAGAACGTCCACAATGATGCCCTTGGCCAAAAAGCGCGTATGCGTTTTTTCCTGAATATATTCAGGAAAAAACGCATATGCCCTTTTTGGCCACCCAAGCAAGCTTGCAAAGGAAATCTGCACTACAATGAAGTCTCACTGCCCCCCGGTCAAAAGGGCCATCTGAAAAATGTGTAAAATCCAGAAAGGCAGGACAGGCCATGGAGAACTGGGAGCCTTCTTATGCTGATGGGCGGGATGTAAATTGCCAACAGCCACTCAGGAGAAGTGTATGGTGTTTCCTGAAACATCTAAAAAACAAAGCAACAGAGCCTAGGGCACTTCCACTTATGGTCCTATAGCTTAGGGAAATTAAAATCAAAAAGACACAGCCACCCCAAAGTTTGGGACGGCTCTGTTTACAAGAACCTCGTTTACGGTACAAGTTCAATATCGCAGAAAGCGAAAAATGGATAAAGAAGTTGTGGTACTAACGTACAATGCAATATCACTCAGCAATGAAATCTCTGTCATCAGGCCCATAGCAGCATAATGAGTGGATTCAGGTACGATGATTCTAAGTGAAATATGTGACACAGAAAAAGAAACATCATAAGATATCACTAATACACGGAATGTAAACTTGGCTACACAAGAACTGAATTACAAAACAGAATAGGGTCTCAAATGTAGAACACCAACTTATGCTTGCTTAAGGGGAAAGGTGAGTTGGGTGTTGCATAAAACCAGAGATTGAAATTAGCACAGATACCTTTCCATAAGCCAAATATGTAATAGACAAGAGCTACTGCTTGCTCAACGAAGTGGACTCAACACCCCATATTAAACGCCTAAGAATATACCTGACTAGTAAGAATCTTAAAACCTATGGATTTATATGTCTCCGAAAGAGAATCAAGCATGTGTACAGCGGCATAAACGCAGCAGACAAAGGATTGTTGAGGTTCGGTGAGCAAATGCAGACCCTTTGAAGTCATATTGCATGGTACCCATTCCATGGGTCTCAACTCTCCAGGTTTAAGGGATTCTTCCTTCAGCTAAAACATGCATGTGGAACCCAGAGTATGATCCACCATGTGATCGGGAAACGTGTTCAAATGTGTCTCAGTTTTCGTCCCCTGGTACTCGGGTGCAACATTCCAGACGCTTTACTAACACTCTCCCCACTTGGAGAGTCAGTGCCTTTAACCTCCTGTTTGGCACAGTTTGCAATTTCTGCAGAAAATGAACAGGAATAGGGAGAACCAATGAGAGACTAGCTGGAGGTGTCTGGACGGGCAAATTTAACTCTCATTTCCCACCAGGAAGAGGAATTAACCAAAGCCTCAGCGTGCCATGCCAGTAGCAAACTACAGCCTGAAGCAATCCTGCACTGTTGCGGCCAGCTCACGAGAAAGCGAGTTGAAGAAAGGAGCTCAGGGGCACTGTAATTCACAAATCTGCAGAGTTCTAAATGACAGCTATCGTCCAAAAATATATTGAAGTAAGTCTGCCAAGAGGACTTGAAAGCGGAGCAGAATTGCAGGAAACTGATTTCAGGAGGTAGACTGGAATTGTATGTAAAGCATAGGAAAAGAGTCAGAACGTCCACAATGATGCACTTGGCCAAAAAGGGCGTATACGTTTTTTCCTGAATATATTCAGGAAAAAACACATACGCCCTTTTTGGCCAACCAAGCAAGCTTGCAGAGGAAATCTGCACTACAATGAAGTCTCACTGCCCCCCGGTCAAAAGGGCCATCTGAAAAAAGTGTAAAATCCAGAACGGCAGGACAGGCCATGGAGAACTGGGAGCCTAGTTAGGCTGATGGGCGGGATGTAAATTGCCAACAGCCTATCTGCAGAAGTGTATGGTGTTTCCTGAAACATCTAAAAAACACAGCAAGAGAGCCTAGGGTACTTCCACTTATGGTCCTATAGCTTAGGGAAATTAAAATCAAACAGACACAGCCACCACAAAATTTGGGACGGCTCTGTTTACAAGAACCTCATTTACGGTACAAGTTCAATATCACAGAAAGCGAAAAATGGATAAAGAAGTTGTGGTACTAACGTACAATGCAATATCACTCAGCAATGAAATCTATGTCATCAGGCCCATAGCAGGATAATGAGTGGATTCAGGTACTATGATTCTAAGTGAAATAAGTCACACAGAAAAAGAAACATCATAAGATATCACTAATACACGGAATGTAAGCTTGGCTACACAGGAACGGAATTAGAAAACAGAAAACGGTCTCAAATGCAGAAAACCAACTAATGCTTGCTTAAGGGGAAAGGTGAGTTGGGGTGCTGCATAAGACCAGAGATTGAAATTAACACAGATAGCTTTCCATAAGACAAATATGTAATAGACAAGAGCTACTGCTTGCTCAACGAAGTGGACTCAACACCCCATATTAAACGCCTAAGAATATACCTGACTAGTAAGAATCTTAAAACCTATGGATTTATATGTCTCCGAAAGAGAATCAAGCATGTGTACAGCGGCATAAACGCAGCAGTGATAGGATTGGTGAGGTTCGGTGAGCAAATGCAGACCCTTTGAAGTCATATGGCATGGTACCCATTCCATGGGTCTCAACTCTCCAGGTTTAAGGGATTCTTCCTTCAGCTAAAACATGCATGTGGAACCCAGAGTATGATCCACCGTGTGATCGGGAAACGTGTTCAAATGTGTCTCAGTTTTCGTCCCCTGGTACTCGGGTGCAACATTCCAGACGCTTTACTAACACTCTCCCCTCTTGGAGAGTCAGTGCCTTTAACCTCCAGTTTGGCCCAGTTTGCAATTTCTGCGGAAAATGAACAGGAATAGGGAGAACCAATGAGAGACTAGCTGGAGGTTTCTGGATGGGCAAATTTAACTCTCATTTCCCACCAGGAAGAGGAATTAACCAAAGGCTCAGCGAGCCATGCCGGAACCACACTAGGGCCTGAAGCAATCCTGCGGTGTTGCGGCCAGCTCACAAGAAAGCGAGTTGAAGAAAGGAGCTCAGGGGCCCTGTAATTCACAAACCTGCAGAGTTATAAATGACAGCTATTGTCCAAAAATATATTGAAGTAAGGCTGCCAAGAGGACTTGAAAGCGGGGCAGAATTGCAGGAAACCGATTTCAGGAAGTAAACTGGAATTGCATGTAAAGCATAGGAAAAGAGGCAGAACATCCACAATGATGCACTTGGCCAAAAAGGGCGTATGCGTTTTTTCCTGAATATATTCAGGAAAAAACGCATACGCCCTTTTTGGCCAACCAAGCAAGCTTGCAAATGAAATCTGCACTACAATGAAGACTCACTGCCCCCGGGTCAAAGGGCCATCTGAAAAAAGTGTAAAATCCAGAAAGGCAGGACAGGCCATGGAGAACTGGGAGCCTTGTTAGGCTGATGGGCGTGATGTAAATTTCCAACAGCCACTCTGGAGAAGTGTATGGTGTTTCCTGAAACATCTAAAAAACAAAGCAACAGAGCCTAGGGCACTTCCACTTACGGTCCTATAGATTAGGGAAATTAAAATCAAAAAGACACAGGCACCCCAAAGTTTGGGACGGCTCTGTTTACAAGAACCTCGTTTCCGGTACAAGTTCAATATCGCAGAAAGCGAAAAATGGATAAAGAAGTTGTGGTACTTACGTACAATGCAATATCACTCAGCAATGAAATCTATGTCATCAGGCCAGTAGCAGCATAATGAGTGGATTCAGGTACGATGATTCTAAGTGAAATAAGTCACACAGAAAAAGAAACATCATAAGATATCACTAATACACGGAATGTAAACTTGGCTACACAGGAACTGAATTACAAAACAGAATAGGGTCTCAAATGTAGAAAACCAACTTATGCTTGCTTAAGGGGAAAGGTGAGTTGAGGTGCTGCATAAAACCAGAGATTGAAATTAGCACAGATACCTTTCCATAAGCCAAATACGTAATAGACAAGAGCTACTGCTTGCTCAACGAAGTGGACTCAACACCCCATATTAAACGCCTAAGAATATACCTGACTAGTAAGAATCTTAAAACCTATGGATTTATATGTCTCCGAAAGAGAATCAAGCATGTTTACAGTGGCATAAACGCAGCAGTGATAGGATTGGTGAGGTTCGGTGAGCAAATGCAGACCCTTTGAAGTCATATTGCATGGTACCGATTCCATGGGTCTCAACTCTCCAGGTTTAAGGGATTCTTCCTTCAGCTAAAACATGCATGTGGAACCCAGAGTATGATCCACCGTGTGATCGGGAAACGTGTTCAAATGTGTCTCAGTTTTCGTCCCCTGGTACTCGGGTGCAACATTCCAGACGCTTTACTAACACTCTCCCCACTTGGAGAGTCAGTGCCTTTAACCTCCTGTTTGGCCCAGTTTGCAAATTCTGCGGAAAATGAACAGGAATAGGGAGAACCAATGAGAGACTAGCTGGAGGAGTCTGGACGGGCAAATTTAACTCTCATTTCCCACCAGGAAGAGGAATTAACCAAAGGCTCAGCGAGCCATGCCGGAACCACACTAGGGCCTGAAGCAATCCTGCGGTGTTGCGGCCAGCTCACAAGAAAGCGAGTTGAAGAAAGGAGCTCAGGGTCCCTGTAATTCACACACCTGCAGAGTTATAAATGACAGCTATCATCCAAAAATATATTGAAGTAAGGTTGCCAAGAGGACTTGAAAGCGGGGCAGAATTGCAGGAAACCGATTTCAGGAGGTAGACTGGAATTGCATGTAAAGCATTGGAAAAGAGGCAGAACGTCCACAATGATGCACTTGGCCAAAAAGGGCGTATGCGTTTTTTCCTGAATATATTCAGGAAAAAACGCATACGCCCTTTTTGGCCAACCAAGCAAGCTTGCAAAGGAAATCTGCACTACAATGAAGTCTCACTGCCCCCCGGTCAAAAGGGCCATCTGAAAAATGTGTAAAATCCAGAAAGGCAGGACAGGCCATGGAGAACTGGGAGCCTTGTTATGCTGATGGGCGTGATGTAAATTGCCAACAGCCACTCTGGAGAAGTGTATGGTGTTTCCTGAAACATCTAAAAATCAAAGCAACAGAGCCTAGGGCACTTCCACTTATGGTCCTATAGCTTAGGGAAATTAAAATCAAAAAGACACAGCCACCCCAAAGTTTGGGACGGCTCTGTTTACAAGAACTTCGTTTCCGGGAAAAGTTCAATATCGCAGAAAGCGAAAAGTGGATAAAGAAGTTGTGGTACTTACGTACAATGCAATATCACTCAGCAATGAAATCTCTTTTATCAGGCCCATCGCAGCATAATGAGTGGATTCAGGTACGATGATTCTAAGTGAAATATGTCACACAGAAAAAGAAACATCATAAGATATCACTAATACATGGAATGTAAACTTGGCTACAGAGGAACTGAATTACAAAACAGAATAGGGTCTCAAATGTAGAAAACCAACTTATGCTTGCTTAAGGGGAAAGGTGAGTTGGGGTGCTGCATAAAACCAGAGATTGAAATTAGCACAGATACCTTTCCATAAGCCAAATATGTAACAGACAAGAGCTACTGCTTTATCAACGAAGTGGACTCAACACCCCATATTAAACGCCTAAGAATATACCTGACTAGTAAGAATCTTAAAACCTATGGATTTATATGTCTCCGAAAGAGAATCAAGCATGTGTACAGCGGCATAAATGCAGCAGTGATAGGATTGGTGAGGTTCGGTGAGCAAATGCAGACCCTTTGAAGTCATATTGCATGGTACCCATTCCATGGTTCTCAACTCTCCAGGTTTAAGGGATTCTTTCTTCAGCTAAAACATGCATGTGGAACCCCGAGTATGATCCACCGTGTGATCGGGAAACGTGTTCAAATATGTCTCAGTTTTCGTCCCCTGGTACTCGGGTGCAACATTCCAGACGCTTTACTAACACTCTCCCCACTTGGAGAGTCAGTGCCTTTAACCTCCTGTTTGGCCCAGTTTGCAATTTCTGCAGAAAAGGAACAGGAATAGGGAGAACCAATGAGAGACTAGCTGGAGGTGTCTGGACGGGTAAATTTAACTCTCAATTCCCACCAAGAAGAGGAATTAACCAAAGGCTCAGCGAGCCATGCCGGAACCACACTAGGGCCTGAAGCAATCCTGCAGTGTTGCGGCCAGCTCACAAGAAAGCGAGTTGAAGAAAGGAGCTCAGGGGCCCTGTAATTCACACACCTGCAGAGTTCTAAATGACAGCTATCATCCAAAAATATATTGAAGTAAGGCTGCCAAGAGGACTTGAAAGCGGGGCAGAATTGCAGGAAACCGATTTCAGGAGGTAGACTGGAATTGCATGTAAAGCATAGGAAAAGAGGCAGAACGTCCACAATGATGCACTTGGCCAAAAAGGGCGTATGCGTTTTTTCCTGAATATATTCAGGAAAAAACGCATACGCCCTTTTTGGCCAACCAAGCAAGCTTGCAAAGGAAATCTGCACTACAATGAAGTCTCACTGCCCCCCGGTCAAAAGGGCCATCTGAAAAAAGAGTAAAATCCAGAAAGGCAGGACAGGCCATGGAGAACTGGGAGCCTTGTTATGCTGATGGGCGTGATGTAAATTGCCAACAGCCACTCTGGAGAAGTGTATGGTGTTTCCTGAAACATCTAAAAAACAAAGCAACAGAGCCTAGGGCACTTCCACTTATGGTCCTATAGCTTAGGGAAATTAAAATCAAAAAGACACAGCCACCCCAAAGTTTGGGACGGCTCTGTTTACAAGAACCTCGTTTCCGGTACAAGTTCAATATCGCAGAAAGCGAAAAATGGATAAAGAAGTTGTGGGACTTACGTACAATGCAATATCATTCAGCAATGAAATCTATGTCATCATGCCCGAAGCAGCATAATGAGTGGATTCAGGTACGATGATTCTAAGTGAAATATGTCACACAGAAAAAGAAACATCATAAGATATCACTAATACACGGAATGTAAAGTTGGCTACACAGGAACTGAATTACAAAACAGAATAGGGTCTCAAATGTAGAAAACCAACTTATGCTTGCTTAAGGGGAAAGGTGAGTTGGGGTGCTGCATAAAACCAGAGATGGAAATTAGCACAGATACCTTTCCATAAGCCAAATATGTAATAGACAAGAGCTACTGCTTGCTCAACGAAGTGGACTCAACACCCCATATTAAACGCCTAAGAATATACTTGACTAGTAAGAATCTTAAAACCTATGGATTTATATGTCTCCGAAGGAGAATCAAGCGTGTGTACAGCGGCATAAACGCAGCAGTGATAGGATTGGTGAGGTTCGGTGAGCAAATGCAGACCCTTTGAAGTCATATTGCATGGTACCCATTCCATGGTTCTCAACTCTCCAGGTTTAAGGGATTCTTCCTTCAGCTAAAACATGCATGTGGAACCCAGAGTATGATCCACCGTGTGATCGGGAAACGTGTTCAAATGTGTCTCAGTTTTCATCCCCTGGTACTCGGGTGCAACATTCCAGACGCTTTACTAACACTCTCCCCACTTGGAGAGTCAGTGCCTTTAACCTCCTGTTTGGCCCGGTTTGCAATTTCTGCGGAAAATGAACAGGAATAGGGAGAACCAATGAGAGACTAGCTGGAGGTGTCTGGACGGGCAAATTTAACTCTCATTTCCCACCAAGAAGAGGAATTAACCAAAGGCTCAGCGAGCCATGCTGGAACCACACTAGGGCCTGAAGCAATCCTGCGGTTTTGCGGCCAGCTCACAAGAAAGCGAGTTGAAGAAAGGAGCTCAGGGGCCCTGTAATTCACACACCTGCAGAGTTCTAAATGACAGCTATCGTCCAAAAATATATTGAAGTAAGGCTGCCAAGAGGACTTGAAAGCGGGGCAGAATTGCAGGAAACCGATTTCAGGAGGTAGACTGGAATTGCATGTAAAGCATAGGAAAAGAGGCAGAACGTCCACAATGATGCACTTGGCCAAAAAGGGCGTATGCGTTTTTTCCTGAATATATTCAGGAAAAAACGCATACGCCCTTTTTGGCCAACCAAGCAAGCTTGCAAAGGAAATCTGCACTACAATGAAGTCTCACTGCCCCCCGGTCAAAAGGGCCATCTGAAAAAAGTGTAAAATCCAGAAAGGCAGGACAGGCCATGGAGAACTGGGAGCATTGTTATGCTGATGGGCGTGATGTAAATTGCCAACAGCCACTCTGGAGAAGTGTATGGTGTTTCCTGAAACATCTAAAAAACAAAGCAACAGAGCCTAGGGCACTTCCACTTACGGTCCTATAGATTAGGGAAATTAAAATCAAAAAGACACAGGCACCCCAAAGTTTGGGACGGCTCTGTTTACAAGAACCTCGTTTCCGGTACAAGTTCAATATCGCAGAAAGCGAAAAATGGATAAAGAAGTTGTGGTACTTACGTACAATGCAATATCACTCAGCAATGAAATCTATGTCATCAGGCCAGTAGCAGCATAATGAGTGGATTCAGGTACGATGATTCTAAGTGAAATAAGTCACACAGAAAAAGAAACATCATAAGATATCACTAATACACGGAATGTAAACTTGGCTACACAGGAACTGAATTACAAAACAGAATAGGGTCTCAAATGTAGAAAACCAACTTATGCTTGCTTAAGGGGAAAGGTGAGTTGAGGTGCTGCATAAAACCAGAGATTGAAATTAGCACAGATACCTTTCCATAAGCCAAATACGTAATAGACAAGAGCTACTGCTTGCTCAACGAAGTGGACTCAACACCCCATATTAAACGCCAAAGAATATACCTGACTAGTAAGAATCTTAAAACCTATGGATTTATATGTCTCCGAAAGAGAATCAAGCATGTTTACAGTGGCATAAACGCAGCAGTGATAGGATTGGTGAGGTTCGGTGAGCAAATGCAGACCCTTTGAAGTCATATTGCATGGTACCGATTCCATGGTTCTCAACTCTCCAGGTTTAAGGGATTCTTCCTTCAGCTAAAACATGCATGTGGAACCCAGAGTATGATCCACCGTGTGATCGGGAAACGTGTTCAAATGTGTCTCAGTTTTCGTCCCCTGGTACTCGGG